>NC_133284.1:41870115-42197972 GCF_005239225.2 Populus alba | reverse complement strand
TTTTTTTTTTTGGCCGTATGTTTCTCGAGAATCGACCAGCCTCCCTCCTCCTCCCAGCTTCGCCATTGTTCTTAGTTTATTTTTTTTTGAGATCATTAAATTTGTAATGACCATATTTGGAATGAATATATTATTAATATATTCTTTTATACTTTTAAATGTTTAATACAATTTTATTTGATTAATTTTGGATTTGTTTTACTATTAATCTAAATAATTTTATATTAAATATTTATTCTATTCAAAAATTATATCAATGTTTTAAAATAACACCCGCGAGACGGCTTTTGTCAAAGCGGACATAGGCCATCGGGTATTACTTTCATAGAGAGTTGAAAAATATTTACTATGCAATATGCCCACTATCACTGACAATCCATACCGACGTCATTGTTTCGTTAGTATTTTCATAGAGAGTTGGAAAATAGTTCATTGCTTACGCCACCATCACCAACAATATGTAAATTTTATCGGTGATGTAGTCGCTAGAAATATTATATGGAATTATTTCCCATCCACTCATATATGTTCTAGCAACGAATCTTTGTTTTTTTTTGCGCCGCTTCTGTTCCGTCTGTACAATTGTCGGTGTTTATCTTTTGTACTTTACCAACACATAAAGTGAGCAGAAAAGCAAATTACTGACGATCCTATATTATACCGGACGGACGTGTGTCCACGTTTCGCAGGGAAGTTGACGGTAAATTGTTAGGGAAAATTTAGTTGTAAAACTGTTAAATGTTGTTAGTGAATTTCTAGCAAAAACATATCCATTTGTGGATTTTTGGACCCATCTGATGCATGTAATTTGGTTACTTTTATGAAGAGTGTAGTAAATGTAAATTCAATTCTAAGACAATATTTTCTTAGTATGTGATAAAATTTTGATAATTAATTATAGGAGAGTAAAAGATCATAAACCCTTTTCTTGAGTTGTTTAGAGTGTATTTATAACATTTTTCCTTTCCTCTTTGAGAGGTTGTAAGTCTTTTTCTTCTTCATCCAAGTGGGAGGAAGATCCTTACAATCAACATTAATATTGATTATAAGTGTCTCCTTACACGGCATTAATGTTAAAAGTGTCACGTGATTATGGAAAATGGTTATATGTTAATTTGTACACAATATTAATGTCAAAATCAACATTAATATTGATTTGATGTAAGGGTGGTCTTTAAAGGATATTTTGGTTGGCTAGGGAGTACGGAGATGATGACGCCTAGATTTCCACTTTGGGTGCTTGTATCTAAAAGAAAAAACCTAGCCTAAAAGGTAGTTGGGTCTTGTAAGATAAGCAAAACTCACAAGTGGTTGGTTCTAGAGGTAACCAAGCTCAAAGGAGTTGGATCTAGTAAAGTACTGGACCTACAAAAGCTTGGGTCTAGCATGTAGTTGAGCCCCATGAGGTTGGGTCTAGTAAGATACCATACCCACAGGTGCTTGAGCCTAACATGTAGCCAAATCCAAATGAGTTGAGTTTACGAAGGTGCCAAACTAATATGCACTTGGGTTTGGCACGTAGCCGAGCCGGGAAAAAATAGGTATGGCAAGATGTGAGACCCACAACTGTTTGGGCATGTATTCTAGCTCAAAAAGGAGGAGGGTGTTATCTTTGCCAAAGCTTTTTATCATGGGCCTTGGCTTTTACTGCTTCTCCTTTCTCTTGGTCCATTCTGTTTACAGGCTTTTGGGAAAAAGCCTTTAGTATAAAATACATTTATACATCAAATATTTTTCTCACATATAATGATAGAAAACTAAGAATTCATAAAAATTTTTAATGGTAATATTAATAATAGTTCCCTTTATAAATCTCACATCCTCCAAGAATATTAATTTTAATTATACTTATAAGAAAATTATTAAAAAAAAACATTTAAAGACGGTCTTTCGACCATGCACAAAAATATAGTAATTTTATTTTCTAATTATTAAGCACTTAATGAAATTCATGAAAAAAATAGTAAAAATATTAAGTAAATGAATGACTTATAATACATGGGTGAAGCTCCTAATAAGAAAACTAGTATAAATGGTCATGGCATAACTATTATTGAATTTTCTTTATTTAAAACATGAAAAAAAATTGAAATTAAGAGTCAACCCTAACCTATTGAATGGGTGGATAAAAGATATATTGACTTGAATCTAAACATAATAAAAATTTAAAACAATTTAAGGTAGTATTTGACATAGCAATCGGTATGCTAATTACTTAATACCAAACACCAAATAATATTAAGTAATTAGCATTACAAAGAATAGCTTCAAATTATTTTTATATTTTTTAAATCGTTTTAATATTCTGATATTAAAAATAAATTTAAAAAAATAAAAAAAGTATTTTAATATATTTTCAAATTTTAATACTAATTAGTTTCTCATTATTTTATTTTTTATTGTCTTTTATTTTTTTTAATTTTAGGATAAGGGTATTGCTCAATTAGCTTGTAAATCAACCGAAATAACCCTTGAAATTTAATCTTAGTTGACACGCAGATAGCCAAATAACAAATCTAGTGAAATTTGTAGCTGTCGGGATTTGCACCAAGGGTTTCGAATTTAAATTTTGCGTGTCCCATTGATCACCTTGTTTTATATATATATATATATATATATATATATATATATATATATATATATATATAAACAGTTTCTATTTTTAAAATGCTGTTTTTTACGGTGTAAAAAATCGGCGACAAAAAATAGTAGGATATACTTGCACACAATATTTAATGAAATGATACAGAAAATGGATGAGAAATATAGTCCATATTATAACCCCTGAATAAAGGAGAAAAATCTAAAGGTTGAAAGTTGACGAAGTAAAATATAAATTGAGATCTACGCTAACAAGTATGGAGAGAGAATCAGCTCTAGTACTTTGTTATTTGGATAAGAATACAATGGGTACTTTGCCTCACGCCTTCTCGTTGTTCGCTCTAATTTTGCTCTTGACATCCGGTACAGGAGCCGATCAAAGCACCAAGACACAGGCTATTTTCGAAAGAAGTACTGGAATAGGAGCTATTGTGGATACAAGTTCCCGTATTGGCAAAGAAGAAATAGTTGCCATGGAAGTTGCAAAGGAGGATTTCTATGGCTTCGGAAATCTAATATTTTTGCTTATAAACGACTCTCAAAAGGATACCATCCATGCAGCTCTTGAAGGTAACTATATGTTTTGCTTTTGAAATAAGTATCGTTTGCCTTAAATTAAGATAAATCCAAGCTCACATCTGTGCGTTGCTTATACAGCTAAGGATCTTATCGACACACGACAAGTACAAGCCATTGTAGGACCACAGACATGGGAAGAGGTGTCATTAGTTGCTGAGATTGCCAGAGAAACACAGGTTCCAATTCTTTCTTTTGCTGAAACAGCTCCAGAATGGGCGACTGGACGATGGCCTTCTCTACTTCAAGCTTCACCTGATAAGCGTGCTCAAATGAAAGCTGTAGCTGCTATTGTGCAATCGTGGAACTGGCATCAGGTCATTGTGATATATGAAGATACAGATTCTTCAGCAAGGGGAGTCATACCACATCTACATGATGCCCTTAGAGAAGTTAATTCACAAGTAAGCCAATTTGTAGCCTTCTCTCCTTCTGCTTCTTCTGATTCAATGTCCAAAGAGCTTGAGAATATCAAAAGCAAGCAGTACTGTAGAGTCTTTGTTGTTCATTTGTCCTTCAAATTGGCTGTGCGGTTATTTGAAATGGCAAAGAAAATGGAAATGATGCAAAAGGACTATGTATGGATCACAACAGATCCCATTACAAGCCTTGTCCATTCCATCAATGCCTCTGTAATATCCTCAATGCAAGGAATTCTAGGAGTCCGGAGTTACTTCCCTAAAATGGGACAGGATTTCGAGACTTTTAATCAAAGATTTAGTACACGTTTTAGCAGAAAATATCCCCGAGAAGAAAAGAAAGAGCCTGGGATTTACGCCGTGCAAGCGTATGACGCTATGAGGACAATAGCTCTTGGATTAGATAAGACCGGAAGTAAAAGGGGAGGGAAAGAGTTGTTGGAAAACATTTTGGACGTAGACTTTCATGGTTTATCAGGTAAAGTTAAATTCAAAAACCAGAATGTTGCTGCAGCAGAAATATTTCAGATCGTGAATGTAATAGGAACGGGTTACAATGAAATCGGGTATTGGTCCAATGGATTGGGATTCTCGGAGAACATCCATGAAAATTCTAGTTATGACTTGTCGATGATTGATTTGGGGCAAGTGTATTGGCCAGGGGGGCCTAGGTCTACTCCAAGAGGATGGACTGCACTGACAAGTGCTAAGCGATTGCGAATCGGAGTGCCTTCCTCGTCAGGCTACAAAGAATATGTGAAAGTGGAAGGAACGAATTTCTCTGGTTTTTCAATCGAGGTCTTCAAAACAACTGCAGCAAGCATGCCAATCTTTCCGCCATACGAGTTCCATGACTTCAATGGAACTTACGACGAACTTGTAGAGCAAATTCATCTAAAGGTAAGAGGCAGCATGATAGAGTAAAATGATTAATTAAATTTTCATTAATTGATCATGCATGCACGCATATTCTGAAAAAAAAAAAACATTTTAGACTAATCATACCTTGTTGTACTTGGATTTTTTGCCCACAACACCAGAAATTTGACGCAGTAGTTGGTGATGTGGAAATAGTTTCAAGCAGATACCAATATGCCGAATTCACCAATCCATATACTGAAACAGGATTGGTGTTGATCGTCCCGGCTCGTTCGAGCAGTAAAGCATGGTCGTTTATTAAACCATTCACCACAACCATGTGGGTTTTAATCTCAGTGATTACAGTCTACAATGGTTTTGTTGTTTGGTGGATAGAGCGAAAGCATTGTGAGGAACTACAAGGCTCCATCACAACTCAAATTGGGATCATGATTTGGTTATCCTTCAACACTCTTTTCTCCTTGAATGGTAAATTAAAGTTTTTAGTTCCAATCAGTTCCCTTCTTTGATTTGAACTTTTGAAAATATATAACCAATCCTTTAACGAGCAATTAATTAACAATATCTTGCTGACAACAATTTGATTTAGGGCCAAAGCTTCATAGCAATCTATCAAGGATGTCAGGGGTGGTGTGGCTGTTTGTGGCTCTAATCATCATCCAGACGTACACAGCCAACCTCACAAGCATGCTAACTGTACAGAGGCTTGAACCTACTATACCAAGCGTTGAAGAACTATTAAATAGCAATGCAAAGGTTGGATATTGTACAGGTTCCTATATGGAAAGATATTTGCCGGAAGTTTTAAAATTCAAGAGCGAAAACATGCGGTATTTTCGGTCAGCAGAAAGTTATGCTGAAGGCTTCAGGGACAAGAACATTTCTGCTGCCTTTCTTGGAACTCCCTATGCTAAGATATTCCTTGCAAAATACTGCAATAGCTTCATCCAAATTGGACCAACGTACAAAATTGGAGGGTTTGGATTTGTAAGATCTCTCGCTCATATTTATTAACCTTTTCCATTCATTAATAATTTTCCTGAAGTTACTATTGCTAATTTACATTCTTACGGGCCAAACAAAAATATGCATATAGGATTAGTTCAAAATTGGAGGCTTTTTGTTGACTTTGGAGGTAGGTTGGACCCCAAGTTACAAGCTGTTTAGTTTGACCAAAGGAAACTAACAATGAAATCTTTGATTTTGAACTAAATTAGCAGGAGAGAGATCACTTAGATAGGTTCAATGAATCATTAAATAGAAATTGAATAAATTAGTAGGTTCTGGTAAAAGATACATGCCTCATCTCAGGCTTATATACTAAACACGTCCAAATATATATATATATATATATGAATTAAACATGATCCTATGTAGTGGTCACATTTGTACATGGTTAATTTGTTTACCAGGCGTTTCCGCGTGGATCTCCATTACTTGCTAGCGTGAATGAGGCTCTACTGAAAATATCAGAAAATGGAACGCTACAAGAACTAGAGAAGACATGGATTACGCCACAAAAATGCCCGGAGATGCAGAGTGAAAGTTCCAGCCTTGGTCCCAGTGGCTTCCGAGTACTTTTCTTCATAACTGGAGGCACAACAACAATTGCCTTCGTCATATACGTTTGTCGCTCTAATTTGGTGAGGCATAAAAACATACGGGGAATTATCTCAGCTGTAGTACTGAAACGTTGGTTCTCTCTGAGTAGGCACTTCACTAGAAGAGTAGCCAACGCAGAAATTCCTACAAATGGTTTTCCAGAGACTCCAGTCCCGCTGGCTTGAATTTAGCCATAGAAAGCCGTTGTTGCGAGGAGAAATCTAACAAAATTGATGAAGCTATGCAGATTTATACATTACTGTACACGTTGCATGTGAATAGAATACAAATTAGACAAATTACATAATTATCGTGTAATTATGTGATTTTCACTTTCCCTCCATTTTCTATTCAATCCTCTTTGCTTCTATTTTACATCGTGTAAAAAAAAACAGAAAAACAAATTTAGATTATTTACAGAATTACCATTATATTTTAATTAATAACTATAAAATATTTATATAAATATTACAGCTTTGTCATCAAAATATTATTATAATATTTTTATATAAAAAAAAAAACCTAAAACTTTCACAATTGAGATTTCATCAAATTGTGCATACAACTCAAACCCAATCACTATCATGCTAAAAGTCAAAATAATATTATAATATTGCGTTTTTCATATTGTGCATATGCTAGTTAGCCCAAAGAACATCATCACTACCATGGGTAGCCACTTTCATGTTATAATTTCTATACTTGGTTTTTAATTTCTTCTTTATTCATGTCTTCGCAACCCTAAATAACTATGAATTATATAATTTGGAATTTCTATTCAAAATTGGATATTTTCAACCCCCCATCAATAATCAAGAATACAAGTGCATTTAATTGAAACAAAATATCTTACCACAACGAATTGACCCAAATTAACGAGTCTTTTGTACTAAAATCCAAAAATTCCTTATTTCTCTTCCAATTAATTTGTCACATTTCTCTCTCTATCCCCTAAACTCCCAACATCTCTCTATCTCTGAGGTTTATTAGTTTGATTTAGTTTCTTTGGTAGAAATTATGTAGTTCAAACTCTCTTCATTCTATCCAATTTGAGAGAAATGAAAGAGGGGATGGAGAGGAAGAACAAAAGTCGAGCTTTCTTCCCTTTTGAAACTGTTGGCTGCCACTTATAAAAAGAGAGGGAAGATTTTCCTTTTATTTACAATAATTCCACAACTTTAATATGTCACTTGTTATTTCTATCAAATCTTTGATCTTTGGTAATTTTCACATACAAATTTATTTTTTATTTTGTCTAAGGTTTTAGGCTAATCACTACTAGAAATTCAACAAATACAAATAGAATTACTGACGGGTTTTTTTTGTTGGTATTTTACAGTGAAATTTATCGACATAAATTTTTCCACCACTAACTTCGTAGGTATATATCAACAAAAATAATTCGTTGGTATATACCACATCACTACAACATTTAAAAGTTTTACCGATAGATATTATCCATCAGTGTAAGATTACCAGTCCGTCGATAAAAATTTTACCGACTAAATCACTGATGGACTACATCTGTTGGCATAACGTTTGTTGGTAATTCCATGTTTTGTCGCTAATTTTGTTGGTAAAAAAAAAAAACCGATGGTTTTACTACAGAAAATGCGCGCAAAAAAAAAAATATATTTCCGCTCAAAATATAACGATGAATTCATTTCGTCTGTCGTTCCATCGGTAAAATTACCGATTGAATAACGACATCAGTGGTTATGGCATATGTAGTAAATATTTTGCAACTCTTTGTAAAATACTGACGGACTCATTCTATCTGTAGAGATGTTGATGATTGTGGTATATGTAGTAAATATTTTGCAACTCTCTGTAAAATATTGACGGAATAATTCCGTAGAAACATAATTTAAAAAATATTTTTAAAAACAAAATTGAATAGAATAAATAATATAGAATTATATAGAATAATAGTAAGAAACCAATTAAGCAAATAAAATTCTATAAAACATTTAAAATATAAAAATAAAGTTAAACAATATACATCCAAATATTCATTATAAATTTTGAAGTGTTTCAAAAAAAAATTGAACTAGAACAATGGCGGAGTTAGAGGAGGAGGAGGTTGGTCGTTTCCAAGACCATACGGCCAAAACAAATGCGAACACATATCACCTATTTGTGATCTCATGTCCATGACAAGCTGGTGGAGTTGTTCATAATCTACCAAGAGTTACTAATATTGTTGTTTAAAGGCCATGATCTCCTTAGACTAGGTGCTCGTAGTGATGGAGGTTTTTTAAGGAAGAATGAGAAATAAGGGAGGGGGAGAGGAGGGTCAAGGGCTCGATCATTTATCAAATATTATCAATGGATTTACCGATAAAATTATTTTGTTTGTCAATCCATCAGCAATTCTGTCAGTATAAGTTGTCGCACTCGGACATTGCGGCGAAATGAGAACGCCGTTAACCATTGATTCTATAGAGAAGGAATCTCAAAAGGGCAAAATGATAAAAGAAGATGATCTGAATAAATTCATGGCCCTAGAACAAAGGATGAGGACATTTAAGGGAATTCGCCTATATGATCTTATAAAGGCTGCTGAGATGTGTTTGGTGCCTCACGTTGTCATTCCCAAAAAGTTTAGAGTGCCAGAATTTATCAAATATATGGCAAATCAATACCCAATAACTCATCTCAAAGCATACTGCCACAAAATGGCTGAGGTGGTTGATAATGAGAAACTGTTGATTCATTTCTTTCAAGACAATGTTGCCCTCACTTGGTGCATGCAGTTGGACAATACCAAGGTTAAAAATGGAAGGATTTAGTTGATGCCTTCACGAGGCAATACAAGTTCAATATAGACGTGGGCCCTAATCGTTTAACCTTGCAAGTTATGGAGAATGATAACAAAGAGTCCATAAGGGAATACGCCCGAAGATGGAGTGAGGTAGCTACACAAGTTAACCCTCTTATGTTGAAAAAAGAGATGATCAGTTTATTTTCCAACAGCTTTAAAGCTTTGTACTTTGAATACTTGGTTAGAAGCTTTACACAACATTTCACTGACCTGGTTGTTACAGCTGAGAGGATTGAACAAGCCATTGGGTTAGGTAAGATTGCTAACCTGATTGAGAAGAATGGTTTCACTGAAAAAAGAAAGGACACTAAATGTGGTTGTCAAGACACTTATCATTTCTATAACTAATTGCTTCACATCGACTCCTGGAAATCAACTATCTTAAAGATAAAGCTATGGTGATATTAGGTCAAGAATGATCCACATATGATTTCAATTGATTGTTGAAAAGATGCCCTTGTCGAGGAGAATGAATTGAAAGATTCTAGAAATTTCAATCAATGATCGTTAAATGTTTAGTCCCTTTATCTGTTATCATGTCAATGTTTATAGCCCAAGATGTTGGCATAAGTTCTTTGTTGTTAAACTTCTTTTCCAAAGTTTTAATGAAATAATGAGTTTGTCATTCAATCATGTTTACGACCAAGCATTATTCATTTTCTTGAGAGAGTTTTCTTATAAGAACTCACAAATACATTTTAGAAGCCTCACATGATCTCATATATGCAATTCATCTCTTTTACCAAAATCAGTTTCCCTATTGGAGTTTTGAAAAATTGATCTGGCACTTTGATTTCAAAAATAATTTGATGTTTATTCAAAAATGATATTTTTGACATTCTACTTGTAGAATGACAAGTGAATCAAGCAACTTCTTTATAGAGGTGACCAAACTCTACAAAGAAAAGGGGCAAAATGAATAAATATCCTTACCCTATGACTCTTGAATCATGTGTTTTAAAATGTATGAATAATGGTATGTAGTGAACTTGTTACTCATAACTCATGAAATGCATCTTTGCAAAGACTAAACCATCACACTAGATAAGGTCAAAGTTTATTGATCATAGCTGCTTGCGCTTGAAATAAAGAAAAGCCATTTTTGTTATTCCTTTCACATTCTAAAATAAGTACATCCCTTGTGATTTCGTTTTTAGCCTGAATAATTTTTCTTTCATGAAAAATATTCATGACTAGGATCACACCTCACACTAGGGGCAAGTGAAATTTCAATGATCAAGAAAGATGATAAAGCCATGAGAAAGCAAAAAAGGCAAAAGAGCCCAAGAAACTCAAATGTTAGGGGGCATGCTCAAATCACTACAAAAAGTGACATCCAAGATAAAATGAGAATGTCCTAGCAAAGCAATAAAAAAAAATAAGAAGTAGCAAATCAAAGAAGAGCGACAAAAGAAAATATGAATGACGTCAAGAGTTAAACTGTTGATAATGATCCTTAGTCTTTGAAACCCTAAAACACTCTTTGAGCCTTATGAATCATTTTCTTTCATAGCCAAAAACCACAGCCTACATTACGTGCCTGTAGAAGTCCTTTTCAATCAAGCAAGCAAGCAACCTAAAACAATAAACAATGCTCTCAAAATGCAAAGAATATTTTTTCATAAAATTCATGACTTCAAGAACAAACTACTCATTATTATTCATGTTAATAAAAATAAGTATTCAAAAAGAGATAAATTTTTCTCATACAAAACATCGAGCTTTTTGAAAACCTATAAAAACAAAAGGTCATCTCATGACGTATTTTCACCGAAGACCTCATTGCCAAACACAAGAGCAAATAATCTCTTTTCCAAGAAAATAACCAAGAAGTTGCAAGATTTCAAAAGCAAATTGTTTTAGGCTCCCATCGAAACAATTTTTGTTTTCAAAATGTAAGATCAAGATTTCAAGCTTCGTTCTAGACCCATATTCCTTCATCAAACTGAAAAGGAGAGAAATGAGAGAATGGCCTTTTAAAATTATTATTTGTCTAAGTCACTGACAGAGCACACTTAAAGGCAATGACTAATACAAGGGGGCAACATTGTGTTTAGAAAAGATGGTAATTTCCTTCAACAAGACAAGTGGGCATTTTGGTTTACAAAAGACAGCTTGATCCTTTCAACTAGTGACACCGAATGTTTTTAGCAATGAGATGAGGAGTAACGAATGATCCTCTTCAATTACTTGACAAGTCAGAAAATCTTTAGCAAGCAAGTGGGTCACGATGGGCACCATAAAGGCTGAGTTGTGCAAACAAATCTAGAAATAGACTTACAAACGCTAACTCGAGTGGTCTAGAAAGCCAAACGAAAAAAAGAACTCAAACCAGATAGCAAGATCTCACCAACCAAGCAACAAGAAGACTAAGAAGAAATGGGGGGCCTGTATTTCAAATCAAGTAAAGATGCATGCATATCATCTAAACTTTGAGACACTGGACAATGAGTTTTGCAAATTTCATAAGAGAAAATTCTGATGGAATCCATCAAGTGAAGGCAAACTTGAAATGGCCAAGATTGAAATTGCTTTTGAAAATTTTTCACTTTAGACCTGCGCAGGCCGCCCCTGAGAATTAGGCCACTTGAAAAATCTTTGTATTTTCCATCTCCCTTTGAGTGCGCCTTTGAGCCCTCACCTCATTTATTTTCGAGTGCGCCTTCGAGCCCTCGACCATTAAAGGTAGTGCGTTTCCTGCCCTACCTCCTCTTGAGTGCATCTTCAAGCCCTCACCTCATTTCTTTTCGAGTGCGCCTTCGAGCCCTCAACCATTAAAGGTAATGTGTTTCCTACCCTAACTCCTTTTGAGTGCACCTTTAAGCCCTCATCTCATTTATTTTCGAGTGCACTGTCGCACGTCACCCGCTCAGCGTCCGATGGTGATTTTTTTGTTTGTTTTTGTTTGATTGGTTCTTTGGAGTCGCCACCTAGTATTTTGGTCATTAAGAACCCTAACTGGTCTTTCAGAGATTCTAAGGTAAGGGACTAGTTACGTAAAGGGAAGGTATTAGCACCCCTAGTACGCCCTAACTAAGGTAAACTGCTTGGTGTTTGGTTTGCTTTATAATTGCTACGATGTTGATATTTTCTAATCCCATCAGTTTTTTTCTAGGTTTGATTCAAACTAAATTTATTAAGATAGAAATCCAAGGAGATTCCATGTGTTTTAAAAGCTCATTTTTCCCTTGGTATTTCAAGAGTTTGCAACTCGCAAATCGCAATAAAGAGGGACAAAAATTTAGAAACCTAAAGAAATTCAGGGCGCTTTAAAAGCCTATTTTTGCCTCGATGTTTCATACTCTCACGACTTGTAAATCGTGAAGTAAAAAAAGAATTGAAGTGTCCTCGATTATAATCAAGGCTTCTTTCAAGAATGTGTGGTGACTTATTATTCCTAGAAAATTATTTTGGATATTTACCACTGAGGGCTTCTTTATCCAAATATTAACAGCGAAGAATAACAAGTTATTCCCAATAATATTTTGGATATTCATCCCTTTGGGATTTTTTTATCCAAACATTAATAGTGAATAATAGATGATTTATCCCCAAAATAAGATTTTTATATTTTTTGGAATATTGGCCAACACCCTTTGGAGTTTTGCAAACATGTTGTAAAATCCAGAAATGCAAGAAAATAATTTTTGTGTTTAAGAAATTCATTCGAAAACACATTTTTAAAACTTCCAATAGTTTTTATATAAAAAAAAACATTCAAAACATGTTAGAGTATTGGCCATATGCAACATACAAAAACATATTTTTTATATTTTCTTTGTTAAAAGCACAAACATCACCTTTAATCGTAATTAAAATCAACAAACCACATATTAATCAAATTCTTAAGGCTTTAATAAATCAGTTATTAAATCCCAAAAAATTATGTAGAAGCATGTTCTTATATTTTCACGGGAAATACAACATGATTTTATTTGTCCTTCAGATACTTGACCATATACAAATTAAAACATTAAATTAATTTTTTTTTTTTTTTGATTTTATAATTCAATAACATACATAAAAAAACACACATACATCTTTTTTATTATGTTTTTCTGACACATTATTTTTACATGATACACAAAATACCATAAATTAACAACAAATCTAATGACATAATATATAATTTAGAGGCTGCAAAATAGACCCCAAAACATCCAGGATTTGCAGAAGAAGACTTTTGGGAATGTAGGAACAGAGGTGGCGAGTGGGTTCCACGCGCCACTAGAAAAAAAATGACAGGGGAGATCTGCAACGGCTTCCTCCCCTCTTCACTGTCCTCACCAACGGTGATAGCCATCAATACCTACAAAAGAAGAAACACAACAAGCAGTCAATTTTAATTTTCTTTTCTCCTTTTCAGATCTATTCTCGGGTCTGTTTTTCTGCTCTGGTTTGTTGTTCTTTCCTCTTCCAGTGGTTGATTTGGCGGTTGTAGAGGGAGCTGTAGTGGTGGTCAAGGCATTGATGGTTTTCAACCTTGTTGCTAGCAACAGCGGTTGGGCTTACTGCTGTCGTCCGTGAGGCATGTGGAGGGTGGTGCTATTTGGGTTTAGGCGGAGACACCGCTGCTGGGAGGAGGAGATGAAGGAAAAGATCGAGGCTATTGCCTTTCAATCAGGTTAGGGAGAAGAAGAATATGTGGAAAATGGGGGGAAGCTCCGCTGAAGATGGCTAGTTCGGGTGGTCTGTGGGAAAGTTGAGAGTGAGGGTGGCGGCCAGACGTGTGTGGGGATGAAGAAAAGATGGAAAGGCAGAGGGTCTAGTGTGCTCTTTGGTCAGCTAAGGGGAAAAAGAAACCGAAGGGAAAAGGCAGGAATCGGGGAGAAGGGAGTGTTGGTGATATGAGGGTGCAATGGCTGAGATGGAGAAATGGAGGGGCTTGCTGGTAGCTGAGTTAGGAGAAGAAGATGGGGGACCTTGGGCGGTGGCTCTTTTTTTTTATTCAAGGATGGTGGGTAGCCGACTGGCTTAATATAAATGGGTTTAGGGTTTTGTAGTTACCCTAATTTTTGTCTTCAAAATTACTTCCTTGTAAATTTTCTCCTCCCCCTATGCATATGCTTGAAAGTTCACTTAAATAGAAGATATCTACATGTGTTATTTAAGCAAATGTTACAATAATTATTGTAAAGATTGTCTTCTATAACCAACACCAACAAATCCTATATCTATGATATTTTATATTGCAGTGATTATTTTCCATAACCAGCATGAATCAAATCATATATATATGGCATTTTATATTGCAGTGATTATTTTCCATAACCAGCACGAATCAAATCATATATCTATGGCATTTTATATTACAATAATTATATATGATTTAGTAATTATCTCCTTGACATATTGCTTCCTTAATATTAGCTCTGATGCACTAGGTTATCGCCACATGTAAACCTTTATTTTTATTTTTTTATATATTTTTATTTTTGAAAAATTTTTCAAAACAAGGGTCACAAATTAGGTAGCAACATGCGCCTTCGAGCCCTCGACCATTAAAGATAGTGCGTTTCCTACCTCATTTCTTTTCAAGTGCACCTTCAAGCCCTCACCTCATTTCTTTTCAAGTGTGCCTTCGAACCCCCGACCATCAAAGGTAGTGTGTTTCCTACCCTACCTCCTTTTAAGAACACCTTCGAGCCCCCACCTCATTTCTTTTTTAGTGCGCCTTTGAGTCCTTGACCATTAAAGGTAATGCTAACTCTACCTCCTTTTGAGTGCGCTCTCGAGCCCTCATTTCCTTTCGAGCGCGCCTTTGAGTCCTCATTTTCTTTGACCTTCCATCTCTTGAAAAGTGCGCCTTCGAGCCCCATCATGTCATCTTTCAAAAAACCCTCGTATTTTTTCACTGGGCAGGTAACCCATTACAATGTATCATCTTGAAAAATCCTTGTATTTTTCCATCTAGGCAGGTAACCCATTACAATGTGACTATCTTGAAAAATCCTCGTATTTTTTAATCATCAGGCAGGTCGTCTGAAACAATTAGACCACTCGCGAAACCCTTTTCGTGTTTATTCTTCATCGGGCAGGTTGCTTGAAATAATTAGACCACTCGTGAAATTCTTCGCGTTCTTTTATCATCGGGCAGGTTGCCCAAAACAATTTGATCCATTCCAAAAAAAAAAAAAAAAAAAAAAAAGTGGGATGTCTTCCAAATGACTTGTTGTCTCTGTAAAGTCATATGTCAATTTACTGTTAAGGTTTCAAGACTAAAAAAAGAAATCTCTTTTTGTATCACTTTTCTTTATAAATTTACTACACAAAGCTAAAGAAAATGAAATTTTTCAATAACTTTGCATCGTAAATATTATAAAGAGGGGACAACTATCATAACCCAATTTTTGAATAAATATTAAAAAAATAAATATATTTGAGAATGGGTTAAAACAACACAAATTCAAAGTTCGTGGATGAGATTATCAAATTTGAGAGTCAATTGGTCAGAAATTGAAAAATTAATAAGTTTGAGAATTTAATTAAAATTTTGATTAGTTTAATCAATGAAATCAAGAGCTTAATTGAAGAATTAATAAGTTTGCAGACTTAATTAAAATTTTGATTAGTTTAATCAATAAAATCAAGAGTTTAATTGGAGAATTAATAAGTTTTGTGGACTTAATTAAAATTTGATTTAATAAATTAAATAAATTCAAGGATTTAATTGAAATTCATTCAAGGGGTAAAATTAAAATTTATTGATTAAGGGACCCAATTGATACATTTCAAAACATCAGGGACTAATCCATAATCTGTCATTTTTCATGCCAAATGACGCTGTTTTGATCCTTCTATTCATCATCTGCTTGTCGAAGACCGGTTCAACAGGGTAAAATCCAGCGGATCACGGCCACTACACCTATGATACAGCCATGATCCCTCGCCTCCACGATGCCCACCATTTCTGGAGGCAGGGTTACCAGACCTTCTCTGGCTTTATAAAAGCCAGAGAAAGGCCTCAAACCGAGGGGTCAGAGGAACGAGTAGGGGAAACCAGAGAAAGGCCTCAGCAACAAAGGAGGGATTGGATTACCAGGGGGTCAAATCAAGTAAAAACCCAGAGGAAAAACGAAGAAAAGAGAGGCAGGAAAAGAGGAACGCAAGCAAGAACAAGGAACAAAAAACCCAGAAAAATAGAGGAAAACCAGAGCAGAAACAGAGGCAAAACCAGAGCAAAAAACAAAGCAAATAACCCGAGAAAGCTTGGGTCCAGCCAACCCCCGGTTCCAGTAACTGTCCAGAGCAAGGGAATTTGAAAGCACAGACCAAAAGCTTTCTTCATAGTAACTGTCCAGAGCAAGGGAATTTGAAAGCACAGACCAAAAGCTTTCTTCCCGAACACAAAGACCAAATAAAAAAAAGGCAAAGAGACAAAGCAGAGAAGGCAAGATAAACGGAGGGGCAACCATTTCGTGCCTGTAGAAAAAGAACAATCCAAAAGACAGTGGAGCCACACCGAGAAACAAAAGGAACCAGCCACCGCGCCATCCTCTTCGGCGCCGTCATCCACTGCACAGGTAAGTTTCCATTCTCTGCAAAACTTTCAAATGCAGCGTGAAGGTAATTTAATTACCTTCACCCTATTCATACACGCGTGAATTTACTTCACGCATGCTTCTTCTTCTTTTGCCTAGTAGGGCCACTGGTTTAGGCTAATAGCTGTGCTGGACTGGAAAAAATAAAATATATGCTAGGCCCAACCCAGTCTAAAATATTAAAAAATTAAAAATTAAAAAAATATATGTATATGCATAAATAAAAATATATATATAGATTTATTGGTTTATTCATTAATGCCAGTGTCAGAAATAAAAATACTAATTTAAATTTATTTCATTTTATTTTAGCTACATAAAAATTAAAAATATGTATATGCATAAAAATAAACTTTATTTTTTTATTTTTATTCACTAACGCTAGAGTCAGGAATAAAAATATGGATTTAAATTTATTTTGTTTTATAACTACGTAATATTTACCAACTTCAGAATTGAAAGTATCCATAGTTGAATATTCACTAGCGCCAGAGTCAGGAATATCACACGCAAACCATCGTAGCATAAACCAACAAAAACATTAGCAATTTATGACAAAAATTACCAATGCAGCTTGCGTCAGACAGAATGTTTAAGGGGTGATAATATCTTTCCTTTCACGTAACCAGTCCCGTACCATAGAATCTATGTTAACCAGTCAGGGTTCTTTATGACCATAATACTAGGTGGCGACTCCTTAAACAAAATCATTCCATATCAAAGAATATGATGCTAGAAATTCATTCTTTTCCAAATACTAAATTTTTAAGGTCGTCGTGATGTCTAGGTGCGACATAAGTGACACATCACTATACAACTAGCTTTGAATCCAACTATAATTTCATTGGTAACGGCATACATAAAAACTTACACGTTATCATACTGTTTGGTTTTTTTAATTCCTTCTACTCGAATTGGGATTCCCTCAGTATATACTAACAATATATTTCCATCATAAATACTGACAGATTTAGCGATGGAAAAAATTTGGTTAGTAAAGATTAACGTAAAATACCAATTGAAAAAATCCATCGATATTTTCATCTGTATTCATAGATTTTCTGGTAGTGTAAGTGAGGTTATGTGTGGTATATGTGATGAGTTATTTTTTTATTTTTTATGAAATTTTTTATTGCCTTTTATTATATATGTTTTCTTTGCTTTATTTGTTTTGATATTGAGCTATATTAGTAGTGTTGGGTTTCTTGAAAATCCATGATAATTTAAAATATTTCTTAGAATTCCAAGGATCTTGATAAACAATCTAAAGTTGTTTAGGGTTTGAGAAAAAGATTATTTAAAGATCAAATCTTTTTTTTTTTTTTTTTTTATTTGAGGTTTGATTAACTTCTTCAAGGCAGGGTTATCACAAACCACAAACTATCTAAATATTTATCCTCTAACAATTATCTACATAAACCACAAGTAAGAAATCTTCTAAGACTCTTTTAGAAGACATGGTCATTATTCCTTTGAATACTAGCCTTTTCTTTTTATATTTTCAAGTGTTTTATGTTCTATAACATACGTTGTACAACTCACTTTCACTCAAAAAATGAGGCATAGCATTATATTTATAGGAAAAGCCTAATAACCTTATAAATGGCAAAATGTCAATTTACCCCAGAATAATATCACATATTTTATTTAAGGATGATTTTAAAAAGTTGTTCAATCAAGGCCCTACTTGATTTTTTTTATACCTAGAATTATAATCCTTGTATTAATTACAATCAAGTCACACTTGATTATTCATCCTAATTTAATTTTTGACCAATGTTTCTTAATATGTATGATCAATTAGGTTCCTAATAAGTTAGCTTAAATATAAATCACAATACTAAATAAAATAGAATTAAATAATTTAATTTATTATCAATTTAATAAATTAATTTATATTTGAAGATCAAGTACAAAGTTTAACATTGTGTCATGATCCCTTAAATATTAGAAAAATTATACGTGGTTTGACTTTATATTTTATTATCAGTTTCTATGTAGTTATTATCCCTTCATCAATAATATTCTAATTTAAATATTGGATAAAATGTGTTAGCTGTGTCAAATCATGGTTGTTCTCAACATCGTAGTCATTAAATCTGTTAAAAAACTCTTTTTAAAATCTCATTCCACGTTGTACAAGAATTTCATAATTAATACTATTTGATAACAAATGGAATATTTCTCTAATTCACTTAGGGTGATGAATTATCTCTGTAATCACTTAAATACCTTTATATAATTTATGTAATACTTAATATCTACCTTTTTGTTATCCTTGATTACAATATGTAGTCAAGATTAAAACATAACATTTTCTATACAAGATAACTTGGTAATCTCAAGTTTAAGAATCATTTACATAATTATCACGTGAGCTTTTTCAAAGATATATGTGATCTTTTTATATTGAATTTCCATGTGAGTCAATTCAGTATACATATCATTCAACAAGAAAATATATATTAGTGTCTTATATTCTTCACACCTCAACTAATGAGAATAGTTGTTTTCTTTTCATAAAGAAAATAATATAATATGTATTAGTCTCAATATATAGTTGTAATTAATGTACAGTCTTAATAGAGCATTGACCATGAAAATTTACAAACAATGTTTTGAAGCAATATGAATCATATAATTATAATATCTTTATAATTTTTCTTGCAAAGTATTTTTTATCTCAAATACTTTATCTTTACTCTAGATTCATTAATCAAACATAAATGAATATTAAATATTAAAAAAAATCTTTATCAATAATAAATATGCTTTTGCATAAACAAAGTTAGTGTTACATTTAACTCACCGACTGGCTAAAAAAAAAAAAGCCTCTTTTAGTTGTTTACTTTTTATACTATAAACATAATTTCGCAATAAGTTATTCTTTATATTAATATAAAATATTATTGTAAACTTAAAGCCTCTAAACAGGGAAAAAAAATATTTTTTTTTAACTATTTAACATACCATTATAGTTTAACACTTACGCACAACGTAGTGTAGAAACATAAGCTAGTTTGTATCTAAGATAGGTATATTTTTAACTAAATTATTTTCTAAGTCTAAAATATTGTTGTCTTTCATAAGATAAGCAGACTAGAAATGACAGCCAAGGAATAAACGCAACTCCTACAGCATTAGTCATAGAAAAACGTTTGTCGAATTAAACTTATTAGCTGTGATCTTTTTGTTACTTTTATATACACATAGGAAATGAATCGACAAACTCAAAAGTATGAGAGCATTAGTTTACACATCTACCCGACTTAACAAGGAAAGGACTTAACAAGAATGAATCGTAGACCGCTGCTTCAAACCATTAACACCTAAATCAGACAGTATAAAAACTGACTAGCACCGAAGCACATTCAACAAAGAAGCTTGGGTCAAGGCTCAAGGTTCGAGGCTCAAAGAGAAAAACAGTTCAGTCACAACTTTAAGCTAGGAAGATGTGTTTTGTTCTAGCAAGAATTTTACATCAACGAATTGGTCAAGTTGTGATGAATAACAAGCTGTCAGGTCATATACTGAATTCCAGCTTTTAATTAGAGCAACAAATCTAGGTTGAGTCAAGATTCTAACGTCTAGATTCCAACTTCAAGAACCGGTCAGTACAATGATGTGCTCCAGATTGACGCGTATAGACTACGAACGGTCAGGACAAGATATATATTTTCCTTCTGACATAAAAAAAAAGAAAAAAAAAGAAGAAGAAGAAGTTGATATAGAAAAAAAAAATTAAATTTGTGATAATTAAAAACAAAGAACAAAACAATGGGATCTGGCTGGTTAGTTAAAAAAAAAAAAAAATTAAGAAAATCATGTGGTAGGAAATTGAGGTACTTGGTGATATCAAAATTTAAGCAGCCATGAAGGGTTCAAAGTCTTTGTAGCGTAGTCACCCTTCGGACGGTGAATCCAAGCTGCGAGGAAACTCTAATGCCGTTTCCTACCTTACAAATTCCTGACAAAAGTCAATCATTAATTTACCCTGTTAAAATTAATGATTAATTTCTGCTTCATGTATAATTCTGGTCCTTAACTAATTGTCGATGGAATACTTCTTCGAATACGAAAGTCAATTTTTTGAATGCATGCATAGTTTCTTATTGATTGAGCGACTTTGACGAGCAGGAACTCTGAAAATTATACACCTTAATACGGAGTAAAAATATTACAGGTATGCAAAGATGCAGCGGATCACTAAATTGGAATAGTATATATATATACTTTCTTAGACTCCAATCCAAGAAAAAAGAGTAGAAAAATCTTGCAGTTGACCGAAAATTAAAAAAATAAAATAAAAATCTTGGCATATACAGAGGTAAGAGAGCATCAGTTCTAGTTCGCCAATATTCCTCAACACATGAAATGGCTACTATTCATTTTGAGCTCTCGTTAATGGCCGTAGTTTTATTACTAACACCAAGTAGTAGTACAGCAGCTGATCGAAGCAGTGGGACAAAGGGCAACCTGCAGCATGTTAATGGCGTTGTTGGTGCCATAGTCGACACAAGCTCCCGTGTTGGTAAAGAAGAAAGAGTAGCAATGGAAATCGCAAGGGAGGATTTGTATCGTTACTCCAATCAAACTTTGATCCTGCACGTCAAAGACACCGATCAAAGGAAACCCATCAGAGCAGCACTTGCAGGTACGTTTGTGCTGTCATTGTATCTCCTTATCTTAAACAGAAACTAAGCCTGCGAAACGCATCTATGCTTGCAAATTATAAATTATGCCTGCCTCCTTATCACAACAATAGACAAGAAAAAAAATCTTTTTTTGTCAAATTTTCATTCTTAATTAGCTATAGTTGATTAGGGTTTAGGACTTAGAACCGCAGGTTAATGGGATCATAGATATACAATTATTAGCGTAAGGCAAATATTTCCCTACCATACAATCCATTGTCTTGAACCTCCTAAACAACTTGATTAAGAGAATAAATTAAAGGGTGGAAAGGAGCAGGAAGTCCAAATCACAACCAACTCTCATCAAAGTGTAAGCAATCTCTTTTCTAATCTCCATATTCGAATGCATCACTTTACAGGCTGATTAACGTTCCATGTGTTGCCTCCTAAGTGGTATAAAAGTTCTTCAAAATAATTGCTTCGAATGTGTAACTATCACCAATAAAAATAAACATGTTACCATCATTGATCAACCCCCAGACTTCGAGTCATAGTAAACATCTTCTCAAAAAAATAAAAATCGTAGAAAACATAAAAATTTGACTTGGATCCAAAAGAATAACACAGAATTTATAGACTTAGTCAATCATGCATTAAAACAAAGCCAGAAATCCTTTTTGTCTCTATGTTTACATTCAGAAAGTAGTTGTTCACTCTAACTCAAAAAAATCTTAAGCACATATGAATTTGCTACGAATAGGTTTTTTTTTTTTTTTTTTGGGGGCGGGGTTTTAATAAATTGGTGATGAATATTAAGGAAATAGAGAATATATATATGTGTGTGTGTGTGTTTGGAATAAAATGTCTTTGCATATGATCTTTAAATTAAAATTAGTCTTTAATTTAGTTGAAAATTTGATCAAAACGGAAACGCAGCACAAATCATTTTTTCAGTATGGTGGAAAAGGGTATATTTTGTCAGATTTGCATTTCTTATATGATCACACCATCAATGCCTATTCCATTCCATCACTGCACAAATTATCTTCATTTAGTATCCGTGCACACATATTAGAGTTGATTAATAGGCCAGGACCACAAGAATTTGCTTGCTACATGTGCAAGAAAAATAAAAGTATGTTTTTTCTTTTCTTTTCTTTCCTTCCATCTCATTGAGAGACTTCGAAGCTACACATTGGAAAATAGCCATCTCTCCTGGAAAGTTATCGGATACACAAACATTAAATCATGCCTGTGTAAAAATAATTAAGTCAGCATACCTAAGAAGTCAAGAAATTTGAACTCTATGCATTTACAGGTATGGATCTCATCAACACACAAGTACAGGCTATTCTAGACCGCAAAACATGGGAAGAGGTGTCATTGATTGCTGATATCTGCACCAAAAACCAAATTCCCATTTTTTCTTTTGCGGACACAATTCCAGAATGGACGACAGAGAAGTGGCCCTTTCTACTTGGAGCTTCACACGACAATTTTTGCCACAAAATGAAAGCCATAGCTGCTATTGTGCAGTCTTGGAATTGGCATCAGGTCACCGTAATACACGAAGATGTAGGTTCTTGACGAATGGAGTCATGCCAATATCTCCATGATTCCTTAAGAGAAATAGGTGCAGAAGTTAGGCAATTCGTAGGCCTCTCGTCTTTTGCTTCTTCCGATTCATTATCCAGAGAGCTAAAAATCTTGAAAGCGAGCAGTTGTAGAGTCTTTGTTGTTTCATCTGTCGTTACCATTGGCCGTGCGTCTATTTTGAGATGGCGAAGAAATTGAAAATGATGGAGAAAGACTATGTTTTGGATCACTACACATCACATTACAAGCCTTGTCCACTCCATCGATGCTCTATCATCTCCTCGATGCGAGGAATTGTAGGAGTCAAGAGCTACTTCTCGGAAACAGGAACACGTTTTCAGGATTTTAGTTCAAGATTTCGTAAAAGGTTTAGAAGAGAAAATCCTGAAGAGGAAAACAGTGAGCCTGGGATTTATGCAGTGCAGGCCTATGATGCTATCTGGACAATAGCTCGAGCATTGAAAGGAAGTAAAAGGAGGAATCAAGAATTATTGGAAAAGTTTTGCAAACTGACTTTCATGGCCTGTCCAGGAAAAGTTCCAATTCAACAATCACAAAATGGCTCCAACACAGATGTTTCAGATCATCAATGTGGTGGGAAAGAGTTATAGGGAACTCGGGTTTTGGTCAAGTGGATTAGGTTTCTCAGAGACTATTGGTAAACATGCTACCTACAGCCCTTCTTATGAAATGATTTGGAGCAAGTGCTTTGGCCAGGGGGCCTAGATATACTCCTAGAGGATGGACCGAATTTACAAGAAAGAAGCCACTGTTGGTTGGTGTGCCCTGCAAAATCAGGTTACAAAGAGTACGGTCAAAGTGGAAAACGATCAATCACGGAAGGAAACTTCTTTCGATGGCCTTTGCAATTCAGATCTTCAATGCCACAAGTACGACGCTTGCCATTCTATTTGCCATACGAGTTTCGTCGCCTTCAATGACATCTCTTACGATAATCTAGTGGACCAGATTGGTAAGGTACGAATTTGCTCTTACATAAAGCACTTCGCACCATTGACATCATAGCTTAGCTCAAGAAAAGATTAAGTAGCCTCACAAGCATAGCCTATTGTCCTTACTTTTGGTCAACGTAATGAAGAAATAAATTTTATAATAAAATGTAATGGAAGCAAAATCACCAAACCATTTCTTGTAGTTAACGTTACCCTGCACACTAACTCTTGGTCCATGTGTCATCAGAAATTTGATGCCGTTGTCGGTGATGTGGCAATAGTGGCTAGCAGATACTCGCATGTGGAGTTCTCACATCCCTTCTCGGAAACTGGATTGATGCTCGTCGTCCCTGCTCGATCAAGCAATAAAGAATGGTCATTTATCAAACCCTTTACAAAATCCATGTGGGCTTCAATAACCGTCATAACTATATACAATGGTTTCGTTGTTTGGCTAATTGAGCGACATGCTCATCCTGAACTAAGAGGCTCCATGCTCCATCAAATAGGAATCATGCTTTGGTTATCTTTCAACACTCTTTTCTCTTTGCAAGGTAAAATCTTCTTTTCTTTAATTCCCGTACGCTTTTAGATCATGAACTGTTATATTGGATACAATTGGGATGAAAGTAGCTATGTAGAATAATTTATTTGTGCATATATGTATATGTATAGGTGGAAAACTGCATAGCAATTTGTCAAGGATGTCAGTAGTGGTATGGTTGTTTGTTGCGCTAGTTGTCATTCAGACATATACAGCCAACCTCACCAGCATGTTGACTGTCCAGAGGCTTGAACCCACTGTAACCAGTGTTGAGGAGCTGCTGGAAAGCAATGCAGCCGTTGGATACTGTTCAGGTTCATACTTGGAAAAATATCTGGTAGAAGTTTTACGCTTTCCTCGCGACAACGTTAAACATTATGCCTCAGCAGAAGACTATGCTGAAGGCTTCAATAAGAAAGAAATTGCTGCTGCCTTTATTGGAACTCCTTTGGCCAAAATATTCCTTGCAAAATTTTGCAAGAAATTTATCGCAGCTGGGCCAACATTCAACATCGGAGGGTTTGGATTTGTACGTAGTATATTTATCTCCTCCTAGCTCATTTTTCCTTGCTTTCTTAAACAATAATTTTGCAACTTCAGTTGTTTCAGAAGAAAGGGACCAAACCAAACCAGCTAGCTTGAGTTAGATTGATGCGAAAAAGGCTTAAATTTGCATGGTTTGTTCTCTGCAGGCATTTCCTCGGGGATCTCCATTGCTTGCAAGTATTAATGAAGCTCTACTGAAGGTATCGGAAAATGGAACGCTAGCACAACTAGAGAACAACTATATTGGCGTACTTCAAAAATGCCAGGACAAGGAAGAAGAAAATCCTAGTCTTAGCCCCAATGGGTTCCGGGCACTCTTCATAATAACTGGAGGCACATCAACAATTGCTCTTGTAATTTACATTTTTTGTATAGCTAGTTCTTTTTCCGGACTTACAACCATTAGGGGCCTTATGTTCATTATCATCAAACATTGGTGCTACCAAAGCAAGAGATTCAGCAGAAGAGTAAGCAATGTTGAAAGCCTTGGAAATTCTTCTCCACAACATGCACCAAACCAGCTCTCTCAAGTTTAAGATCAGGAAATCGGTTACATTTTTTCATTTACATCATGATGTTGTCTGTAACTTCTCTTCTTTTTTTTTTATCTTTTTGGAATTTTGTACAAAAGCTAAATCAGTAATTATTAATAACCATGTAAATAATCCTTGTTTTTTCGTTTCCCATACGAGAGCTAGCTGTCAATGTAATGAAGGCACTTACTGTAATTTCTTTCGTGTACAACGTTTTTTTCTTGTAAGGATTTTTTCCCCTCTATTTATTTTTGTTCATGCCATTCAAAATAAAACAAGGTGAATTCTAGTGATTCAAAATAAAGCCCGTGATCAAACATTTTTCACTTGAAGTGTAAAGAAATTAAGAGAAGGCCAGAATTATAGGGACTCGGGATTATGTGTATTCCAGCAAGGTGCTGGAGAGGTTGCTGGTTAACGCTGATTCTTATTGGCATTCACTGTTCCTTTGTGTAATCTGAAGTTCGACTGTTTATTAATTATTAATTTCAATTAAAAGAAACTAAAGCGTGTGAGGGGTGAGGAAAATACTGTGGCTCTAATTATTGTGCTCCCTTTCATGTTTCATTGTAAATTGAAGCAATTTTTTGTTTTTTTCATACCTAAATACTTGGCCTGCAGCAATCGTTTTTTTTGGCAAATGATGACTAATTACTTTTAAGGTCTTTTCTGTTTTTGAGTTTTAAAAAGAAATTAACGAGTTAATTTTTTTTCTTTACTTTAAATTAATATTTTTTTAGTGTTTTTAAATCATTTTGATACACTAATATCAACAATAAATTTTTAAAAATAATAATAAAATTTTATTTTGAAGTATTTATAAATAAAAAATATTTTGAAAAGCAATTGCAAATATACTTCTCATACACCCTCTAAATCTTTAACAAATAGCCAGATTAAAAGATAAAGAGTCAAAATGAAAAACACAAAAAAACAAATATGTGGTTGTTTCAAATTGATGCAGAAGAGCTAATGTTGGTCCTCGTACTTTTGAAATGATAAATTTTCAATCCTTTTAGTTTTGTTTTAAAAAAAAGTGGTCTAAAACTTCATTTTACTTTTTTTTTAGTCCTTGATTTAAGGAGATGAAGAGAAAGTCATCAGTTTTTGATTGTACGATTTGACACTGATTTCAGCCATAAAATAAATCGATTTTCATGTTAAAGGATTACATTTCGAGTGAGAAGAGTTCCATTAGAATAATTTTTGGCCTTTTCATTACTTGAGAGGGTAGATATGAGGTAAGGAGGTTTTTTAAACTCATGTGTTGATTTTGGGTTTTTCGACCAATCTTGGGTCATTTAAGGCCATAAATATATTTATCAAGGTCTTTTAAAGTGTTTTCTAGGATATTGTTTTAGTTAATATCCCGTGACAAAAACAATGCAAATATATGAGGAAAGACAGAATAAGAGACAGAGACAGAATTGTATTTGATAATAAAGTACAAGAAAGAGTGACTATCACTATATTGTGTTTGGTTGATAATGGACAAACGAGAATAAAATATTAAACAAAATCTATTCAAACTTATATATTAAAAAATTATATATTTTCTTACTTTAGTTGAAATTGCGTGTTGAAATTAAGAATAATATAAATAACCTTAGTCATAGACCCTGATTTGCCTAGCGAATTGCCCTGAGACTTGACAACTCAAGGTCTTGACTACTCTAGATTTAAGATAAATAAAGGAAAGATTCACCTAACCTAACCTAACCTGGTCAAGAATTCAAGTCAATACATGACTTGGTCAAAAACTCGAGTGAAAAACCTATAATTTTTTGAAAGAAACAATGATTAAAACTATATCATTTTGATCCTTTTAAATATATATATATATATATATATATATATATATATATATAATTGACCCATGTCAACCCGAGTTAACATACCTAACCTACATCTTGGGCCTTATCCTGGGTCAAACACCTGGGTTAGGTTTTAAAAATTAAAATAATAATTATTTTTATCTTTATATGTCATAGTTAGAAAAGTTTGGAAATAAGAGTTTTTTACAGGGATACTTTAGGGATAAAATATAATAAATACTATCTTTAGAGACATCCCTTTTATACATCTAGTTTTGAAAATACAAAAATTCACCTCAAAGTTGTCCCAATTACAAATTATTTTTTTGTCTCTCACTACCAGAAATTCGCTAAATACCAACGGACATACCGACGGAATTTTTTTTGTCGGTAATTTTCGGCCGAAATCACCGACGAAAAATATTCGTCGGTAATTAGGTTCGGTAATTACCGACGGAAATAGGCCGTCGGTAATTACCGACCGAAAATTCAGAATTAATGAAAAAAAGGGCGGGCAGTGGCGCGGGGGTTTTGGCGGGTGAATTTTTTTCGACAGAATCACCGACAGAATTAAAAACTAGGGCCCGTACGCGTGATGAGGACCTGTTCACCGTCAAAAATACCGACGGAATCACCGACGGATTTGAAATGCCAGATTCGTGCCGGTGACGTGACCGGCGCACCGTTAAAAATACCGACGGAAATCACCGAGGGATTTTGAATAGCAGGTCCGTGCGGTGACGTGTCGATTGCCCGTCAGAATTACCGACGGTTTTGCCGACGGATTAACCGACGGAATACAAAACCGTCGGTAATTCCGTCGGCAAAAGTGAATATATGGCCACTCTGCCGACACTCTCCTCCCCCATTTCTCCTTCTTCTTCCTAAATCCTAACCCTCCCCATCTGCAAAATAACCAGCCCCCCCTCGCCCCAAAACAAAAATCTTTCTCATCTCAGCACAACAAGTTGTATTTGTTTTTGTGGTCACAGCATCCGTGTTCTGATTTACCGACGGATTTTATCATTTTTTGTAAGTAATTCTATCTTTTAAAATTTTAACATTTAAATGTTAATTTTATTGTTTTTTTAGTATATATATATATATTTTTTTTAGTAGATGTACATGTTTTATTGTTATTTCTCAAACAAACTTGTAGTATATGAATGTATAATTTTATACTTGTTATGGTTTGTTTTAGATTTTTGTAAGATTGTATTTGTTTGAAAATTGTTAAAAACTTATTTGTAGAATTACCGAATTACATGTTGTGTTTTCAAATAATTAAGAGCTTGCTTAATTAATTGGGTTCCCTTTTTATAGAGGTTCGATAGAAGTCATGGATGATCGTTTTATGGAATGTATCTAGATTCACCCCAAGGATTGCGGAGGATGGATTATTGTAACGGGTTCAGGGTTTTATTAATTTCGCAACATCTATTCCCAGAAATTTTACTGGAGGCGGGTTTAGGTGTCCATGCAGAAAGTGTCAAAATAAAAAAGTATCTGCATCCAAATGTTGTAATGATGCATCTTCTACACAAAGGGTTTGTGGAGGATTACGAGTGTTGGTATGCACATGGAAAGGTACTTGTTAGTAATAGGAGAATGGGAGAGAAACGGTGGTTGGGTCAACTTCTAGTGCTAGCAACGTGCATGAAGCGGCAAATGACAACACTAATCCTTACAGAAACATGGTTATGGATGCAATGGGAATGAATCAAGATAATGTCAATCAATGTCCATCGTAGAAGAAGAACCTAATGCAGAGGCAGCTAGGTTTTTTGATTTGTTGAAAGATTCTGATGAACCATTATGGGATGGCCTGCACAAACCACAGTAAATTATCGGCTGTGGCACAGGTGTTCACCATCAAGTCAGATCACGGGTTAAAGTGAGGCCGGGTATGACAAAATTATTGATTGGGCAAAGAAGCATTTTACCAGAAGGGAACAGGCTCAAAGAGAACTTCTATGCTGCGAAGTCCATGATGAAACCCCTCGGTTTAGGATACCAGAAAATTGACATGTGCCCTAACTTCTTGCATGTTATACTACCTTGAAAATGTTGTGATGACCGAGTGCATGACATGCGGGCATTCCCGTTACAAACCCAGAACTGGCAAGGGGAAGACTCTAGTGGCATATAAAAAAACTTAGATATTTCCCGATCACACCAAGACTGCAGAGGTTATTTATGTCACCAAGGACTGCTGAGCACATGACATGGCACGCAAAACACACGATGCCGTTGATGGTGTGATGGTGCATCCTTCTGACGGCGAAGCGTGGAAACGCTTTAACAGTGTTCATCCGGACTTTTCTGCTGAAATCAAGGAATGTTCGACTTGGGTTGTGTACAGACGGGTTCAACCATTTGGTCATTTGCTGCTCCCTATTCTTGTTGCCGTCATTCTCACAGTTTATAACTTGCCACCGGGAATGTGTATGAGGCCGGAGTTCAATGTTTCTATCTACGTCATACCCGGTCCAAGCAGCCCGGGGCCGAAATATAGATGTTTGTCTTCGACCGTTGATAGATGAGCTGGCGCAGTTTGGTCCTCCGGATCTTCTGACTTTGATATATCGAGGAAACAAAATTTCTTATGAGGGCGGCTTTTGAATGTGGACTATCAGTGATTTTCAGCTTATGGAATGCTTTCTGGTTAGAGCAACGCATGGAAAACTCGCATGTCCATACTGCATGGAAAACAACAAGGCATTCACGCTAGCAAACGGAGGTAAAGCTTCTTTTTTTTTACTGTCACCGTCGCTTCTTGCCACTTAATTCACAGGTTCAGAAAGAACAGAAAAGATTTCTTTATTGGCAGAGTTGAAAAAGATGTTTACATCCTCGCGTCTTTTCTGGTGAAGAATTGTATCATGTTGTATAAGAGTACAGTGCATTGTGTTTGGCCTTCAATCAGGTAAGCAAAAGTTTCCTGGTTTTGGTTTGACCCATAATTGGGTAAAAGCGAAGTATCTTTTGGGAGCTTCCGTATTGGAAGACTAATCTTCTCCCGCCATAACCTTGAACGTCATGCACATCGAAAAGAACGTGTTTGAGAATATTTTCAACACCGTCATGGATGTGAAGGGGAAGACAAAGGACAACATGAAGGCTAGATTGGATATAGCTTTATACTGTAACCGTAAAAATATGGAGTTGGTTTATGACGAGTCACGGGTTGCAAAACCAAGGGCAAGCTTCGGTTAGAGAAAAAAAACGCACAACTCGCGTACAGTGTCTCTTATCAACATGGCTTAAGAGTCTGCGCTTTCCCCGGATTGGACATTGCATTCAAAACATTATGCAAGGCTGCTTGTCTAACATAGCGAGACTGCAGGATTGTACTGGCAAAGAAAGAGACCATGACTGCCACATGCAATTTAATGCAAACAGCTCATCCCATTAGCTTTTCGTAGATTTGTTGCCCAAAATTGGGGAATATAGTGAGTGCTACTAACGGGAGATTCAGTTAACTTTCTTCAGAGATATATGTCTCCAGCAAGAGGGATGAATGTTGCAGTGCACAGTTAGAGAAATGTCTTACATAACGAATATCATCGAGACACTATGCAAACTTGAGATGATATTCGCCATCGCTTCATTTTTTTCGACTCAATGGAGCATCTCCCTATACCAGTCTAACCGTTCGAGGCAAAAAGCTGCAGAGGACCGGTTCCGCCCAGGTATAGAATGCCGATGTACCCATCATTCGAACACGGTGAGATTATTACACGTTGCAATGGGATTCATTATCTTTAAAAGTATTTTCTCTATGTTTTTCTTATTGAAAATTACTTGAATTGTATCTTGTCAATGCAGGTACTGGTGTTGTATATCCTAAAAAAAAATAAGGTTAAGCCCAACCAAGAGCGCATGTTGAGGCTGTCGATACCCTCTGAGGCCTATATTGTTGAAGAAGACTATCAACATTTATCTCGTACTATTTCGAACGCTGCATCTGAGAACAAGAATCAATCGCACCGTTCGCACGCGCAAATGACGATGGCGGTGACGTGCCTTCCAGTGCGGAAACTCTGCGTCTCAATATTCCTCCCCATAATACTGGACGATCCTCACTAGGTCTAAATATTCTGCCGTAAGCAGGCCCAAGAATATTTGTCAGAAAATAAGAAATTCAACACAAGCACACACAACTTATGTTTCTATTTTTAAACTGTGATGAGCTGAGAACCGCATTTATTCATGTAAGTCTATATATGTCGTAATAGGTAAAATTAAATCTTGTAGTAATATACTGTTGATTATATATTGTAATAATCATACACTCAATTATCACTTCTGCAGGCAAAACATCGACAATACTTATGCTCTCCCAATAACTCGCAGCTCGACCGACTATGCCCAGGATCTTTCAATTACAAGATGAACAATTTGCCAACAGCTCGTTAGACAACATGTACACAAGCCACTATGCACAAACTCATTCTAACGTATGCATGTCATAATACGATGAATTCTCTGTTTCAACTTAACCGTGTTATTGAATGATGTACATTAATTACATATATTTACCAAAGGTTTATCCAAATAGAAGAAGTAGCTGCCCAAGTCATTGAGTCTTCCGACTATAGCCTCGGCCGGGAAAGAAAAGTTAGGTGCTAAAACGTGGTATTTTGTCAATGGTCATATTGTTTTCCGCATACCTGATAGAATAACGGGCAAGGCAAGAAAGAGTACACTACAACCCTGCGGTTGTTTGGTTTAAAGGGGATCCACAACCGTAGCCAGTTAACGAAGTTGACTACTATGGTAGATTAGAAGAGGTCGTCGAACTGAGGCAATATCATAGCGCGAGCAGAATAAAGTGTTTTTATTCAATGCTATTTGGTATGACAACGAACGGCACAGAGGAATCAGAGTTGATCCGCACTTCATGGTCCTGGTCGAAATCAACTCAAAGGTACGACTCCAGCAAACATAAAGCGATGTTCTTTTTGTTTTCGCAAAGCTGAACAATGTTCAACTCCAAGTTTAGTTACTCACCATGACCACACCCTTCAATTTAGAAAGGATCGTTCAAGAGTTGATTTGGTGTCTCGTTTTAAAAACGAAACCACGGGGTCGTGTCGATGTGGGGGGTTTCAGGGATGAGAAGAAGACACATAGTGTGCGAGATTGAAGTAGTGCATTTCAGTTCGTGAGTTTGCCCATTGAACCAATATCAGTTGCTCCTTCGATTGAATTGGAAGAAATTCAAATTTTCGAGTTCTCGATGATAGTCTTGTTGATATTGACGGAGAGGAGTTGAATGTTGTTCTCAACTTCTAGCGGACAAGCAAATGTCGATGAAGAAGATGATATCCATATTGAAGATTGCGATGAAGATGATGAACAATTCAATTGACGAGGAGAAGAAAGAAAATTCCGACTAATTATGAAAATGAAGCCCTATGTAAAAACAAAATATTTTACTGTTTAAGCGAATCGTGGGAGTTATATAAGATGTTTAATGTGATGACAGTTGTATCAGTTAATTTATGCAGAAATGGTAACAGGCAATACAAAGACAACCTTTCCTGCATCATGCAAATCTTACCGACGGATAGTGATCGTCGGTATCTCACAGAGAGTTTCGAAATTAATTACGCGAAATGCCACCACCACCACGACGACATTACGACGGCTTTCACCGACACATACACCGACGGATTCTAGTCGTCGGTATCTCACAAAGAGTTTCAAAAATATTTACAACAAATGCCACAATCACCGACGTCATCACCGGACGGATAATCATCCGTCGGTATCTCACAGAGAGTTCGAAAATATTTACAACAAAATGCCACAATCACCGACGTCCATACCGATGGATAATCATCCGTCGGTACCTCACAGAGAGTTCGAAAATAATTACGCGAAATGCCACCAACACCTAATTACCGACGGAGTAGGTCCGTCGGTAATTTTTCGGTTGCACATATTATCGACAGAATTACCGACGGACCGCGCGTTTTCCAAAGTGCGTTAATTGCGCCTCTGAACATGTCAGATTACCGACGGAATCACCGACGGACTACGAAAAATTTGGGAGGGCTTTTAAAAATTCGGAGCGAAATTCGAAAAATACCGACGGAATTTTTACCTGTTACCGACGGAATTTTGCCCTGTTACCAACGGAGGTGAAGTCCGTCGGTGATTCCGTCGGTAAAATTGACCTATAATTTCCAGCCCCGCCGCTTCGCCTCATTTTTTCTTCTCTCTCACGCCGCTTCGCTTCTCCTCCATTTTTCACCTTAGATTTTTTCATTTTTTTCACCTCAATCCTTAAACACTTTCACCTTTAATCTCTAGCAAGATTTGGTGTTGTAAATCTTCATTATATTAAAAGGTATGTTTTTTTTTCTAATTTATTTTATTTTATTTTATTTTTAGTTGTTTTTATTTTTGTTGTGTTGGTGTTTTTGTTGCAATGTAGATAAAATTTTGAATTTGACACATTATTAAGGTATGTATATTTCGTTCTTTTTTTTTGAATTTTTTGAATATTTTTTGAATTTGTTGAATATTTATGAATTTAATTGTTGAATAATTGAATTTAATTGTTGAATTTATTGAATATTTTTTGTTGTTGTGTTGTTTAGAATTGTTATTAGTTAATTTAACTTAGAATTAGTTAAAGTTTGAATATTTGAATATTTTTTGAATTTGTTTGAATATTTGTGAAATTTAATTGTTGAATAATTGAATTTAATTGTTGAATTTATTGAATATTTTTTGTTGTTGTGTTGTTAGAAATTGTTAATTTAACTTAGATTAGTTAAAGTTGAATATTTGAATATTTTTTGAATAATTTTTGAATTTGTTGAATATTTGTGAATTTAATTGTTGAATTTATTGAATATTTTTTGTTGTTGTGTTGTTAGAATTGTTATTAGTTAATTTAACTTAGAATTAGTTAAAGTTGAATATTTGAATATTTTTTGAATAATTTTTGAATTTGTTGAATATTTTTGAATTTAATTGTTGAATTTATTGAATATTTTTTGTTGTTGTGTTGTTAGAATTGTTATTAGTTAATTTAACTTAGAATTAGTTAAAGTTGAATATTTGAATATTTTTTGAATTTTTTGAATTATAATTGTTAATGTTGAATTGTAATGATTAATTTGTTGAATTATAATTTGTTGAATTTATTGAATATATTTTTTGTCATATTTTTTATTGTTTTGAAATTTATTGAATTGTAAGGATTAATAGTTGAATATGTTGGAATAATTAGTATAGATTGGTTCGATTGGTTGTGGCTATTGTTAATATTTGCAGGTTTGTGGATTTGGGTAGTATCCAGTATAGGGGAGGTGCTGCCGATTTTTTTTTAACTTTTGGATTTTATTATACAATTATTAATATAAAATTGTTTAGATGCGCAAAATGAAAACCAGAGCTGGTCGTCTAGTCGAATCAAGTTCGTCTAGCAGCGATGATGATGTTTCCTTAGGTGCCTCTCAAGAAGAGGCACTTACATCACCTGCGCCGTCAACCGATGCTGCCTCTTCCAGCGATGTTTCACATCGCAGACGCGGCATGCCTTCAAAGCGGAATCAATTTACCCGCCAGTTCGAGGCACAGTGGAAGGACGATCTTTCAATGTAAGTTTGTTAATGTTTTAGTTTTTTTTTTATATAAAAAAAATAAATTTAAAACATAATTTATGAAGTAATCACAAATTAATTTCATTTCTTTTCAGGTTCACAAACATTGAGGCCGCTCGATTAATATCATCGGCGTTTAAAGCGTCGATGGAGATTCCATTGTTTCAATGGAGTCAAATATCCAGACATCCTGAATGGATGCCTCAAATCAATGCATGGTTTCGTAGATTTGAGGTTCGTGTTAATATATAATTTTCAGCTTATTTCTAATAAATTCAAGTTATAATTGTAAATAATTTATTAACATTTTAAAAGATTATTTTTTTATATACAGCATCGATTCTGTTGGGACGATGAACATTACAGTGTTGTGAGGAGGGTGTGGGAAAATCACGCGGCAATTAGGTAACATCGAAAACAATACGACTTTTTTTTACATAATTATTTATGTTTTGAAATGTAATTTTTTCGTGCGTGAATTAGGTTGCGTGATTTTTGGTATGATGCCCAGAAAAAAGCAAAACAAACAGCGAGGGATAAGGGGTTACAAGGCTGGAACGATATTGCGGTTTGGAGGGATTTCAAACCAATATACATCCCGGAAGATATATGGCCGCACTATCTTCAGCACGTGACGACTGAGCGGTTCACTCGACGCTCACAGTCCGGTGCAGGCAACCGGAATTGGCAAATTCATGGCTCGGTTACAACGCACACCGGCGGCTCCGTTCCGTTTGCTGCACATGCGAAACGGATGGTAAGATTAATTTAAATGAAATATATTGTTCAATTAATTTGTTGTTAATACATTTGTTTCATTATATATAGGCTACGTCTCTTGGACGTGAGCCGAGCCCTATGGAGCTGTTTGTGGAGACGCACATGCGGAGTCATGACCGCCAAAAGGGGACGCAACAGTTCGTTGACAACCGTGCTCAACAGTTTGTGGTGTGTTTGTTCAACCATTTTATTTTATAAGTTATTATCATGTTTATTGAATTGAATATGATTATTTTTTTTTTCAGGAGACCTATAATAATCGATTGAGGGAGAGATACGGGGATGATCCTTCGACCCATCCGGAATTCGATCCGGATTTGTGGATGGAGGCTGGATCGTCAGGTGGACCCGATAAAAATCGGGTTTACGGGCTCTCCAACACTACCGCTGCCAAGTTGCGGTCGACCAGTACTGCTTCAATTGGTGGGAGCTCCCAATCTGTATCGAGCTCCCAATCTAAGGAGTTTGTGGCCTTGCAGCAAAGGTGCGACCACCTATCAGAGGCGTACACACAACTCAAAGAAGAGCAAAGATTGGCAAACGAACAACACAGATTGGCGGACGAACAACGCAGAGCAGAGTCTGAACAACAAAGAGCGGCCTATGAAGAGCTTCGTCAAATGGTCATGAACATGACACAAGGTGGAACATGTGCGCCTAATCCTTTTTGGCCGCCTAACCCCCACCCTCCTCCTCCTCCTCCTCCTCCTCCACCTTTATATTAATTGTTTTTTTTTAAACACATTCATTTTGTAATGAATATTATTTAACTTTGAGTTTTTGTTGCTTAATATAAATTTTATTTGCATAATTGGTTTGTATTACTATTAATTTATATTATTTTTTCTAAATAATTAAAAAAAAAATTACACAGGGATTTACCGACGGAAAAAATCCGTCGGCATTGGACACCCATCACCGACATATTCACCGACGAAAATAATCCGTCGGCATTGGACAGTGTCTGCGGTATTCCATCCCATCACCGACGAAAATAATCCGTCAGTATAAAAATACCGACGAATTTACAGACGGATTTATTCGGTCGGTATGAAATATCACCGACACTTTTGCCGACGGATGTATTCTGTCGGTATTTACATAAAACCGACGGAAAATATTCCGTCGGCATATTCCAAGCGGGAAACTTTTTTTTTTTTTTGGCGCGCACGGTCCATCGGTAAATTGTTTTTGTATTACCGACCGATATAGCGACGGAATGTGGAATCACCGACAAAAGGTATTCCGACGGGAGTATTCCGTCGGTAATATAGTCGGTAAATACTTTACCAACGAACGTTCTATCACACACCGACGGAATATTTCCGTCGGTAAAACTGTGAAATCTTGTAGTGTCTATTATCTCTAACTCTTATGCCTTAGGACAATAATCACGCATTGCCTATGTTTTTTTTGTCAAAAATAAGCTGAAAAATGAATTTCAAGTCATAAAATACCTTGGTCCTAATTTTCTAATGACTTTGTGGTTGTTAGATTCTAGAGACACTAACAATGAGTCATTTGTGATTTCAAAAAAAAAAAAAAAAAACAACTGAAATGTTGTTTGCCCTCTAATATTTCCTTTTAAGATAGTCTATGGACATAATTTTTCTAAAGTACAGGAATTAATTCATATTTCTTGCATCGAACGACTGAGTGTCCAAGCTACAGATATAAAAAATTACTTGCATAAGATTCATGAGTAAGTCAAGTAGACAATCAACAAAAACAATGTCAAGTATAAAGTCATGGCTAATACTCATCATAGGAAAGTGATGCTTGAGGTTATTAATTTGGTATAAGGAATCCTTACATGTGATAAATTTCCAACAGGTGAATATAACAAGTTGAATGAATAGAAGATAGGCCCATATAAGGTGTTACAGGAAATAAATGAAAATTTATACATGATTCATCTACCTAATCACCTAAAGACTTCTGATGTCTTCAATGTCCAACATTTGACATGTAACAACCCGGCTTTCCAAGCCCAAATCAACAGTAAATTTTTTTTTTTTTTTATATTTAAAACACATGGTGTCGGTAATTAGGGAACTTGAAGCTTCACATCATCAAACTACAATCCATACAATCCACATTTCATTTAAAAGTGAATCTTACACAAACACATAATATCAAAGTTGCATGATTTGAAGATCATATTAACAGAATCTATACATAGTCATAAGTTTTGCATTCCTATCCCACTAATAGACATCACATTTTTAAACAAAAAGGATCTAGTAAAAGTTATACATTCAGTACATTGATCCATACAAAATACATTGTGATATAGAATGCATCTACATGATTCCTTGCAAAAGTAGGTTCCCGTGTATCGGGTTTCCTAAACATCTCATTGGTGTGACGTCCCTGCAGTAGTATAAAACATTTAAGAGGATGAAAATACTTAATAATAATAATAATGGTACTAACGGTTTGGCCATTAAATAAAGTATTAACATTTATAATTTATTCGTGTAGTTGATATAACAACTAGTAATACAATTAGATGCACAAGTTTTCGAATTGTAACTACCCGAAGCTAATCATTCTTTTCTCCCAACCATCCACTCGGACGCCATTAGCCGAAGCTAATCATTCTTTGTTCCGGCCATCCTTTCGGATGCCATTAGCCGAAGCTAATCATTCATTTGTCCCGGCCATCCACTCGGATGCCATTAGCCGAAGCTAATCAGTCCATCATCCCGGCCATCCATACGGATGCCATTAGCCGAAGCTAATCATTCTTTGTTCCGCCCATCCGTTCGGATGTCATTAGCCGAAGCTAATCATTCATTTGTCTCGGCCATCCACTCGGATGCCATTAGCCGAAGCTAATCAGTCCATTATCCCGGCCATCCATACGGATGCCATTAGTCGAAGCTAATCAACATTTAAGCATTCGACAATCTAATATCGGTTCTAACAATATGGTAATACTCAAGTTAAATATTTCAATATTCAACATATGAAAAGGGAAGGTGCAAGTCACCTACCTGAAATAGAAGCTCTATTTGTACTCCCCTGCTGCTGCTGTTGTTGTTGCCCCATGCTTGTGGTCCCTCCTGAAATTCACAGGTTTATCCCATAAGTTCCTCTCACTCACGAATATGTTTTATTATAAACATATCAACAACCCATAAGTCTTTCTTTCAGTCATCATTTCTATATACATATATTTGAACTATTTCTACGTAAAATCCGAACTGTTACTGTCTCGTTTTTGAACTGTTACTGTCTCATTTTTGAACTGTTACTGTCTCGAACTGTTACTGTCTTATTTTTTTGAACTGTTACTGTCTTGAACTGTTACTGTCTCATTTTTGAACTGTTACTATCTAGACATTTTTGAACTGTCACTGTCTCATTTTTGAATTGTTACTATCTAGACATTTTTGAACTGTCACTGTCTCATTTGGTGACCCATGATGGGAGTTCTATAACTCTAAATTGAGCAAGACCAATTTCATTAATTAGCCAACATTCAAAACTACAATTTCTATAAGGAATATGATCCTAATTCTTTCATCCTCCTAGCCGAAATCTCTTGAAAATCAAGAGACGAAACTGTCCAGATTCATCAACCTTTCTATTTACACACATCACAAGAAGTTCTTTAATTTAGTAACTCATACTTTTTCCTCAATTTAAGTCTAAGAACTAAAATCTATGATTTAACATCCAGTCATCAATTCAAAATCAACTTGCAAAGACTCATAAAAACAGGTTTAGAATTCCTTACTTTCAGCACACAACATCACAGCAGAACACATTAATTCCAGCACAACAACATCACAGCAGAACACATTAATTTCTGCATAAAATCTTTCAATAAATTCCAACAGAACACACATACATGCATGCTAGCCCACCCCATAGTTAGAGCCAGCCCTCAATCATGATTTGTTATTTCCATTTTATTTATTTGTTAGATGTTCTGAAATTGGCTTTATTTCACTTTTGTTTGCTTGTTCTCTTATTTAATTTCAGCTTCCTTCACAGCTGGCTTAGGTCTTAGATCAATTCTTTTCTTAGGGTTTTTCTTCTTCATTTTTGTTTTTTGATCTTAAGGGGGAGAGGAAGAGAGTTTCATGACCCATACCTTCTGAATTTAACTAATTTTGAGGAAGGTGTGACACTATTCTTTTCTCTTCAGCTGCTGGTTCTCCTCATTCTTCCTCCTCTCACGTTTTCCAGCTCTCTTTTTCCTCTCCTCTATGCAGTTGCCCACTCCTCTCTCAAGGTCTCATCTCTCCCTCACAAGTTCGCAAAGTCATCTCTACTGGTTTGATTCACGTTTCTGTTGTGAAAGGGGAAGGAAGGAATGACATGCAGCTGCTGGTTTGGGAAGAAGATGGATCATTCACTCTCCTCTCCTTGTATTTATACTCCCCATCAAAAGAAATGGGTTGTTTGGGGGTTGGTTTAGATGTATCCTTATCCTTGTTTTGGTTTATCTAAAGCCGGTTTTTTTTTCTTTGGTGATTACATTCTCCCCACCTAAATATGAATTTCGTCCTCGAAATTTAAGCAGTTTCACACTCCATACCTGGTAGTTCAAATAAATTGGGGTACTTTTTCCTCATCTCAGCCTCCCTCTCCCAAGTTTCCTCTTCTACTTGAGCATTTCGCCATAAGATTCTGACGATGGGGATCTTTTTGCTCCGTAGCTCCTTCACTTCTTGATCTTGTATCCTTATGGGCCTCAATTCCAGTGTTAAGTCTTCCTTGACTTCTACTGGGACCTGGGGTAGAACTCGGGCGGGGTCCACGTCAGCCTTCCTTAACAAGGAGACATGGAACACATCATGGACCTTGGCTAACTGTGGGGGCTACTGGTCCTACTCGTTGTAAGATTTTGAAGGGTCCGATGAAGCGGGGAGTTAACTTCCCTTTTAATCCAAACCGTAACATGTTCTTCCATGGGGCTACCTTCAAGAACACCTGGTCCCCCATACTGAACTCGAGAGGTCTTCTCCTCACATCGACATACTTCTTCTGTCTATCCTGTGCGGCTTTGATGCGATCCTTGATAGTTCTCACTTTCTCCGTGGTGACTTGGACCAACTCTGCGCCATATAACTTCCTGTCCCCAATTTCCTCCCAACACAAAGGAGTTCTGCACCTCCTACCATACAAGGCTTTATATGGGGCCATCCCTATTATGGCTTGGTGACTATTGTTATACGTGAACTCCACCAATGCCATGTGTTCCTCCCAGTTTCCTCCAAATTCTAGCACACAAGCCCGTAATAGGTCTTCCAAGACTTGGATGACTCTTTCTGATTGGCCATCCGTTTGAGGGTGAAACGCAGTGCTCATGTCCAATCTTGTCCCCAAGGCATGTTGTATGCTGGGCCAAAGTCGAGAGGTGAACCTCGGATCTCGATCCAATACAATGGACACCGGAATCCCATGAAGTCGTACCACCTCATTTATGTAGATCTTGGCAAGCTTGTCCACCGAGTCGGTCATCTTTATAGGCAAGAATAGTGCGGATTTCATCAACCGATCTACAATAACCCATATCACATCATTTCCTTTCCTCCCTTTGGGAAATCCTGACACGAAATCCATGGTGATCATCTCCCACTTCCATTCTGGAATTTGTAATGGTTGTAATGGTCCCGCAGGCCTTTGGTGTTCAACCTTGACTTGTTGACATATCCCACACTTTGACACATATTCAGCTATTTCTCTTTTCATATTAGGCCACCAATAGAGGTGTTTCAAGTCTCGATACATCTTAGTGCTGCCAAGATGTATGGAGAATTTGGACTCATGTGCTTCTTATAGAACCATTCGTTTGACTGTTTCGTCATCAGGCACGTACAACCGTTGTCCCATCATCAAGGATCCATCATCTGCTACTCGGAATTTCATTTCTACCCCGGCTTCCACCTTCTTCCTAATCTCGGACCCCACCTTGTCATGGAATTGGGCATGTAGTATCTGTTCTCGATATGTTAGTCGCACCACTAATTGGGCTACCAAACCACCTCCTGCATTAATACCCAAAACTGCACCAAACTCTTTTAGTTCTGCCAATTGCTGCTCCCTTCTCACTGTTATGCTTCCCAAGGAGGCTTTATTTTTTCGACTGATTAATTCCAGTAGAACACATTAATTCCAGCAGAACACATTAATTCCAGCACAACAACATCACAGCAGAACACATTTATTTCAACACAACAACATCACAGCAGAACACGTTAATTTCAGCACAACAACATCACAACAGAACACATTAATTTCTGCATAAAATCTTTCAATAAATTCCAACAGAACACATATACATGCATGCTAGCCCACCCCATAGTTAGAGCCAGCCCTCTATCATAATTTGTTATTTCCATTTTATTTATTTGTTAGATGTTCTGAAATTGGCTTTATTTCACTTTTGTTTTCTTGTTCTCTTATTTAATTTCAGCTTCCTTCACAGCTGGCTTAGGTCTTAGATCAATTCTTTTCTTAGGGTTTTTCTTCTTCATTTTCGTTTTTTGATCTTAAGAGGGAGAGGAAGAGAGTTTCATGACCCATACCTTCTGAATTTAACTAATTTTGAGGAAGGTGTGACACTATTCTTTTCTCTTCAGCTGCTGGTTCTCCTCATTCTTCCTCCTCTCACGTTTTCCAGCTCTCTTTTTCCTCTACTCTATGCAGTTGCCCACTCCTCTCTCAAGGTCTCATCTCTCCCTCACAAGTTCGCAAAGTCATCTCTACTGGTTTTATTCATGTTTCTGTTGTGAAAGGGGAAGGAAGGAATGACATGCAGCTGCTGGTTTGGGAAGAAGATGGATCATTCACTCTCCTCTCCTTGTATTTATACTCCCCATCAAAAGAAATGGGTTGTTTGGGGGTTGGTTTAGATGTATCCTTATCCTTGTTTTGGTTTATCTAAAGTCGGGTTTTTTTTTTCTTTGATGATTACATGACATCTTAGTTAAAGGAGGAACAAAACTTGAGGATTAATGATGTCGTCGGCTTGAGATAACAGGTGATCATGAGTAGTCAAATATGGGTTTGCCATGACTAGATAATGAACTATCCCATATAGATTATATAGATGGACTAGTGAGACAAATCTATACTCAAGAAGAAGTCTGATAATGCTAGACCAAAATAATGGCTTAAAATTGCCATAATTTTTTATTTGAATGTTGGATTGTGCTTAAATTTTTATAAGATTTTTCAAAGGTTGTTTTCCTTATAGCACCCAACTTTATTGCTATACAAATCTTTATATATAAAAAAATCTCACTCAGATCGCTAGGATTTGGCAATTTTATTATTTTAGTTGTTATTTTTTTTAATTTCATGCATTATTTTAGATTTTATGGTTATTTTCTTTTTTATTGTTGTATTTAACTTTCGCTTGCATCAATTGGTGTTTTCCTTGTAGCTCCCCTCATATGTTCACTAGATGAATGCTTCTATATTTTTGTCCTTTAATTTTATTTTATTTTTTTCATTTTTTTTTGTTATTTATTCCTTAATTAAACATTGCATTGTTTCAGACTTTGTCTTCATAATTGTTTTCTCCTTGCATCCTATAAGACTATCATAGTCTTAACAAAACGTCCTATCATATGGTAGGCTCTTGATTTTACTTAAATATATTTGATTGTATTGTTTGCACAAAATTAAAAGTTAAGGAACCAAATTTGAAGAAGATAAATAAAGGCAGTCGTATTATTAAAAAAAATAGTCCCTCCACTTTTTGGCTAAGTCTTGCCTTAGGGTTTCGTCAAAGTTATGTTATGGTCCCTTTAGTTTGGGAATAATGTATTTTAATTCAAAACTTTATTTTGTTGTCATTTTGGTCCATGGTTTGAGAGAGAAGAGAGAGTTGTCTAAAGCATAGCAATTAAATGAATAAAAAAAAGGCTTTATAAGCCTTTCATTTGTAATTTTAGCAATGCTTATCATCCTAAGACAAAGATAGTTAATTGAAGCCTTGGCAACTTACAACGAAACTTAGTTGGAGATAAGCCGAAACATTAGGATATGGCATTACTACAAATAGAGTTTACTTATAAAAGGTTTTGGGATTGAACCACCCAACTAAATCCTTTTGAGATAGTCTATGGACATAATCTTTCTGGAGCATTGGAATTAATTCATAATCTGTCATGTTTCATGCCAAATGATGCCGTTTTGATCCTTTTGTTCATCATTTGCTTGTCGAAGACCGGTTCAACAGGGTAAAATCCAACAGATCACGACCACTACACCTACAATATAGCCATGATCCCTCGCCTCCACGATGCCCACCATTTTTGGAGGCAGGGATACCAGACCTTCTCTGGCTTTATAAAAGCCAGAGAAAGGCCTCAAATCGAGGGGGGCAGAGGAACGAGCAGGGGAAACCGGAGAAAGGCCTCAGCAACAAAGGGGAGATTGGATGAAAAACTGGGGGGGAATCAAGTAAAAACCCAAAGGAAAAATGAAGAAAAGAGACGCAGGAAGAGACGAACGCAAGCAAGAACAAGGAACAAAAAACCCAGAAAAACAGAGGAAAACCAGAGCGGAAACAGAGGCAGAACCAGAGCAAAGCAAAGAACCTAAGAAAGCTTGGGTCCAGCCAACCCCTGGTTCCAGGACCCTTACCATCATAGTATCTGTCCAGAGCAGGGGAATTCGAAAGCACAGACCAAAAGCTTTCTTCCCGAACACAAAGAGCAAATAAAAAAAGGCAAAGAGACAGAGCACAAAAGGCAAGAAAAATGGAGGGGCAACCATTTCGTGCCTACAAAAAAAGAACTACCCAAAAGATATTGGAGCCACACCGAGAAACAAAAGGAACCAGCCACCGCGCCATCCTCTTCAACGCCGTCCTCCGCTGCACAGGTAAGTTTCCATTCTCTTCAAAACTTTCAAATGCAGCGTGAAGGTAACTTAATTACCTTCACACTATTCATGCACGCGTGAATTTACTGCATGCGTGCTTCTTCTTCTTTTGCCCAGTCAGGCCACTGGTTTGGATCAATGGTTGGGCCTAACCCAGCCCCAAAAAAATAAAAATAAAATATATGTAGCCTAGCCCAGTCTAAATTAATAAAATAATAAAAATTAAAAATTAATAAAATATGTGTGTGTATGCATAAATAAAAAATATATATATATTGGTTTATTCAATGACGCTAGAGTCAGGAATAAAAATATTGATTTAAATTTATTTTATTTTATTTTAGCTACATAAAAATTAAAAATATGTATATGCATAAAAATAAATTTTATTTTTATTTTTTTTCACTGACGCTAGAGTCAGGAATAAAAGGATGGATTTAAATTTATTTCGTTTTATAACTACGTAATATTTACCAATGTTAGAGTTAGAAGTATCCGTAGTTGAATATTCACTGGCGCTAGAGTCAGGAATATCACACACAAACCATCGTAGCATAAACCAACAAAAACATTAGCAATTTATGACAAAAATTACCAATGCAGCCTGCGTCAGGCAGGACGTTTAAAGGGTGATAATATCTTCCATTTCACGTAACCAGTCCCATATCATAGAATCTATGCTAACCAGTCAGGGTTCCTTGTGACCATAATACTAGGTGGCGAATCCTTAAACAAGATCATTCTCTATCAAAGAATAGGATGCCAGAAATCCATTCTTTTCCAAATACTAAATTTTTAAGGTCGTCGCGATGTCCAGGGCGACATAAATGACACATCACTATACAACTAGTTTGTTTGAATCCAACTATAATTTCATCGGTAACGGCATACATAAAAACTTACACGCCATCATACTGTTTGGTTTTTTCTAATTCCTTCTACTCAGATTGGGATTCCCTCGGTATATACTGAGGACATATTTCCATCATAAATACTGACGGATTTAGCGATGGAAAAAATTTGGTAGGTAAAGATTAACGTAAAATACCAATAGAAAAAATCCATCGATATTTTCATATGTATTCATAGATTTTCTAGTAGTGTAAGTGAGGTTACGTGTGGTATAGGTGATGAGATATTTTTTATTTTTTATGATATTTTTTATTGCCTTTTATTATATATGTTTTCTTTGTTTTATTTGTTTTGATATTGAGCTATATTAGTAGTGTTGGGTTTCTTGAAAATCAATGATAATTTAAAATATTTCTTAGAGTTCCAAGGATCTAGATAAACAATCTAAAGTTGTTTAGGGTTTGAGAAAAGATTACTTAAAGATCAAATCTTTTTTTCTGAGGTTTGATTAACTTCTTCAAGGAAAGGTTATCACAAACCAAAAACTATCTAAATATCTTTCCTCTAACAATTATCTACATAAACCACAAGTAAGAAATCTTTTAAGCCTCTTTTAGAAGAGATGGTCATTATTCCTTTGAATACTAGCCTTTTCTTTTTATATTTTCAAGTGTTTTATGTTCTATAACATACATTGTACAACTCACTTTCACTTAAAAAATAAGGAATAGCATTCTATTTATAGGAAAAGGCTAATAACCTTATAAATGGTAAAATGTCAATTTACCCCAGAATAAAATCACATATTTTATTTAAGGATGATTTTAAAAAGTTGTTCAATCAAGGCCCTACTTGATTTTTTTATATCTAGAATTATAATCCATGTATTAATTACAATCAAGTCACACTTGATTATTCATCCTAATTTAATTTCTGACTAATGTTTTTTAATATGTGTGATTAATTAGGTTCCTAATGAGTTAGCCCAAATATAAATCACAATAGTAAATAAAATAGAATTAAATAATTTAATTTATTATCAATTTAATAAATTAATTTATATTTGAAGATCAAGTACAAAGTTTAACATTGTGTCATGATCCCTTAAATATTAGAAAAATTATACGTTGTTTGACTTTACATTTTATTATCAGTTTCTATGTAGTTATTATCCCTTCATCAATAATATTCTGATTTAGATATTGGATAAAGTGTGTTAGCTGTGTCAAATCATGTTTGTTCTCAACATCGTAGTCATTGAATCTATTAAAAAACTCTTTTCAAATCTCATTCCACGGTGTACAAGAATTTCACAATTAATCCTATTTGATAATAAATGGAATATTTCTCTAATTCACTTAGGATGGTGAATTCTCTCTGTATCACTTAAATATTTTTATATAGTTTAAGTAATACCTAATATCTACCTTTTTGTTATCCTAAATTACAATATGTAGTCAGGATTAAAACATAACATTTTCTATACAAGATAACTTGGTAATCTCAAGTTTAAGGATCATTTAAATAATTGTCACGTGAGCTTTTTCAAAGGCATATGTGATCTTTTTATATTGAATTTTCATATAAGTCAGTTTAGTCACATGTCATTCAACAAGAAAATATATATTAGTGTCATATATTCTTCACACCTCAGCTTATGAGAATAGTTGTTCCTTTCCATAAAAAAAAATAATATAATATGTATTAGTCTCAATATATAATTGTAATTAATGTACAGTCTTAATATAGCATTAACCATGAACATTTAGAAACAACGTTTTGAAGCAATATGAATCATATAATTATAATATCTTTATAATTTTTCTTGCAAAGTATTTTTATCTCAAGTACTTTATCCTTACTCTAGATTCATTAATCAAACATAAATGAATATTAAAGATTAAAAAAAAAATCTTTATCAATAATAAATATGCTTTTGCATAAACAAAGTTAGTGTTACATTTAACTCACCGACTGGCTACAAAAAAAAGCCTCTTTTAGTTGTTTACTTTTATACTATAAACATAATTTCTCAATAAGTTATTCTTTATATTAATATAAAATATTATTGTAAACTTAAAGCCTCTAAACAGGGAAAAAAATATTTTTTTTAACTATTTAACATAACATTATAGTTTAACACTTACGCACAACGTAGTGTAGAAACATAAGCTAGTTTGTATCTAAGATAGGTATATTTTAACTAAATTATTTTCTAAGTCGAAAATATTGTTGTCTTTCATAAGATAAGTAGTCTAGAAATGACAGCCAAGGAATAAACGCAACTCCTACAGCACTAGTCATAGAAAAACGTTTGTCGAATTAAACTTATTAGCTGTGATCTTTTGTTACTTTTATATACACATAGGAATGAATCGACAAACTCAAAAGTATGAGAGCATTAGTTTACACATCTACCCGACTTAACAAGGAAAGGACTTAACAAGAATGAATCGTAGACCGCTGCTTCAAACCATTAACACCTAAATCAGACAGTATAAAAACTGACTAGCACCGAAGCACATTCAACAAAGAAGCTTGGGTCAAGGCTCAAGGTTCGAGGCTCAAAGAGAAAAACAGTTCAGTCACAACTTTAAGCTAGGAAGATGTGTTTTGTTCTAGCAAGAATTTTACATCAACGAATTGGTCAAGTTGTGATGAATAACAAGCTGTCGGGTCATATACTGAATTCCAGCTTTTAATTAGAGCAACAAATCTAGGTTGAGTCAAGATTCTAACGTCTAGATTCCAACTTCAAGAACCGGTCAGTACATTGATGTGCTCCAGATTGACGCGTATAGACTACGAACGGTCAGGACAAGATATATATTTTCCTTCTGACATGAAAAAAAAAAAAAAGAAGTTAATATAGAAAACAAAAATTAAATTTGTGATAATTAAAAACAAAGAACAAAACAATGGGATCTGGCTGGTTAGTTAAAAAAAAAAATTTTTTTTAAGAAAATCATGTGGTTGGAAATTGAGGTATTTGGTGATATCAAAATTTAAGCCGCCATGAAGGTTTCAAAGTCTTTGTAGCGTAGTCACCCTTCGGACAGTGAATCCAAGCTGCGAGGAAACTCTAATGCCGTTTCCTACCTTACAAATTCTTGACAAAGTCAATCATTAATTACCCTGTTAAATTAATGATTAATTTCTGCTTCATGTATAATTCTGGTAATCTCGATGGAATACTTCTTCGAATACGAAAGTCAATTTTTTGAATGCATGCCTAGTTTCTTATTGATTGAACGACTTTGACGAGCAGGAACTCTGAAAATTATACACCTTAATACGCAGTAAAAATATTACAGGTATGCAAAGATGCAGCGGATCACTAAATTGGAATATTATATATATATATACTTTCTTAGACTCCAATCCAAGAAAAAAGAGTAGAAAAATCTTGCAGTTGACCGAATAATTAAAAAAATAAAATAAAATAAAAATCTTGGCATATACAGAGGTAAGAGAGCATCAGTTCTAGTTCGCCAATATACCTCAACACATGAAATGGCTACTGTTCATTTTGAGCTCTCGTTAATGGCCGTAGTTTTGTTACTAACACCAAGTAGTAGTATAGCAGCTGATCGAAGCAGTGGGACAAAGGGCAACCTGCAGCATGTTAATGGCGTTGTTGGTGCCATAGTCGACACAAGCTCCCGTGTTGGTAAAGAAGAAAGAGTAGCGATGGAAATCGCAAGGGAGGATTTGTATCGTCACTCCAATCAAACTTTGATTCTGCATGTAAACGACACCGATCAAAGGAAACCCATCAGAGCAGCACTTGCAGGTACGTTTGTGCTGTCATTGTATCTCCTTATCTTAAACAGAAACTAAGCCTGAGAAACAACTTGATTAAGAGAATAAATTAAAGGGTGAAAAGGAGCAGGAAGTCCAAATCACAACCAACTCTCATCAAAGTGTAAGCAATCTCTTTTCTAATCTCCATAGTCGAATGCATTACTTACAGGCTGATTAATGTTCTTCAATATAATTGCTTCGAATGTGTAACTATCACCAATAAAAATAAACATGTAACCATCATTGATCAACCCCCAGACTTCGAGTCATAGTAAACATTTTCTCAAAAAATAAAAATCGTAGAAAACATTAAAATGTGACTTGGGTCCAAAAGAATAAAACAGAAGTTATAGACTTAGTCAATCATGCATTAAAAACAAAGCCAGAAATCCTTTTCGTCTCTATGTTTACATCAGAAAGTAGTTGTTCACTCTAACTCAAAAAATCTTAAGCAAATATCAATTTGCTTCGAATAGGTTTTCTTTTTTTTTTGGGGGTTTTTTTTATAATCAATTGGTGATGAATATTAAGGAAATAGAGAATATATATATGTATGTATGTTGGAATAAAATGTCTTGCATATGATCTTAAATTAAAATTAGTCTTTAATTGGAATGAAACTATGATTTTAGATGAAAATTTGATCAAAACGGAAACGCAGCACAAATCATTTTTTCAGTATGGTGGAAAAGGGTATATTTTGTCAGATTTGCATTTCTTATATGAGCACACCATCAATGCCTATTCCATTCCATCACTGCATAATTTATCTTCATTTAGTATCCATGCACACATATTAGAGTTGATGAATAGGCCAGGACCACAAGAATTGCTTGCTACCTGTGCAAGAAAAATAAAAGTTTTTTTTTTTTCTTTCTTTCTTTCCTTTCATCTCATTGAGAGACTTGTGAGCTACACATTGGAAATAGCCATCTCTCCTGGAAAGGTATCGGATACACAAACATTAAATCATGCCTGTGTAAAAATAATTTAGTCAGCATGCCTAAGAAGTCAAGAATTTGAACTCTATGCATTTACAGGTATGGATCTCATCAACACACAAGTACAGGCTATTCTAGGACCGCAAACATGGGAAGAGGTGTCATTGATTGCTGATATCTGCACCAAAAACAAAATTCCCATTTTTTCTTTTGCGGACACAATTCCAGAATGGACGACAGAGAAGTGGCCCTTTCTACTTGGAGCTTCACACGACAATTTTGCACAAATGAAAGCCATAGCTGCTATTGTAAAGTCTTGGAATTGGCATCGGGTCACTGTAATACACGAAGATGTAGGTTCTTGGACGAATGGAGTCATACCATATCTCCATGATTCCTTAGGAGAAAGAGGTGTAGAAGTTAGCCAATTCGTAGGCCTCTCGTCTTTTGCTTCTTCCGATTTATTATCCAGAGAGCTTAAAAATCTTGAAAGCGAGCAGTGTAGAGTCTTTGTTGTTCATCTGTCATTACCATTGGCCGTGCGTCTATTTGAGATGGCGAAGAAATTGAAAATGATGGAGAAAGACTATGTTTGGATCACTACACATCACATTACAAGCATTGTCCACTCCATCAATGCCTCTATCATCTCATCGATGCAAGGAATTGTAGGAGTCAAGAGCTACTTCTCGGAAACAGGAACAAGTTTTCAGGATTTTAGCTCAAGATTTCGTAAAAGGTTTAGAAGAGAAAATCCTGAAGAGGAAAACAGTGAGCCTGGGATTTATGCAGTGCAGGCCTATGATGCTATCTGGACAATAGCTCGAGCATTGAAAGGAAGTAAAAGGAGGAATCAAGAATTATTGGAAAAAGTTTTGCAAACTGACTTTCATGGCCTGTCAGGAAAAGTTCAATTCAACAATCACAAAATGGCTCCAACACAGATGTTTCAGATCATCAATGTGGTGGGAAAGAGTTATAGGGAACTCGGGTTCTGGTCAAGTGGATTAGGTTTCTCAGAGACGATTGGTAAACATGCTAAATACAGCCCTCTTATGAATGATTTGGAGCAAGTGCTTTGGCCAGGGGGGCCTAGATATACTCCTAGAGGATGGACCGAGCTTACAAGAGAGAAGCCACTGTTGGTTGGCGTGCCTGCAAAATCAGGTTACAAAGAGTACGTGAAAGTGGAATACGATCAATCACGGAAGGAAACTTCTTTCGATGGCCTTGCAATTCAGATCTTCAATGCCACGGTACGACGCTTGCCATTCTATTTGCCATACGAGTTCGTCGCCTTCAATAACATCTCTTACGATAATCTAGTGGGCGAAATTGGTAAGGTACGAATTTGCTCTTTCATAAAGCACTTAGCACCATTGACATCATAGCTTAGCTCAAGAAAAGATTAATAAGTAGCCTCACAAGCATAGCCTATTGTCCTTACTTTTGGTCAACGTAATGAAGAATAAATTTGTAATCATCATAAATGGTCAATTATTTTATAATAAAATGTAATGGAAGCAAAATCACCAACCATTTCTTGTACTTAACGTTACTCTGCACACTAACTCTTGGTCCATGTCATCAGAAATTTGATGCCGTGGTCGGTGATGTGGCAATAGTGGCTAGCAGATACTCGCACGTGGAGTTCTCACATCCCTTCTCGGAAACTGGATTGATGCTCGTCGTCCCTGCTCGATCAAGCAATAAAGAATGGTCATTTATCAAACCCTTTACAAAATCCATGTGGGCTTCAATAACCGTCATAACCATATACAATGGTTTCGTTGTTTGGCTAATTGAGCGACATGCTCATCCTGAACTAGGAGGCTCCATGCTCCATCAAATAGGAATCATGCTTTGGTTATCTTTCAACACTCTTTTCTCTTTGCAAGGTAAAATCTTCTTTTCTTTAATTCCCGTACGCTTTTAGATCATGAACTGTTATATTGGATACAATTGGGATGAATATGTATAGGTGGAAAACTGCACAGCAATTTGTCAAGGATGTCAGTGGTGGTATGGTTGTTTGTTGCTCTAGTTGTCATACAGACATATACAGCCAACCTCACCAGCATGTTGACTGTCCAGAGGCTTGAACCCACCGTAACCAGTGTTGAGGAGCTGCTGGAAAGCAATGCAGCTGTTGGATACTGTTCAAGTTCATACTTGGAAAAATATCTGGTAGAAGTTTTACGCTTTCCTCGCGACAACGTTAAACATTATGCCTCAGCAGAAGAATATGCTGAAGGCTTCAATAAGAAAGAAATTGCTGCTGCCTTTATTGTAACTCCTTTGGCCAAAATATTCCTTGCAAAATTTTGCAAGAAATTTATCGCAGCTGGGCCAACATTCAACATCGGAGGGTTTGGATTTGTACGTAGTATATTTATCTCCTCCTAGCTCATTTTTCCTTGCTTTCTTAAGCAATAATTTTGCAACTTCAGTTGTTTCAGAAGAAAGGGACCAAACCAAACCAGCTAGCTTGAGTTAGATTGATTCGAAAAAGGCTTAAATTTGCATGGTTTGTTCTCTGCAGGCATTTCCCCGGGGATCTCCATTGCTTGCAAGTATTAATGAAGCTCTACTGAAGGTATCTGAAAATGGAACGCTAGTACAACTAGAGAACAACTATATTGGCGTACTTAAAAAATGCCAGGACAAGGAAGAAGAAAATCTTAGTCTTAGCCCCAATGGGTTCCGGGCACTCTTCATAATAACTGGAGTCACATCAACAATTGCTCTTGTGATTTACATTTTTTGTATGGCTAGTTCTTTTTCCGGACTTACAACCATTAGGGGCCTTATGTTCATTATCATCAAACATTGGTACTACCAAAGCAAGAGATTCAGCAGAAGAGTGGGCAATGTTGAAAGCCTTGGAAATTCTTCTCCACAGCATGCACCAAACCAGCTCTCTCAAGTTTAAGATCAGGAAATCGGTTACATTTTTTTCATTTACATCATGATGTTGTCTGTAACTTCTCTTTTTTTTTTGCAATTTTGTACAAAAGCTAAATCATTAATTATTAATAACCATGTAAATAATCCTGGTTTTTTCGTTTCCCATACGAGAGCTAGCTGTCATTGTAATGAAGGCACTTACTGTAATTTCTTTCGTGTACAACGTTTTTTTCTCGTAAGGATTTTTTCCCCTCTATTTCTTTTTGTTCATGCCATTCAAAATAAAACAAGGTGAATTCTAATCATTCAAATAAAGCCCGTGATCAAACATTTTTCACTTGAAGTGTAAAGAATTAAGAGAAGGCCAGAATTATAGGGACTCGGGATTATGTGTATTCCAGCAATGTGCTGGAGAGGTTGATGGTTAACGCTGATTCTTATTGGCATTCACTGTTCCTTTGTGTAATCCTTTTAGTTTTTTTTTTTTTAAAGTGGGCTAAAACTTCATTTTACTATTTTTTTTAGTCCTTGATTTGAGGAGATGAAAGAAAAAGTCATCAGTTTTGATTGTACAATTGACACTGATTTTAGCCGTGAAATAAATCGATTTTCATGTTAAAGGATTATATTCGGTGAGAAGAGAGTTCCATTAGAATAACTTTTGGCCTTTTCATTACTTGAGAGGGTAGATATGAGGTAAGGAGGTTTTTTAAACTCATGTTGATTTTGGGTTTTTGAACCAATTTTTGGTCATTTAAGGCCATAAATATGTTTATCAAGGTCTCTAAAGTGTTTTCTAGGATATCGTTTAGTTAAAATCCCGTGACAAAAACAATGCAAATATATGAGGAAAGACAGAATAAGAGACAGAGATAGAATTGTATTTGATAATAAAGTACAAGAAAGAGTGACTATCACCATATTGTGTTTGGTTGATAATGGATAAATAAGAATAAAATATTAAACAAAATCTATTTTATCCTTGCGAATAAAATTATATTAAACAAAATCTATTCAAACTTACATATTAAAAAATTATAATTTTTTTACTTTAGTTGACATTACGTGTTGAAATTAAGAATAATATAATAACCTTAGTCATAGACCCGGATTTGCCTAGCGAATTGCCCTGAGACTTGACAACTCAAGGTCTTGACTGCTCTAGATTTAAGAGAAATATAGGAAAGATTCACCTAACCTAACCTAACTTGGTCAAGAATTCAAGTCAATCCATGACTTGGTCAAAACCCAAGTGAAAAACCTATTAATTTTTTGAAAAAACAAATGATCAAAACTATATCATTTTGATCCTTTTGAAAAAATATATATATAATTGACCCATGTCAACCCCAGTTAACATACCTAACCTCCATCTTGGGCCTTATCCTGGGTCAACACCTGGGTTAGGTTTTAAAATTAAAATAATAATTATTTTTATCTTTATATGTTATAGTTAGAAAAGTTTGGAAATAAGAGTTTTTTACAGGGATACTTTAGGGATCAAATATAATAAATACTATCTTTAGAGACATCCCTTTTATACATCTAGTTTTGAAAATACAAAAATTCACCCCAAAGTTGTCCCAATTACAAATTATTTTTTTGTCTCTATTATCTTTAACTCTTATGCCTCGAGACAATAATCAAGCATTGTCTATGTATTTTTTGTCAAAAATAAGTTGAAAAAAATTAATTTCAAGTCATAAAATACCTTTGCCCTAATTTCCTAGTGACTTTGTGGTTGTTAGATTCTAAAGACACTAACAAAAAATACATAGACAATGAGTCATTTGTGATTTCAAAAAAAAAAAAAAAAAACTGAATGTTGTTTGCCCTCTAATATTTCCTTTTAAGATAGTCTATGGAGATAAGTTTTCTAAAGTACTGGAATTAATTCATATTTCTTGCATCGGACGACTGAGTGTCCAAGTTACAGATATGATAGATTACTTGCATAACATTCATGAGCAAGTCAAGTAGACAATCAACAAAAACAATGTCAAGTATAAAGTCATGGCTAATACTCATCGTAGGAAAGTGATGTTTGAGGTTGTTAATTTGGTATAAACAGTCCTTACATGTGATAAATTTCCAATAGGTGAGTATAACAAGTTAAATGAATAGAAGATGGGCTCATATGAGGTGTTACAAGAAATAAATGAAAATGTATACATGATTTATCTACCTAATCACCTAAAGACTTCTGACGTCTTCAATGTCCGACATTTGACATCTTAGTTAAAGGAGAAAAAAAACTTGAGGATGAATGATGTCGTCGTGATCATGAGTAGTCAAATATGGGTTTGCCATGACTAGATAATGATCTATCCCATATAGATTATATAGATGGACTAGTGAGACAAGTCTATACTCAAGAAGAAGTCTGATAATGCTAGACCAAAATGATGGCTTAAAATGGCTATAATTTTTTATTTGAATGTTGGATTCTGCTTAAATTTTTATAAGATTTTTCAGAGGTTGTTTTCCTTATAGTACCCAACTTTATTGATATACAAATCTTTAGATATAAAAAAATCTCACTCAGACCCTTGGGTTTAGGTAGTTTTATTATTTTACTTTTATTTTTTAATTTCATGCATTGTTTTAGATTTTATAGTTATTTTCTTTTTTATTGTTGTATTTAGCTTTCGCTTGCATCAATTGGTGTTTTCCTTGTAGCTCCCCTCATATGTTCACTAAATGAATGCTCTTTTTTTTTTCCTTTAATTTAATTTTATTTTTTTCATTTGTTTTTTTATTATTTATTCCTTAATTAAACATTGCATTGTTTCAGACTTTGTCTTCATAATTTTTTTCTCCTCACATTCTATAAGACTATCATAGTCTTAACAAAACGTCCTACATATGGTAGGCTCTTGATTTTACATAAATATATTTGATTGTTTGCACTAAATTAAAAGTTAAGGAACCAAATTTGAAGAAGGTAAATAAAGGCAGTCGTATTATAAAAAAAATAGTCCCTCCATTTTTTGGCTAAGTCTTGCCTTAGGGTTTCATCAAAGTTATGTTATGGTCCCTTTAGTTTGGGAATCATGTATTTTAATTCAAAACTTTATTTTTTTGTCATTTTGGTCCATGGTTTGATAGAGAAGAGAGAGTTGTCTAAAACATAGCAATTAAATGAATAACAAAAGGCTTTATAAGGCCTTTCATTTGTAAATTTAGCAGTGCTTATCATCCTAAGACAAAGATAGTTAATTGAAGCCTTGGCAACTTACAACGAAACTTAGTTGGAGATAAGCCAAAACCGTGGGATATGGCATTACTACAAATAGAGTTTACTTATAAAAGGTTTTGGGATTGAACCACCCAACTAAGTCCTTTGAGATAGTCTGTGGACATAATCTTTCTAGAGCATTGGAATTAATTCATATTCCTTACATCGGATGACTAAGTGTCTAAACCATAGACATGACATATTACTTGCATGACATTCATGAGCAGGTCAAGTAGACAATAAAAAAAAAAACAATACCAAATATAAAGTCATGGCTAATACTCATTGTAGAATAGTGGTGTTTGATGTTGGTGATTTGGTATAAGCAGTCCTTACACGTGATAGCATTTCAACGACTGAGTATAACAAGTTGAAGGAATGGAAGATAGGCCCTTGCGAGATGTTGCAGGATATAAATGATAATGTGTACATGATTCATCTTCCTAATCACCTAAAGACCTTTGATGTCTTCAAAGTCCAATATTTGACATCTTATCTAGAGGAGTAACAAAACTTGATGATGAGTTCACTCCAATCCGGGAAGAATGATGTCGTTGGCTTGAGATAACATGTGATTATAAGTAGTCAAATATGGGTTTTCCATGACTAAATGATGATCAATCACAGACAAATTAAATATGTGGAAGGAGTAATGGAACATGTCTAGATTCAAGAGGAAGTTTGGTCACACCATACTAGAATTATAGCTTAAAATGAGCATAATTTTTTATTCGATCGTTAGATCGAGCTTAAATTTTTACAAGATTTTTTGGAGGTTGTTTTACTTATAGTATCCAAATATATTGTTATGTAAACCTTCAAATCTTTAGATATATAAAAAAAAAAAAAAATTGTCGCTCAGGACCTTGGTTTTGATAGTTTTGTTATTTTCCTTGTTATTTTTAATTTCATGTATTGCTTCGGATTTTATGGTATTTTCTATTTATTTTTGGATTTTTATTTTTATTTTCTTATTGAGGTATAGTTTCTAACCTATTTAAGGTTTCGTAAACCTCCTAAGAAGATAGATTTCTTGAGTATTATTTTTAAAGAGAATAAAACTGCAAATTCAAGGTCCACACTTGCAACCCCTTTCCTTTATTAAATTCATGTGTTCTATGTTTTTTATTGTTGTCTTTAGCTTCTGCTTGCATCATCTAGTGTTTTCCTTGTGGCACCCCTCATATGTTCACTAGATGAATGTTCTTTACTTTTGGTCCTTCAAATTTTTTCTTTTCATTTGGTTTTTTTTATTTATTCCTTAAATATTGTATTTTTTAGGACTTTGTCTTTGTAATTTTTTTTTTCTCCTTGCATTCCATAAGACTATCATAGTCTTAACAAATCATCTCATCATATGGTGGGCACTTGATTTAGTATAAATTTATTTGATTGTATTGTTTGCATGAAATTAAAAGTTAAGAGACCAAATTTGAAGAAGGTAAATAAAGGTAGCCATATTACAAAAAAAAAAAATAGTCCCTCTGTTTTTTGGCTAAGTCTTGCCTTTAGGTTTTGTCAAAGTTCTTTTATGGTCCCTTTAGTTTGGGAATCATGTATTTTATCCAAAACTTTATTTTCTTCTCATCTTGGTCTTTGGTTTGGGAGAGAAGAGAAAGTTGTCTAAAAAATAACAAGTAAATGAATAAAAAAAGTCTTTAAAAAGCCTTTCATTTGTATATCATTCTCTAAAAATTTGGACCTTGATTTCCTGATCACTTTAAGTGATTAGAGAAGAGACAATCAAGTGATAGGTCATGTTGCAAGTCACCCGCGTGGCGTCGATTGGCAATTTTTGTTTGCTTGATTTATTCTTAGGAGTTTCCACTTAGTACTTAATTGAGGGCTACTAGAAAACTCGGGTGTACTGATCTTGTTTGAGATTCACGGGTAAGGAACTGGTTGTGGTTAGGAAAGGTATTAGAACCCCTAACGCACCCTACCTTAGGTAAGCTACTTCGTGGCTTTGACATGTTAAAGAAGTTATAATTTTTTTGTTTTTTCCTCAGATATTAGAAATATAACTTACGTGTAAGTTTATAATTATTAACCGTGAACAAATCAAAATATTAAATTCTTCTTTATTCTTTGCAATTTTATCATTAAAAAAAAAACAAACACATTCACTTTCACTATATTTTTTCTTTTTTTATTTTTTAGATCCACACTACAAATTATAAAAAATTTAAAACTATACAAAAATTACATTAAACAATTTAAAATTACAATAATAGCTCCAAAACAATCTGGAATTGCAAGGAAGGCCTTCTGCACCACCAAAATAGTGGCGGCGCGTTGTTCCACGTGCGATTGACACTGGCAGCACGTGGGTTCACGCGCCGCCGCTGGCACAACCCAAGAGATGGGCGGATCTAGGACGCTTTCTCTTCCTTTCCCCTTCTGCACCAACGTTGACAACCATTGTCACCTATAAAAAGAACAAAACGTAACAACAAGCTTCACACCCACAACAAGAATTCATAGTTTTACCGACGGACATATTTCATCGGTATGTAATTGATTGTACGTCGGTAAATTTTTTACCGACTAAAGTATCAACGGAATACGTCCGTCGGCTTACCTTTCGTCGGTGATTCCACATTCCGTCGCTATATCGGTCGGAAAAACAAAAAAACCATTTACCGACGGTTTTACAGACGGAATTTGCGTGCAAAAAAAACACTTTCCCGCTTCACAAATACCGACGGATTGTTATTCCGTCGGTGATATCAGATTCATCGATGGTTAATTTCCATCGGTAAATTGTTGAAATACCGACAGAATATTCCGTCTGTAAGTTCGTCGGTAAATTATAATACCGACGGATTATTGCTGTCGGTATATCCGTTGGTGAGTCATGAAAACACTAACCGAATTTATCTGTCTAGAAATTTGTCGGTGATGGTCGCGGCTACTGTCTAATGCCGACGGATTTAGTCTGTCGGTAAATCCCTTTGTAATTGTTTTTTTTATATAATTATTTAGAATACATAATATAAAATGATATAAATTAATGGTAATAAAAACCAATTATGGAAATAAAATTTATATTAAGCATCAAAAACAAAAAATGAAAGATAAATAATATTCATTACAAAATGAAATTGTTCCAAAAATCATTAAATGAAATTTTAAATGTAAATAATGTTTATCAAAAATTAATATAAAGGAGGTTGAGGAGGATCAGGAGGAGGAGGAGGCTGGCTGTTATGCGGCCAACTTGGATTGGGTGCACATGTTCCGCCTTGTGTCATGTTGATGACCATTTGACGAAGCTCTTCATAGGCCGCTCTTTGTTATGCAGATTCTGTTATGTATTGTTCTTTGAGTTGTGTGTACGCCTCTGATAGGTGATCGCACCTTTGCTGTAAGGCCACAAACTCCTTAAATTGGAAGCTCGGTACTGATTGAGAGCTCCCGATGGTTGAAGCAGTACGGGTCGCCCGCAAGTTGTCAGCCCTAGTGTTGGAGAGCCCGTAAACCCAATTCTTATCGGGTCCACCTGACGATCCAGCCTCCATCCATAAATCCGGATCAAATTCCGGATGGGTCGAAGGATCGTCCCCGTATGTCTCCCTCAACCGATTATTATATGTCTCTTGAAAATAAAAAAAGTAATTATCATATTCAATTCAATAAATATAATAATAACTTACAAAATAAAATGGTTGAATAAACATACCATAAAATGTTGAGTGCGACTGTCAACAAACTATTGCACCCCCTTTTGGCGGTCTTGTCTCCGCACGTGCGTCTCCACAAACAGCTCCATAGGGCTCGGCTCACGTCCAAGAGACGTAGCCTATAATGAAAAAAATTTATTAACAACAAATTAATTGAACGATATATTTCATTTAAATTAATCTTACCATCCGTTTCGCATGTGCAGCAAACGGAACGGAGCCGCCGGTGTGCGTTGTCACCGAGCCATGAATGGGCCGATTCCGGTTGCCAGCACCGGACTATAAGCATCGTGTGAACCGCTCAGACGTCACGTGCTCAAGATAGTGCGCCCATATATCCTCCGGGATGTATATCGGTTTGAAATCCCTCCAAACCGCAACATCGTTCTAGCCTTGGAACCCCCTATCCCTCGCAGTTTTTTTTGCCTTTTTTTGGTCTTCATACCAAAAATCACACAACCTACTTACATTTCAAAACATAAAATTTTTTTGTAAAAAAAAGTTGTATTGTTTTCGATGTTACCTAGTTGCCGCGTGATTTTCCCATACCCTCCTCACAACATTGTTATGTTCCTCGTCCCAACAGAATCGATTCTGTGTATAAAAAATAATTTTTAAAAATGTTAATAATTTATTTACAATTATATTAAGAATTTATCATAAATAAGCTGAAATTATATATTAACATGAACCTCAAATCTAGCAAACCATGCATTGATTTGAGGCATCCATTCAGGATGCCTGGATATCTGACTCCATTGAAACAATGGAATCTCCATCGACGCTTTAAACGCCGATGATATTCCTCGGGTGGCCTCAATGTTTCTGAACCTGAAAAGAATTGAAATTAATTAAATAGTGACTTCATAAATTTGTTTTAAATTTGTTTTTTAAAAAAAAAATTAAAACCTTAACAAACTTACATTGAAAGATTATCTTTCCATTGTGCCTCGTACTTGCGGGTCCATCGATTCCGCTGTGAAGGCACGCCGCTTCTGCGATGTGAAACAGTGCTGGAAGTGGCAGCATTAGCTAACGGCGCAAGTGGTGTAGGTGCCTCTTCTTGAGAGGCACCTAAGGAAATGTCTTCGTCACTGCTAGACAAACTTGATGCGACCGGACGTGAAGCTCTGGATTTTATTATGTGCATCTAACCAGTTTTATATAAATAAATATATAATTCAATTAAAATGTTAAAAAAAATTGGCAGCAGCTTCCCTATACTTGGATACTACCAAAATCCACAAACCTGCAAATATTAACAATAGCCACAACCAATTGACCCAATCTATACTAATTATTTCAATATATTCAATTACTAATCCTAAGGTAAATTCAACATTAACAATTCAACAAATTATTCAATAATTATGTCAATACAACAAAACTATAAATTCAAAATAAATAGAAACAATTAAACACAAATCATCAAGTTAGAGTAAAATTAATAATTCTTCCAACATATTCAATTACTAAATCTAAGATAAATTCAACATTAACAATATTAATTCAACAAATTATTAAATATCCATTATGGCAATACAACAATAAAATTATTCTAAGGTAAATTCAACATTAACAATATTAATTCAACAAATTAATCAATAATTATATATGGCAATACAACAATAAATTATATTCAATAAATTAAAAAATATATATAAACTACCAATTAAAATCAATGGAAATAATTAAATACAAATCATGCAATAATAGAGTAAAATTACTAATTATTCTAACATAGTCAATTACTAATTCTAAGTTAGATTCAACTTTAACATCAAACATCCAATAAATTAACTAATACCAATTATAACAACACAATTCAAAAAAATATTAAAAAAATTCAAAAAAAAAAACCTACATCAATAGAAGAAACGAAATATACATACCTTAATAATATGTCCAATTCAAAACTTTATCTACATTACAACAAAATACACCAAAACAACAAAATAACAAAAATAAAAACAACTACAACTAAAATAAAACAAAATAAAATAAAATAGAAAAAACCACATACCTTTATTCAAATCTTGCAAGAGATTCAAGGTGAAAGGTTTGAAGGATTGAGAGCAAAAAACTGAAAATTTGCTTGTCCGGAGGAGAAGAAAAACGGAGGAGAAGAAAAAATAAGAGGAAGCGGCGGGCGCCGGAAGTTATATGTTATATGGCAGATTTACCGACAGATATTAAAAAAATATTATTAATTTTTTAAATTCATCGGTAAAAGTTAAACAATCCGTCGGTAAAGTTTGAATTTCGCACTGAATTTTTTAATTGCCCTCCAAATTATTCGCGGTCCGTCGGTAAGCTGACACGGTCAGAGGTGCATTCAATTCACACCCTTTGGAATTTGCGCATTCCGTTGGTATTTTTGTCGGTAAAATTTTCCATCGAGAACTTACCGACGGACAAATTCCATCGGTATGGACGTCGATAAATTCATCGGTATGGACGTTGGTGATTGTGGCATTTCAGTGTAATTATTTTCGAACTCTCTGTGACATGCCGACGGACGACTGTCCGTCGGTATGGGCGTCGGTGATTGTCGCATTTCAGTGTAATTATTTTTGAACTCTCTATGAGATGTCGACGGACTTCAGTCCGTCAGTATGGACGTCAGTGATTGTGGCATTTCGGTGTAATTATTTTTGAACTCTCTGTGAGATGCCGACGAACGACTGTCCATCGGTGAAGACGTCGATAAATTCGTTGGTATGTACGTCGGTGATTGTGGCATTTTGGTGTAATTATTTTCGAACTCTCTGTGAGATACCGACGGACTAATGTCCATCGGTATGGACGTCGGTGATGGTGGCATTTAGGTGTAATTATTTTTTAACTCTATGTGAGATGCCGACAGACAGTGGTCCGTCGGTATGGACGTCGGTGATTTTCAATGTACATTAGGTGTTGTGTTTGTATTTTCTGTTTACCTTCCTGCAAAAAATTCAATGACAAACTATCCATCGCATAAAACAATAGCAATAGTGCTTAAACGATAAATATATATTTCATGTTTCAAAATATATCATCCATAATGTAAATTACATTAAGAAAAGGGTTTTACACAGAACTAGTCAGAATTATCTTCTTCTTCTTCTTCTTCATCGTCATCAATTGAATAGCCATCACCTTCATCGCAATCTTCAATATGGATATCATCTTCTTCATCGACATTTGCTTGTCCACTAGAGCTCAAAACAACGTTCGACTCCTCTACGTCAACATCAACAAGACTATCATCGGAAACACGAAAATTTGAATTTTCTTCCAATTCAATCGAAGGAGCAACTCGATATGGTTCAACCAACTCACTAACTTGAAAGACTTTATCCCGCACACTTGTTTCTTCGTTCTCATCCTGAACAACCTTGACATGACCCCGTGGTTTCGTTTTTAAAACGGACAACCAATCAACTCTTGATCGATCCTTTCTAAATGAAGGGGTGTATGTGTAATAAACTTGTTGACATTGCTTTGCGAAAACAAAGACATCGTTTATGTTGCGGAGTCTAGCTTTTGAGTTGATTTCGACCAGACCATGGTACGTATCAACTCTGATTCCTCTGTCCGTCGTGTCATACCAATAGCATTTAAATAAAAACATTGTATTCTGCTCGTTATGATATTGTAGTTCGACAACCTCTTCTAATCTACCATAGTAGTCAACTTCTAACTCACTATTTGTGGATCCTTTAACACAAACACCGCAGTTGTATGTCTTTCTTCCTTGCCCGTACTCTTCAGTATGGAAAATATATCCATTGACAAAATACCCATTGTAGCACTTAACTTTTCTTTCAGGCCCGAGGCTTAGTGAAGACAATGACTTAGACGCACTTCTTCCCATTTGATAAACCTTGTATACATGTAATGTACATCAATAAACGGTAAATGAACGAGAATCTTGTAATGGCATGCATATATACAGTAATTTTGCAAGTTAGAATGAGTTTGTGATAGTGCTTACATGTGTTCTGAACCATGTGGCAAATTGTTCATCTTGTAACTGAAAGATCTAGAAGTCGGTCAGCTGCGAGTTATTGGAGAGCAAATATTGTCGATATTGCCTACAAGTGATAATGAGTGTATGATTTCACAATATATAATTACCAATATTTTACAGACAAAGTTTAATTAGTATTACACATATATAAACTTACTGAATAAATGGTCTCAGCTCATCACAGTTAAATAGAACATAGTTGTGTGCTTGTTTGAATTCTATTTCCGACAAATATCTTCCTCGTACGACATTTTTAGGTGTGGGTCGTCCAGTTTTGGAGAATATTGACAAGTTCTCACTGGAAGGCACTTCACCGCCATCGTCATGCCGTGGAACGCAATTGATTCTTGTTCTCATATGAGGTTCGAAATAGTACGAGATAAATGTTGATATCTCTTCAACAATATAGGCCTCACATATCGAAGCCTCAACATATGCCTTGTTCTTAACCTTTTTCTTGAGATTAAACAAGTACCTGCATTGAATTACAATTCAAGTATTTCCAATTAAGAAAAACATAGAAAAAACTTTTAGATATGAATTCCATTGCGACTGTAATATCTCACCGTTCGAATGGGTAAATCCATCTATATTGGACCGGTCCTCCAGCTTTTGCCTCGAACGGTAGATGTATAGGGAGATGCTCTATTGAGTCAAAAAATGAAGGAGGGAATATCATCTCAAGTTTGCATAGTGTCTCGATTATATTTATTTGAAGCCTCTCAATGTGCTCAACATTCAACTTGCTGGAGCATATATCTCTAAAGAAATGACTGATCTCCGTCAGTGCATCCCATATTCCCTTTGGCAATAAATCACGAAAAGCTAATGGGATGAGTGTTTACATAAACACGTGGCAGTCATGACTCTTCATTCCATACAATCTGCAGTCCTCTATATTAACAAGTCTTGATATGTTCGATGCATGTCCATCCGGAAAACACAGACTCTTAAGCCATTTGTAGACTAGTAGTTGTGCGTTTTTCTCTAACACGAACCTTGCCCTTGGTTTTGCGACCCCTGACTCCTCATAAACCAACTCCATATTTTTACGGTTACAGTATAAAGCTATATCCAATCTAGACTTGATGTTGTCCTTTGTCTTCCCCTTCACATCCATGACGGTGTTGAAAATATTCTCAAACACGTTCTTTTCGATGTGCATGACGTCAAGGTTATGGCGGAGAAGATTGGTCTTCCAATAAGAAAGCTCCCAAAAGATACTTCGCTTTACCCAATTATGGGTCAAACCAAAACCATGAAACTTTTGCTTACCTGATTGAAGGCCAAACACAATGTCACTGTACTCTTATACAACATGATACAATTCTTCACCAGAAAGACGCGAGGATGTAACATCTTTTTCAACTCTGCCAATAAAGAAATCTTTTCTGTTCTTTCTGAACCTGTGATTAAGTGGCAAAAAGCGACGGTGACAGTAAAAAAAAGAAGCTTTACCTCCGTTTGATAGCGTGAATGCCTTGTTGTTTTCAATGCAGTATGGACATGCGAGTTTCCCATGTGTGCTCCAACCAGAAAGCATTCCATAAGCTGGAAAATCATTGATAGTCCACATCAAAGCCGCCCTCATAAGGAAATTTTGTTTCCTCGTTATATCATAAGTCAGAGCTCCGGAGGACCACAACTGCGCCAGCTCATCAATCAACGGTCGAAGACAAACATCTATATTCCGCCCCGGGCTGCTTGGACCGGGTATGACAGTAGATAAAAACATGAACTCCGACCTCATACACATTCCCGGCGGCAAGTTATAAACTGTGAGTATGACCGGCCAACAAGAATAGGAAGCAGCAAATGACCCAAATGGGTTGAATCAGTCTGTACACAACCCAAGACGGACATTCCTTGATTCAGCTGAAAAGTCAGGATGCACACTGTTAAAGCGTTTCCACGCTTCGCCATCAGAAGGATGCAACATCACACCATCAACCGCATCATGTGTTTGGTGCCATGTCATGTGCTCAGCAGTCCTTCGTGACATGAATAACCTCTGCAGTCTAGGTGTGATCGGGAAATATCTAAGTTTTTTATACGCCACTAGAGTCTTTCCCCTGCCAGTTCTGGGTTTGTAACGAGAATGCCCGCATGTCATGCCCTCGGTCATCTCAGCATTTTCAAGGTAGTATAACATGCAGAAGTTAGGGCACATGTCAATTTTCTGGTATCCTAAACCGAGGGGTTTCATCATGGACTTCGCAGCATAGAAGTTCTCTTTCAGCTTGTTCCCTTCAGGTAAAATGTTTCTTGCCCAATCAATAATTTTGTCATACCCGGCCTCACTCAGCCCGTGATCTGACTTGATGGTGAACACTTGTGCCACGGCCGACAATTTACTGTGGTTTGTGTAGTCATCTCATAATGGTTCGTCAGAATCTTTCAACAAATCAAAAAACCTAGCTGCCTACGCATTAGGTTCTTCTTATACGATTGGACATTGACTGACATTACCTTGATTCATTCTCATTGCATCCATAACCATGTTTCTATAAGGATTAGTGTTGTCATTTGCTGCTTCATGCACATTGCTAGCACTAGAAGTTGACCCAACCACCGTTTCTCTCATTCTCCTATTACTAACAAATACCTCTCAATGTGCATACCAACACTGGTAATCCTCCACAAACCTTTTCTGTAGAAGATGCATCATTACAACATCTGGATGCAGATACTTTTTATTTTGACACTTCCTGCATGGACACCTAATACCGCCTCCAGTAAAATTTCTGGGAATAGATGTTGTGAAATTAATAAAACCCTGAACCCCGTTACAATAATCCATCCTCCGCAATCCTTGGGGTGAATCTAGATACATCCATGACTTCTATCTAACCTCTATAAAATTATGATGACATCATGTACATATTAATTAACTAAGTTAGGTAAATAAACTTGTAAATATATTACTTTACCTCGAGATTATCCAACAAACCAATCACAACTTCTTATAAATATTAAATATTCATTATCATTTATCAACGTCCATACAAATTAATATATATATATATATATATATATATATTATATTAATAGAAATTACCACTCTGCAATACCATTGATAAAACTTAAGCAAGCTATTAATTATTTCAAAACATAACATATAATTCGGTAATTCCACAAAGTTTTAACAGTTTACAAACAAATACAATCTTACAAAATCTAAAACAAACTATAACAGGTATAAAATTATACATTCATAAACTACAAGTTTGTTTGAGAAAAAACAATAAAACATGTACATCTACTAATAAAAATACATATACTACAAAAACAATAAAATTGACATTTAAATGTTAAAATTTAAACAGATAGAATTACTTACAAAAATTGATAAAATCCGTCGGTAAATCATAACACGGATGTTGTGACCACAAAACTTCAAGAAATACAACTGTTGAGATGAGAAAGATTTTTGTATGGGGGCGAGGAGGGGCTGGTTATTTGCAGATGGGGAGACTTAGGATTAGGAAGAAGAAGGAGAAATAGGGGAGGAGAGTGTCGGCAAAGCGGCCATATATTCACTTTTTCCAATGGACTCACCGACGAAAAAACATCGTCGGTGAATACGTCGGTGAATCCGTAGCTAATTGTGACGGGGAATCGACACATCACCGCACAGACCTGCTTTTCAATTCCGTCGGTATTTTTAGACGGTGTACCTGTCACGTCACCTGTACGGAACTGGCATTCAAATCCGTCGGTGATTTCGTCGGTATTTTTAACGATAAACCAATCACGTCTCCCGTACGGGTCCCAGGTTTTGAATCCGTCGGTGATTTTGTCGGAAAAATCACCCGCCAAAACCTCCATCTTAGGTACCTGCCCTTTTTTCATTAATTCTAATGTCGGAATCAAACCGTCGGTAAGTACCGACCGCCTTACGGACGGAAATATTCCGTCGGTAATTTTGACCGTAAAATACTGACAGAATTATTCCGTCGGGGATTTCGTTGGTATTTAGCGAGTTTCTAGTAATGACCCTTTCTTTCTCAGTTTTTTTTTTTTTTTAGATCTGCTTCCCACATATCTGTTTGGCCTTTGCTTTCTTCTCTGTTTCAGGTCGCCGACAAGGAAGAGGAATGAACAAGAAAGGTGGTGCTATTAGAGGCGGTGGCTGGCTTCTGTGGAGGCCAATCTGCAGGGAGGTGAAGAAGAGAACGGGGATGGCCGAGTCTTCACGAGCTGGTGGCTAGTTTAGGAGAATGGGTTGTTAGGTCTGTCAGGTGGAGATGGGAAGGTTGTGAGAGGAGAGTGAGGAGGGAAGGTCCAGTGGAGAAGAAGATGGTGGTTGTCTTGATGCAAGGGAGGTTAGTTTGTGGGGCTGAGAGATGAGAGGGATGATGGGTATCTTGGGTTAGCTGGGAGAAGGAAACGATGTTGGGCAGAAATGGGGGAAATGGCGTTATTAGGCAACTCGTTTGGAAAAGGAAAACGTGTGTGAGAATGGAGAGGCTGGTGTTGAGAAGAGAAGGCTTGTCTTGCAGCCGGCTAGAGAGAAAAATCAAAACCAGGGGGGGCAGTTGTTTGGTTTGTTTATTTTGATAGAGGGGAAAGGGAGAAGTACTGAAAATGGTCGAAAGAGGAGTGAATAGAGGGAGTGTTTGACAGTTTCTTAAGCTCTTAATTATACAAACAATTGTTAAAAGCAAGAAAACTATATTATTTCAGATGAGAGATTAAGGCTTTATATCAGCCTTTACACAGCAGGAATAATGGAAATAACGGAACCACTAAAGACGTGGTCAAACGGTTACAAGAAAATCGAATTAAAAACTGAAGTCCAAAGGATCCGGACATTATTAACTTAAATAGCAGTAACGGTTAATACTAAATCAACACAACAAACTCTCCCTTAAACTGACTTGCAATTTTGTCAGTTTAAAATTGGTGTTGTGCAAACTCCAAGTAGTTCTCTCAGTCTTGTGAATACTTCAAGCGTCAAAGGCTTAGTCATAATATTTGCCAACTGATCTTTGGAACCACAAAACTCTAACTTAACAATTCCATCCATTGTTAAGTCACGAAGAAAATGGAATCTAACATCAATGTGCTTGCTTCTTCCGTGCATAACAGGATTTTTTGATAATTTGATAGTAGAGTTGTTATCACAGAATATATCAGTGCACTTGCTTCGTTCAAAACCAAGTTCATCATGAATTTTTCGCATCCATATACTTTGACATGTGCAAGCGGCAGCAGCTATGAACTCGGCTTCAGTAGTGGAAAGAGTAACTACTGGTTGTTTCTTTGAAGACCATGCGACAGCACCTGAACTGAGTAAGAATGCATATCCTGATGTGCTTTTCCGGTCTTCAGTATCTCCTGCATAGTTGTTGTCCGTATAGGCTGCCAACTTCTCTTCTCCTCCTTTTTGATAAGAGATTCCCAGTTCAGTTGTCCCTTTGATGTAACGAAGAACTCTCTTTACAGCTTGTTGATGTAACTCAGTTGGTCGTTCCATGAATCTGCTGACCAAACTTACCACAAATGCTAAGTCTGGTCTGGTGGCAGTCAAGTACATGAGGCTACCCACCATCTGCTTATATGTTGTGGCATCAACACTTACCCCACCTTCGTTTTTTGCAAGTTTGAAACCCGGTATAATTGGATTTTTGACAGGATTGCAATTTCTCATGCCAAATCTTTCAAGCACCTCATTAGCATATTTCCTTTGATTGATGAAGATCCCTCCTCTATGTTGTACTACTTCCACGCCAAGAAAATATTTCATTCTCCCAAGATCAGACATGTCAAACTCTTGTTTCATAGAGTTCTTGAACCTTTCGAACATTTCTACATTATTTCCTGTAAAAATAAGATCGTCAACGTAAACACTTACAAGAAGACATTTCCCTTCCATTTTCTTTGTAAACAAGGTATGTTCACTCGGACACCTTTCAAAACCTTCTTTAATGAAATAGGACTCTAGTTTGTTGTACCAAGCTCGAGGAGCTTGCTTGAGTCCATATAGAGCTTTCTTGAGTTTGTAAACCTTGTATTCTGCTCCTTTTACTTCATAGCCTTGTGGTTGTTCAATAAAAACGGCTTCGTTGAGCTCTCCATGCAAGAAAGCACTTTTCACATCGAGCTGATACACATCCCAACCTCTACAAGCAGCAAGAGCTAGTATCATTCGAATAGTATCCCATCGAGCTACCGGTGCAAAGACTTCAGTGTAGTCAATTCCAAATTTCTGTGAGAAACCCTTTGCGACAAGCCTTGCTTTGAATTTATCTACTTTCCCATTCTCATTAAGCTTGGTCTTGAAGACCCATTTTACTCCAATATGTTTGGCTCCATATGGAAGTGTAGTCAGCTCCCACGTTCTATTCTTCTCAATAGAATTAATTTCCAAATCCATTGCTTCTCTCCACTTCGGGTGCTTGGCAGCTTCTTCAAAAGAGATGGGATCATTGGAGGCTGTGAGCAACATGAAGTTACTTTCTTCATCTGAGTCAGATGAGCCGTCACCAGTTATATAATCTTGCAAGTAAGCTGGTATCCGTCTAACTCTCCCTTGAGCTAGACTGGAAATGTCTTCGCTGGATGAAGAAATAATTCCAGGAGAATTTGCATCAGCAACTCCAGAACTGTCACCAGTAGTATTGCTGTCACCCTGTGGCTCTTCTTCTGCATTATCATCTCCTTCAAATGTTGGTTGCACATTAAGTTCATCATTGTTGTCAACCATTTGTTCTGCTTCTACATTGTCATGTTCTCGTGCTGGATGATCCGCATGCTGCCATTCTGTTTCTGCATTGTCACCCCACGTAAGAGTTTGATTTTCAGTTTCTACCGTACTCCAATCCCATTGCTTATCTTCTTCAAACACCACATCTCTGCTCACAATGATTTTTTCAGACACTGGATCATACATTCTATAAGCTTTAGATTCCTGACTCAACCCCAAGAAGATACACCGATGGCTTTTATCATCAAGTTTTTGCCGGTGCTTATCATGAATATGAACATGACCAATGCAACCGAACACTTTGAAGTATTCTACTGATGGCTTGAACCCAGACCAAGCTTCCTCTGGTGTCATGTCTTTAACTGCAAATGTAGGACAACGGTTGAGCAGATGAACTGCCCAGTTGACAGCTTCTGGCCAAAATATTTTTGGTACCAGCTTTTCTGCTAATATACAACGCACCATATTCATAATAGTTCGGTTTTTTCGCTCTGCAACCCCATTTTGCTGAGGGGTATAGGCTGCTGTGAGTTGTCTAACAATACCATTAGAGCTGCAGTATTCATTGAAATCAGACGAAGTAAACTCCCCCCCCCCCGATCAGTTCGAAGACAGCATATAACATTTGCAGATTCTTTTTCTACTAGACACTTGAACTTTTTGAACATGGCAAGTGCTTCGGATTTAAGATTCAGAAAATAAGTCCACAGTTTTCTGCTATAATCATCTGTAAATGTGAGTATATACCTCTTATGACTGCTGGACTCGGGTGTAATGGGACCACAGATGTCAGCATGAATGAGTTGCAATTTTTGTGTAGCTCTCCACATACTCTTTCTGGGGATGAATTCTCGATGCTGCTTCCCTGTCATACATACTGTGCAGACAGTAGAGGACTCATGGAGATGAGGCAGGCCTTTCACCATTTGCTTACGGGACAAGATACTCAAGCCTTTGAAATGTAGATGCCCATATCTACGGTGCCATAGATCAGCTGGACTTTCAGATGTAGTCTTGAAGCATGTAGGAATGAGGACTTGAGTTTGCATCTATGTTTCTCGTTCAGCCAGAAGGATAAACATCCGATTAGCAGACATTTGAGTACTCATAATTAACCCTCGTTTATGATTATAAATTTTGCATTCACCATGTTCCATTAGAATAGCCAAGTTGCGTTCTTGAAGCTGACCAATACTAAGAAGATTATTTCTTAGCTCAGGTAAGTAAAATACATCACCAATCAGCTGACTTGTGCCATTAATCCGAAGCTTGATGTTTCCTTTCCCCATCACAGCCATTTTGGTGTCATTGCCAAGCTTCACAAATTGCCAAAAGGTTTCATCTAGATGACTAAACCACTTCTTATCTCCTGTCATATGATTGTTGCAGCCCGAATCAAGAAACCACATTGTTTCTTTTGAGTTGGTAGGCGTTGTTTGACACCAGGTGCTATTTGAGCCATCATGTGCTGTGTAAGCCATCAGCAACATTTCTTCTTCATTTATTTCAGCATAATGAGCTCCCTTTTCCCAGCTAGGACATTCATATTGAAAGTGTCCTAGCTTGTGACACTTGTAGCACTCCACAAGTGCTTTGTTAAATCCATGTCTGCCTCTACCTCTTCCACGACCCCGAAACGCATTTCGACCACCGCGACTCCTTCCTCCTTCATATGAAACATTCAGTGCTTGTTCATCATTTTGAAAATGACGATTCAATCTTTGTTCATGAACAAGTAAACTGCTTTGCAATTCATCTATAGTAAGTTGGCTTAAATCATTAGACTCCTCTACTGAACATACCACATAGTCAAATCGAAAAGTCATTGATCTTAGAATTTTCTCAATGATGGTCACCTGCTCCATTGTCTCACCATGAACCCTCATCTTATTCACAATCGTTAATGTTCGAGCAAAATATTCATCCACTTTCTCCCCTTCCTTCATCTGCAGCACCTCAAATTCTCTTCTTAAAGCTTGCAGTTGAGCCCTTTTGACTCGTGTTGATCCCTGATATTTCTGCCTCATAGAATCCCATATGCTCTTAGCACTTCTTTTATCAAGGATAGTCTCCATGATAGTGCAATCAATGGACTGAAACAGATAGTTCTTTACCTTTAAATCTTTGATTTGAAGTTGTTTTTGAGCCTCGGTTGGCACAACTCCAGCTCCATCTTCTACTGCTGAAGAAACTCCTGTTTCTATTAGATCCCAGTACTCCTTTGAACGAAGAAGATTCTCCATACGCATAGCCCAGTGGTCATAGTGACCATCAAACTAAGGAATGGCTGCTTGAACATATTTATCTGTAGCCATCTCAGCCTTCTCGTTCTCACAAAAGAATAATTCTCACAAAGTGATCCACTCTTGCTCTCGTGTTTCACTCACTCTCGTGTTTCACTCACTCTTGCTCTCGTGTTTCACTCACCAGTTGCCAAATGATTGACTCTTGCTCTCGTATCACTCACTCTTGTGTTTAGGAATTGCAATTCCAAACAGAACACTCAACCAAACTCTCTATGTGTTGAGGCTCTGATACCAAATGACAGTTTCTTAAGCTCTTAATTATACAAACAATTGTTAAAAGCAAGAAAACTATATTATTTCAGATGAGAGATTAAGGCTTTATATCAGCCTTTACACAGTAGGAATAATGGAAATAACGGAACCACTAAAGACGTGGTCAAACGGTTACAAGAAAATCGAATTAAAAACTGAAGTCCAAAGGATCCGGACATTATTAACTTAAATAGCAGTAACGGTTAATACTAAATCAACACAACAGTGTTAATGAGGGATGATGGGGATGGCTAAGAGGAGAAAGAGCTAGTCAAGAGGTTGTGTGTAGGGAGGATGAGGTCGTGGCTAAAGGGAGAAGGAAGAAGGAGCAGAGTTTGGAGGGGGGGTAGTGACTCTGCTTAAAAAAGATGGAGTTTTAGGGTTAGATTTTTTAAAAAATATATATGCAAAATTGCCCCCCCCTCCCTTTTTGTGTGAGTTGTGGACCTATATTTATAGGTAAAATGTTGCTTAGGCCTTTTAAAAATAAGCAATATCAATGTCGACTCAATGAGAAAAATCAATACTTTTAAGAATAACATGTGAAAAGTCAAACGCGTTTAAAAGAAAAATCAATACTTTTAAAAATAACATGTGAAAAGTCAAACGCGTTTAAAAGTCATTTGAAAAATTAAATTATTTTGAGACAATGCTAAAAATGTTATAAATGATACAAATATATTAAAAACATTTTTTTTTCTTTGTTTTTTGCTATTTTTGAATTTTTCAAAAAATTTATCAAAAAAATAAGTAAAAAATTGAGTAGTAACAGGCCGTGTGTCGAAGCAAGTGATCTATTGCCTGTTGTTCAGAAAAAAATTAAAGTGGATGGTGGTGTGTCTTTTGTTCTTTAAAAAAGAAAAAGATCACCTAGGAACCTGTGCTTGAACTTATCTGATGGTCATGTGTGCTGAGCTACCTAAGTTTGTGCACCTGACCTGGTTTTGTTTTTTTCTTTTTTAATTTTAATTTAAATCTTTTAATAATTAATTAATTTAAAATGTTATGTCATTCTTTTAGTACTTGAAAAAATTACTTCATATGATTGAATCGTAAGTTCATAATCAAGATTTTACTTCCAAATAACAATGTCTATATTTTTTTTACATTCAAAAAGATTTTTATTCCACAAAAAACTTGAGCCACTCGAGCTAATTATCTCATCTGGTCCTTTTATTTTATCCTTCCTATACAGGAACAACAATTCATTGGAAGGAGACTGAGTCCCCATGCTCAGGAGAATTAATAGAGATGTCATTAATTGCTATAATAGAAAAGTAAAGGAGGTAGCTTCTTTTTTATTTTATTTTTTAAATTCTATCTTTAAATTTTTTATTCTTTTGATGGAATGCTTTTTTTTTAAAAAAAATCATTATTAAATATTTTAATGATTTTGAATTCGTTAATATAACTTGCTTCTATTTGCTTTATATGAAATTATTGTCGTCTCAAACAAATATTTTTGCATTTTATTAGTATTTAATTTTGCAAGCATCTATTTTTGTTATTATATCATTAATTAAAAAAAAACTTTAACTCATTAGAGTTTATGATATCGATTGTTAGTTTGATGAGTTAAGTCATGAAGTTCATGTCTATTCAATATATTATTATCTTGATATTAAAAAAATATTTTCTTTCTTTAAGTCAAATTATATTTTTAGTGGTCGTCCTATTGCATTTGGACTCATAAAATCAACTGGATCATGTAAGGTCAACTCTCATGCATATTAATTTTAAACTTAAGTTAAACAAAGAGTTGGTCTAGAGGTTTTAAGGTTGACCCGTTAAATAATAATGTTAAATGGTTCTTTTATTTTTAAACTCAATCGTTCTTTCTTTTTCTCGATTGAATTATTTTTTGCTTCTTTCTTTTTTATTTCTTCTTTTAATATTTGGTTGATTTTGAATAAATCTTCATAATTTGTTTCGGTTTGTTCTCTATGAAGTTATCTCAAAATCAAATAAATATCATAATATTTGGTTGATACTCAATTTTATAAAAATTTACTTTTATTATCATATCATTAAATAAACAAAACAAAAGGTTGTTAAACTTAGTGGCAGGTTAAAAAGTGAATTTTGTAAGAGTTCATGATTCAAGTTGCATATTTGACAAGTTATAGAGTGAAATCCAGATTAATCTAATATGTCGTTATTTTAAAATTTTAAAAAAATAACATTTTAATATTTTTTAAAAAAAAATTAAATTATATTTTTACCAGTCATTCGGGTCACTTTTAAAACTAAATTAAAAGATGAAACTGAAATCTAAAACCTCATTCCTTCTCTCGTATATACAAGAGTACGTATGACTCCTCTCACTTGTGTCATGGTACCAGTACTGAAATGAATTACAAGCTCATCACATGAAGTGATGAAGGAATTAGTTTCTAAAAAAAAAAAAAGAGGTGAAGAATTTAGGCCAATGGTAAAGTTAAACAATTGCCTCAAGTTCAAATCCCTCCATCTTCAAACTCTAGCTACCAGTTAACATATTAACACGGCAGTGATGGATGCTTTCGATTTCAATCTTTCTACAATTATTTGAAGCATAAAAGAGAACTTTCTGAGATCCAATTACGGCTCAGTTTGTGGTCATGAAAGAAGAGGAAAAAATCCCAACTGAATTCCCAATGGATCCGAAATCTTTTCTACATTTTCATAGAAAAAAAAAAAAATAAAAGAAACAAAAGACACAAAACAATACAATACAATACAATACAATCAAAGCATTATCCTCTGCTCATCCCTGACAACTTTCCCTTTTCGTGTATCCCAACACAAAACCCCACTCCCAATATCTAATTCTAGTCCAAGAAAAAAAAAAAAGAATTCAAGTCATTTTTTAAGCATATAAGCAAATTAAAGAGAAATCAAAACCCACTTTTGAAATTAATTAAAATAGAAATTCGTCACCGCCCTATACTAGCAGTCCACGTGTCCCTGACTAGTTCCATTCATTCAAGCTTGTCAGGGGTCCTACCATATAGAGACACATCACGTGAAAGCCCATGTTAGCACCAGAAGTGCCCCCACAGCCTCTCGTTACTAGTCACTACCTCCTCTTCTTTTCTTTTCTTCTTTTTACTTTTTAATCAATTCATGTTAGAACTTTGAAGCTTTGCTTAATTTTCCGAACACTGAATTGCTTCGTGGTTTGGTGATTGCTCTCTTGCTGCTGCTGCTGCTGCTGCGTGGCTGCTGCTGTTCATCTTCTTGAGATTCTGGTGGTGATAGACCTGCCTGAGTCTCTCTATTTCCTTCTTCAATGCCTCTTGATGGGCTACCATTTTGCACCGATTTTAGTCAGCATCGAATCAACGATATAGCTAAATGTATGGTAAATTAAGTAGTTCTTAAGCAGTAAAGAAAGAATTTGACTTAATTTGGTTATAAATACATCATTTAAAGGCACTTCTTGTGTGTTGGGTCACGTTAACAATTTCTGCGGAAACAGTCGTTCTCCCGCAAATCATTGCATAATCAATCATAATGTCCAAAAATCAAATCATAATTTTTTTGAATTTGAAATAAGGAGAGGAGGGAGAGCTCTTACCATCTTTGAAAATCTTGTCTTGAGCCAAAGCAGCAATCCGTTGCTTGAGGGCACTATTATCAACGTTGAGAATCAGCCGTTGATGGTCTAAAAATGCAACTCTTGGCGACAACGCTGATACTTCCGTCTAGATTTTTGCATTAAGTAAAGAGTCCCAGAATTATACAATGCTAATGCTTCATAATGAACATTAAAATAGTGGCAGTATGTAAAGATACCTGTAATGTTGTCACGCTACGTTCAAGCTCTGAAATGTATTGCAATTTCCTCACTCTTGACCTTTGTGCAGATTGCCGATTTGCCAAAATTCTGCTAAATATTACAAAAGAATCAGTTTACAACCATAATTTCACTATATAAAATAATTATATCTCACTGAAAATTAGAAAATAAATATAAGGAAAACTAAGATTGCCATCAGATTCATTGGTATAAATATAACGAAACTAAGATTGCCATCAGATTCATTGGTATTAATCCACATGCAATTCTTCATGACATGAAATCGAATAATCAAGTCTAAAACATTAGAGTAGCTAGGTGAGTTAATTAGCAATAATGTAATGCAATTCAAGTTAATATATATTCACCTTTTCACCCTCTTCGGGTCATTGATGGTATCACCATTATTTGAAGATGTGGGAAGAGGAGGCTGGTGTGGTTCTTGCTTGCATGAACTCTCCACCTCTCCTGGTTCGGTCTTGGCCACCGCTGCTTGTTGCTGCTCGGTGTTTCCTTCTTCTTGATGGTGATGTTGATCTGTTGGCATTGATGGTTTCTCATCGTTTTTGCTATTTTGGTCGGACGGGGTGGAGGGGTTGGAGGAGGATGGTGGCAAAGACAAGGACATGTCATGGGAAAACATGGACATGAGCTGGTCGTCATCCAACTTGTCGAACCCAAGATTAGCGGAAATCAAGGCATTGGAAGAGGAATGGTTATTATTGCAGCTGCTGCTGTTGTTGTTGTCGTGGCATTGATCTTCCACCAAGGAGGGCATGTTGGTCGTCTCGATGAAAGTGATGCAGTCGCTAATAGACCGGCGGTGGGACCCGCGTCTGGTGGACGTGAAGTCCAAGAACTCATCAACCCAACAGGGTTGATGGTTCTCCATGGTGGCGGCAGCGTTTGAGAAATAATTGGACATTGTTTGGTGAGAAAAGGAAGGCCAATTTTGGGTGACAGCAGGAATTTTAGGTGGCAATTGAGCCATAATCTTGATCTTCCTTGTGTATCAAACCTCCTATGTAATAACAACAACACTGTAGATTAAAAAAAAAAGCGGGTTCTTTATAAGAGAAAAGTATCAACAAACTCTACAAAGAAAGAAAGAAACTATCAATCTATACGTGTGATATCAGAAAATCTTGGGCTGCTGATAAAACGCTCTCTATCTAAAGGAATCGTTACGACAAGCAAGTGATCATCTCGTCTGGTTGTAAGCTGATGCAAAAATAGAAATATTTGGTTAGGACAGGCAAGTTACAACTTACCGAACACAACTAACCAATCCCAAAATGTAATGACAAGATCTTGGGGATAATATTGTCGTCCTCCTATAAACACTCCATCCAGCAAGTGATGGAGGAGGGGGTTGTTATAGGAGTGTAAAATAGTATCTAGCTAGAGAAGCAAGCACAGTATGAGGTTAGATGGCTAAATTTTTAAGGCCCAGAGGTGTCGGAGGTGGAGGGGGAGATGGTAGGGCACATGGGGAGTGGATTAGAAACAGCTAGCAACAGCTGGGATTTGGGCCTCTACGGTTTTACTGGAAAGTCGCAGGCCGAGAGAGAGACTTAATTAACTGGAGGGAATCGGTCACCACGTGCCGATGTGACCTCTCCCGCATCCCATCAACTCATACACGAGAGAGACTATCACTGCTGCGCTGCCATGACATTAGTAATAATCTATTTTTTATAAACGTATATTCTCCATTAAATAAACTACATGGAATATGTTTTTCTAATCCATCACATTCTTTGCTTTACGTGTATGGGCTCACACTTTCAATCCGTTGCTCACATCCATCCTTGACCCTTGGATCCAAACCCTCCCAGATCATGCTTGCTTTGGGTTTTTCTTCTTATAATGAGAGATTGAGAACTTGGGATCCATGATATTAATTTCTCAACTTGATCAAAGATGTGCTTGGTCGGTTCATGGGGGTGGAACTAAGGCATGATATCACACGTGTAGGCAGATCTCATGGCTAGAGGTTGTGTGGAGTAGATTTATCATGCTGTGAGGCATGAGATGATATCTTACGAAAAGATAAAATATAGAAGGTAGTGGTATAGTGGGAAGATGTAGGATTTAGGGATGATGAGCTGTGAAAAGAGAGGAGGAAATGTAAGAATCATGCCGTCCTCCTTCCCATGTGAACTGTTTGGAAGAGCCCACTTTCCTTGCCTTTGTCTCCAAATCAGACTCACATGGCCCCCTCCTCCCTCTCTCTCTACAGTTTTTCCTGGTAGCTTCCATCATCTCATGTTGGCATCTATGCTGTTCTGTAAGAGAAAAGTGCTTAAGAGACACTAATAATGATTAGTGAAAAGTCGGAAGGTAAGTTAAGTACTCTAGTTGTCCGGGAAAAAATATTATCTTGATCCCCCGCCTCCTCAATATCATATTAGAGAAAACATCCCACTTGCCTCCTCGAGGAATATGATCACAGGATTGTACTTCTGATCGATCAAACCAAGCAAAAGTCAATCATTTCAACGGACAAGATGATCCCATGCCATGTTTTACGTGGAAAACACCATAATTAATCATTTAGAAGGCCCAATATTCTCAGAGGTGCATAACCAGGACGAATAAATGTTAACTCATTGGAGAGTAGGTTTGCATGTGCCTCCCTTGGCCATTAACACTACTAGAAAAAGGGCCAATTAGCATCTGAATTTAGCAACGGATAATTCCGTTGCTAAATTTAGCAACGGATTTGCAACGGATTGTATATATATTAATTTTTTAATATCAGCAACGGATTTTAGTAACGGAAAATCCGTTGCTAAATTCACCTTGAATTTAGCAATGGATTTTCCGTTGCTAATTAAAAAAATAATTATTTAAATTATAATATAAAAACCGAAATTACGAGCATCGTTGATTACATTTACAAGGATGAAATCTGAGCCGTTTATTTATCGTTGGCTTTGGTAAATCTCACCTGCACTCTCCCCCACACCAAATGCAAATTAACAAAGACCAAATGAACAAAACCAACAGATGCAAATTAATGATCTTCCACTCTTCCAGTCTCCTTCGTCCCTAACAACACCGATCCATAACTGTAGAAAAATCACCCTCTCTTCATCGATTTGTTTTTCCTTTATCCCAAACATTTAATCTTCTTCGCGTCTTCAGCGGTGCTAATTTTTTTTTCTTCATCTTCCTCTCCTTCATCTGAACAAATCGAACCAGACCCATCATTAATATCACCATCGAACATGCTGATTTAAGGTTTCTCCTTGTAAACGGGTTGGGTGTTTCACGGTTTTCTTTAATAGTTCAGGTAAGTAATTAAGGGTTTTTGTTTGTTGCAATTTAACTTGCACTAACAATTTTTCACCTAACTTTCCCAATCTCAAGTTTTTTTCTGTCCTGTAGAACAATCTCGGTCACCTGTAACTCAAGAACACAGGTAACTTTTTTTTTTGTCAATGCTTTGAATAATGGTTTTAGGCTATTAATTCGATAATATAGGGGTTTAGAAATGTTTTTACCATGATCTAGAACCTAATGATGCATGTGTAATTGATAATTTATCAAACCCCCAATTCAATTTTTAGGGTTACGGTTCATAAATTTTTTGATGTCCCATCAGTTGAGCTATAATAATTTTTGCTTCCCTTTGGTTTCTTTTTGCCAGTAGATAGTTGTTTTCCCCCATGAGATACGTTCATATCATTGTGTAAATGGGATGCTTTTTTCTCTTCAAACTACTGTTTTGTAAGATCCAATGCTCTATCTCCACATTTTCTCATCTCCTCATGCATATAATAATTGTCTTTAAACAAAGCAAGGCTTTTATCACCTTTGCTCCCATTTTCTCTCGGGTCACAACCTAATGTTTTATTTTCCTGAACTTTTCCAGTCAAAGTAGCTTTTGCACTCGGTTCATGAATCTTGCAAGTTTGTTGGCTAAATAATTCCTTCTTTGCCCCTCTCAAATTGGCTCTGAATATTATACCCTGTTGTAACTTGCTACCCTGTTGCTTCAACTTTTTACATTGTAATGCTCTACTTCTATAATTTTGAAGTGTTACAGCAGCGTATGGATGCTGTTAAAATGTAGAGAGTCTAGCAACTGGTTAACCTGTGATGCATTTTCTTCTTCTGTAGCAGTCCAAGTGTTTCTTTTTTTCTTGCTGTGATTTGATTATTTTTATTCTATTTTTTATTAATGACACAATTATTATACACATCCAGAACAAGAGGCGGGCTTTTCTTTGTTTTCCATGCTAGTAGAATACATATCAAGTACGCAGTGGAGGAAGATTGTCGACCATTTCAGAACCAGAAGAGGGCTTTTGTTTTTGAAGCATCTCCAGTTCCATAGACTGTGCCAGCTTATACACTGACCTCTTGTTTCCCTACATGGTCACGAGTTCAAGGTGATAGAAGTATATTTAGCTAATTATTAGCACGCTGTCATTAACATAATTTTCCATTTAATGATGGTTCTGTTGCAGCTTTCGGAGACTTTTAGAGACTTCTCGTGGTATAAGAACAGGAGCAGGCACTCCATACTTTACGTGAGGGAAAGGTAAATCTTCTCTCCGTCATTCTATATTTGCGGACTATTTTCTGCTTACTTCTGTAGAACTTCGATGATCGATCTCTTTTAGTTTTTCTACTTTGAAGTCAGCAAAAAACAATTATACCTGCCGTGTGCGCTCGAGAAATAATGCAGAAAAAAGACCAGAATTATGACCGCAATAAAATTTCCATTATGATCTAACCATAAATAATCATGGGTTAAATGTTAACCATGACTGCAAATCTTTCAGTTTGTAATTGTTGTAGACGATGAAAATGGGGATATTGAAGGAAACCTTATCATTGCAGCATCTCTTGCAAGTCCTCAGCAGGTGTCATTTCTGATTAAGAATGGATCAGGAATTGTTTCGGTAGGCATGAAAGAGGAGGATCTTGAAAGACTTAAGCTTCCTCTGATGTCGCCAGAGACAGAGAACGAAGATTCATCTGCCCCCACGTTAACAATCACTGTGGTATGTTTTAATTCTTAGATCTTAATAGATATCCATTTCACTCCTGTGTATATAATCCTACTAAAGAAAAGTTCTTTGTAATCCTATAAGTCATTAAAATCTGTTAAACATGTTTGATTAATTATCATTTTTCCCCTGCTTTTCAGGATGCAAAATCTGGAACATGTACTGGAGTATCAGCATCAGACAGGGCTAAGACTGTTCTTGCTCTTTCTTCTCCTGAGACCAAGCCTGAAGATTTTAGAAGGCCAGGCCATGTGTTTCCACTCAAGTATCGCAACGGTGGGGTTTTAAGAAGAGCTGGCCATACAGAGGCTTATGTAGATTTGGTGATGTTGGCTGGATTGCCACCAGTTTCTGTTCTTTCGGCAATTATTGATCCAGACGGTTCTATAGCAAGAAAAATAGATTATTTTTATTCTATTTTTTTATTAATGATACAATTATTTTTAATATTAAATTATGTTAGTTGCATATATTCCACAACTTTTAAAAATATCCATAAATAAATAAATTAAAATTCATTTTAATAAATAAATAATAATTAATTTAATAAAAAATAATATAATCACCAAATTCTCTGTTGGTGATTGTGAATCAGCAACGGAGAATCCGTTGCTGATTCACAAAATGAGCAACGGATTTATCCGTTGCTAAACTGAGCAACAGATAATCCGTTGCTACCTCTTAGCAACGGATAATCCGTTGCTGCCAAATCAGCAACGGATAAATCCGTTGCTAAAAAATCAGCAACGACAAATCTGCATCTGATTTTTGTCGTTGCTGATTCCGTTGCTAAATTATTTTAGCAACGGATTGTAGTGTTATTTGCAACGGAGCAGTCCGTTGCTAATTAATCCATTTTTTTGTAGTGTAATTTGACATTACACAACCTGGAGATTAGAGAATTAATTGTTCAGCAGCATAATGTACTTCGATTTTCCATTAGTTTTTGGATCCCAAAATATTCTGCGATTACCGTACAGGACCCTAGAGGGGACTGTGGAATGAGAATTGGATGCAAACTATCGAGGCATCATTGCACGTGGAGAGGAGAAAAACAAGGGCCTACCTTGTTCGTGTTTTGTTGAGATGATATAATACTAGGTACCATGACCAGAACATGTTAACACTAACCCTAATGCTGTAAAGAAATATAAAGGTGGAGTTTGTGGTGGCCACTTGCTCTTATGTCCGGGGAGATCCCTTGAATTGGTTGCTATGCTCGTGTCAATTTATCAGATGAACTCGTTTAATTGAGTTGAGTTGATGAAGTAAGTAGCATGGAGGTAGATTTTGAGGAAACTGTTTTCACAAGGGTTGATTCCCGAATTGACATAAACACAAGGGCTAGATTCTGTGTTTCTGTACAAACAAACAACAGCCCGGTTGCAACTTGCAGCTGGTCCACGATAGAAAAAACTTTGGAGACAAATGGAAGTAGACTTGGCCTAGTGATACAAAATCAAACCTAGTCCACCTTAGAGATAGATAGTTTTGTGTGTAGGAAGGATATCATTAGATTCACCTACTTTACAGTCCGCATCTCGAATTAAAATTGTTTTGAATGTCAAAAAAAAAAATGGACTTATTTAGTATCACTTGTTAAACTCGACTTCACTGTTTAAATATAAAACTTTTCAGACTGACTTTTTATTTTATTTAGATTTAAAATTAAATTATATGAGAATTAATTAATGTGATCCAATTGACTTGATAGGTTTAAAAACAATCCTACAACTAGAAAATCGATGAAAACTAACAGAATTACTGACAAAATTTTTTCATCGTTAAATTTTACCGACGGAAATACTTCCGTGTCTAATTCTGGCGGTATTTACCGACAGAAAATAGTTGTTGGTGATACGGTTGGTATTTACCAACGGAAATAGACCATTAATAAAACCAACCGTATCACTGACTGATTATATAGGTTTTTGGAAGTCCCAACGATGTGGTGACGTGGATCTTTTTTCATATGATTTTATCGACAAAATGACCAAGGGATTCAAACCAGGATCTTCTTATAGTGACGTGGCAAATTCACTGGCGAAATCACCGATAGGTATACTGATATAACATGTCCGCCGGTGATTCTATCGGTGAAAGCCAATATATACCTACTTTGCCAACACTCTCTTCCTCTATTTCTCCTTCTTCTTCCCTTTCTTCTTCCCCATCCCACCCACCTCTCCCCTCCTGAACTGCAGCCAACCACCAATCCCAACACTCCCCAACTTCTCAACACAAGCACTCAAGTTTCTTATACTTTTGTACGTGGTCATAATAATATTTGTTCTTGTGGATTTATCATTTTTTGTAAGTGAATCTATCCTTATTTATTTTAACATTTAAATTTGAATTTTTTTTTTTAGTATATGTTTTTTGTTAACATATGTACTTGTTTGATTGTTATTTGTCAAAGAAACTTGTAGTATGAATGTATAATTTTGTAGTTGTTATAGTTTGAGGGAGAGATATGGGGACGATCCTTCGACCCATTTGGATTTTGATCCGGATTTGTGAATGGAGGTCAGATCGTTTGATGGACCTAATAAAAATCGGGTTTACGGCCTCTCCAACACTACGGCCAAAAACTTGTGGTCGGTCCATAGTGTCTTAATCGTTGGGAGCTCTCCATCAGTATCAAGCACCCAATCAGAGGAGTTCATAGCATTGAAACAACAATATCAACGCCTCTCGACAGATTATGATCAGCTCCATCAAATAGTTATAGAGATTAGATCAAAGATGGGTGATGATCCATGTGCTTCCTTTTGGCTATACAGTCCCGGCAACAACCAGCCTCCTTCTCCTCCACCTCCCATAGCTCTGCCGCTATTTTAGTTTAATTTTAAAAAAAAAACATTAAATTTGTAATGAATATTATTTAACATTATTTTTACATTTTTAATGTTTAATACAAATTTATTTGGTTATTAAGTTTTTTTACTGTTAATAAATATTTTTTTGAAAAATATTTTAAATAAATACTGACGGTTTTCTAGATGGAACCAGGCCGTAGGTTTTTTACCGAGAGTTGCAAAACATTACCACCCATGCCACAATCACCAACAGATGTATTTCGTCGGTATTTACCATTACTATTACCGATGGATATACTCCGTCGGTATTTGATAAAGAGTTCTGAAATATTTACTGCACATGCCACAATCACTGACAGATAGTCCGTCGATAATTATCGATGAACATACAATGGAATTACTCCGTTAGTAAAATTCTCGCGGGAATTTGTTTTTGCCGCTCTTTACCGTTTGTAATACCGTCGGTGTTTGGTTTTTTTTAATTACCAACAAAATTGGTGACAAAATGGGAAATTACTGATGATCAAAATTGCGACGAACGAATTCCATCAGTGAGCCCGTCGGTAAAAATATTATCGATGGTTTGCATGCTGATTAGTATTTAAAAGTGCATATTTATCAAGGTTTTATATCATCATTTTGCACTTGAAGTATCAATAACTCATTAACTAAAGCATGTTTTATAATAACAAGTCTAATACTATAAAATGTTTTAATATATGGTAAATGTTCATCTTAAATGCAGGCCTATCACATAAATCAAAGGATTAATTGATGAGTTCAAGCATGGAAATTGAAAGGACAAAGAGAGGGCCAAACTTAGAAAAGAGATGTTGGTGCAGTCCAAACTGGAACACTGTTCTGTAATTGGGTCATATCTCGAGTTATAGATGTCAAAATGATCTCAAATTTTTACAAAGATTCAGTAAGACATAGGCCTATAACTTTCATGTGGAGGCCAAGATCTAAGAAGGTATTTTTCAAGTCCAAATTATAACAACAACAAATAAGTCCAAATCTGTCATGCAGCCCAGACACTGTTCAATGTTCAGCTCATATCTTGAGTTTTAGAAGTCCAAATGACCTTAATTTTTTTTCCCTGGAAATCTAAGACAATTTCTTACAACTTTTATATGTACATGTGGATCCAGTTCTGATGCTAGCAATGACGTTTTATTCAGACATGAAGATAAGGATTTTCACCAAGTCAAGAGTTGGCTACCCACTCAACAATTAGTCATTAAATCAATAGTTCCAAATTTTGGCCTATAAAAAAAGGCATTTGCCATGCATTTAGGGGCTTGGTGGTTCAGATCAAGAACTTACTCTTGCTCTCTCACTTTATATTTTTTTTTAATTCCTAAGTTTTGCTTTCATTAATATATTGTTTATGCTTTTCATTTCCTTTCCTTTCCTTAGTTAACTTGTATCTTATTTATGTTCTTGTTTTGTTTATTTATGTTTCTCTTCTTCATTATGTTTAGCTAAGTTTATTATGTCAAGGTGACAAGGTTACACTGATGGTGTAAGAATAAGTATAGTGTAAACTCAACATGGACCTTAATGTTTAATATTAACATGTCTTATCTTTTTATCTTACTAATTCTTAATACCTTGCTTGTTAAATAGTTAATCTATATTTGTGTTACATAACACTTGGTACAGCAAATGTTTGGCACTCTCATAGTCCAACCGTATGGTATTACCTACACTTGTGCTATGAAAAGAACTTGATTTGTTGTTAACATAAGTTAGCATCATGAATTCCTGACAATATTTAAAAGTTTGGTGTTACTTCAATAAAATAATTAATATAATCATGTTAATAATTTATAAGGAGCTATCAATAACAAATCATACGATTGGAACCTCCTTTGTGTGTGGTTTTCAGTTGAGTAATAAGAGTTTATATTATACTTGTTTGAAATACCATTAGTGGATCCTATAACCTTGACACTTGTTTTTATTATTGTTTAATTCTCACATTGATCTTCCATATTAAAATTCTCATCAACTTCTTCCTCTTCCTCTTCCTCTTCCTCTTCTTTATTATTATTATTATTATTACTACTACTACTACTACTACTATTATTATTAGTATTATTATAACTATTACTATTATTATTGTTGTTGTTATTGTTGTTGTTGTATTATTATTTTTTATATAATTTATACAATTAACCTCCCTATGGTTCGACCCCCGGTTTTGCCGGTTATTTTTACTTCAACACTCCTGCACTTGGGAGAAAACATCAATCTTTAGTCGTTGTCAAGTTTTTTGGCACCGTTGCCGGGGAGGTAAATTTCTGTACAAATTATAAATTTTGTTATATTTTTCTCCTTTCACTTTTCTTTTATCTAACTTTTGTTTCTTGTGTTTCATCTCCTTTTCTTTTTCTTCTCTTTTTTTTATTCTTTTCCTACACGTGCATGAGAGTTTGGTCGTACATTAAATGATAAACTTTGTAGGGTATCCTTATCTTTTTTAGAAAACATGGATGAAGAGGATAATCAGTCGCTTTATAATGAGAATAATCAGGTTAGAACACTTAGAGACTACATGAATCCAACAAGAACAATTGCGCGATCATGTATATTTTTTCCTCCTGATGCATCTCATTTTAATTTTAAGCCAGGCATTATTCAACTTTTACCTTTTTTTCATGGCTTAGATCTAGAAAATCCATACTTGCATTTAAGAGAATTTGAAGAAGTTTGTAATGCTTATAATGACTCAAATTGTAGCATGAACACCATTAGATTAAAGCTTTTTCTTTTTTCTTTAAAAGATAAAGCTAAAACATGGCTATAAGATTTGAAACCAGGATCTATTCGTGTTTGGGATGAAATGCAACAACAATTTTTAAAGAAGTTTTTTTCTCATTTACAGAACAAACTCTTTCAAAAGAACAACCCATCACTTTCACTCAAAAATCAGGAGAAAAATTTTATCAATGTTGGGATAGGTATCGAGACTTGCTTTATACTTGCCCTCATCATAGTTTTGAAACATGGAGATTGGTTTTATATTTTTATAAAGGATTAACACCTAAAGATAGGCAAATGGTGGAATTGATGTGCAATGAAACTTTTAAAGATAAAGATCCCGATGAAGCAATGAGTACCTAGACTTACTAGCTGAAAACGCTCAAAATTGGGACACTAAGGGCACTGATGAGGCACCGGGTAAAACTCAACCTCATACATCTAGTAGAGGTATATATACTTAGGGAAGATCAATGACCTCAAGCTAAATTTGCATCTTTAACTAGAAAAGTCAAAGCACTTGAATGTAAAAAGAGTGGTCAATTAAAATCTATTCAAGACATTGTGTGTCAAATCTGTGAAACAAATGAACATGCAACCAATGACTATCCAACTTTGCCTTCTTTTAAGAATGTTCATGAAACAAGCCATGCTTTAAATAGTTTCCAAATGCCCAATCATAACCTATACTCGCAAACATACAACCTTGGTTGGAGAAAATCACCTAAATTTTCAGTTGGAAGAGTGATAACAATATGCATAAACTTCACAGCCACCATTCAAGCATACCATAATTTTCAAAATTCTCATAGATATGCACCTCATTATGCTCTACCTCCTAGAAAATATCTTGAGGAAACATTGCATGCATTCATTGAAAAGCAAGAGATAATCAACACTCAACTTGCTTTGACTTATTTGTAAAGTAATGAATAAAATATAAATTTAATAAAAAAACTAATTCATGAAATTAAATGTATCCTTAATCTCAAATCAAATTCAATTTAGAATTAAGGCCTTACTCTCTCTAAAAACAAGTCTATTCGAAGACAATATTATAGCTAAGAAATTATACCTACATTTATGTAAGTTAATTAATTTATTGTGGTAAAAAAACAAAAAATTTCACATGCCACATCATTTATTTAGTAACTCACCTATGATTAATGCATACTGAACGCAAAACTTGTTAGTTTAATATTAAAATTGTGGCAAATAATAATTTAATTGAAATTGGCTTGCATTTTGACAAAGAAGATTGCTTTAAGGCGAACGTATTTTTCTCAGCATATAGAGAAGAAACCTTCTTAGCTTTTTTCCATTTACATTTTTTTAAAAAAGATTTGGTCACTTTTATTATCAAGAATATTAGGACAATGATGTATTCTCAAGCAAGTATTTTATATGTGGTTTAAAATTAACGATCATATTAAGATCTTTAATGAATAACCTGAAATGTGTAAAGAACTTAAAACTATAATAACGTTATTAAAAGAGATGGAAAAAAGAAAAAAAATAAGGAAGAAAAAGAAAAAAAAGAGGAAAAGTCAATTAACTAATTACTTGTATACCCTTAAAATTAATTAAAACACATTTACCTTTCTTCAAGGTGCACAAACACGAACGCTCCCAAAATACGCATTAAAAAACGGATCTTAACAAAAAAAAAATTTGTAGAGGAAAATTAAGACAAGTGCGTCTTTTAGCTGTTCGTGGGGATTAATCCTCCAACTTTGATTGGCTAGTGAACAAAGTAACAAGTGTGCCGGCCAGACAACCAATGTGCACACGTTAGACAAATGTCATTATTGGATAGTGTTGATACATTAAGATAAAAGGCCTACATTTTCCCCGATTTTGAATATTTTCTATTATTTATATATTCACTTTTTTTATACGTACAAATCTAAGTGTCAAGTTCACCGAATAAAGGCTCAGCATGCCCAAGGTTTATATTAAGCCAAATCAGAATCTGAGTTACCCTCCGCTTCGGGTTCCTTGGGTCATTCTATACCACGATCATTTGCCTTTGCTATCTGCTCCTCGCCGGAAAAATGGGATTTGATCACAGTCCAGCATTGGTAGTAAATCAATTATCCATAACGGTGACTTAAGAGCACACAAGGCTGATCTCTGGCGAATTAAACATCGATTCTAATACCATGAACCAGTGTATTAGTGATTTTGGATGAGTTCCCTGCATCATGCCCCCTCTCACATGTAGCCTGGAAACAAAATAAAATAAAGTGTTAGAACTAAGGACCGTCAATCATATCAATTGCAGCATAGAGTGGTTAGACAGCCAATCATTGGTCCGATTAGCAATGTAACACTTAATTACAAAGATTTCCAGCACAAAAAATGCTTACCAGTGCGTTTTGACCCCGATCACATGTGTTCTATAATATGGAGAATTAAGCAAGTAGGCACACAGAAACCAGAGTGCACACGGCGGTAAAAATTGCCTACACAAAAAAAGATACCTCGTATGTCTTTTGTATCAGGACCATGTTGGAGATCATGCAGCTAAATGAGCTTGCACCAGCGTCCTGGGAGAAGCGTCACGCTTTTGCCTGAAATACAAAAAATTTAGGACCGGGAACATTTACAGGGAGAGGGAACAAAATGGATAAAGAATTTCCTTCTCTTAATTTAAGCAGGAAATTGAGCCAAGGTTTAGCATATATCAAATGACCTGAATTATGAGACTATTAACTCAAACTAAAACTTAAAGGTGTGCAACAAAGTTACCTCATATCCACCATAAATCAGGCCCATAAATTGCACTTCATACAATTGCGCATGGTAGTGATGAGGTCGGAACGTATGCACTTCAGCAACCAACCATTCGGAGGAGGAAAAATAAACAAAACTCAAGCAATGCCACGCCAGAGTTTATATCGAGTTGAGTGCAGTTCAAAACTGCAAATCATTACAGAAAATGCAAATTAAGGAAAAGAAACATCACAAGACATGCATGGTATTTTAATTTCAATTAACAAAACATAAAAAAAAATATTGGAAGGGTGGAGATTGGTGTACACCTCCCTAACCCTACTCAATATGGTAGTGCTCACCTGTTGTCAAACTAAGACACCCCCACACCAACACAGTATATTTGCAAGGTGACGAAATACGTTATTGAGATCATACTGCAGAAAAGACAGATGCCCAATTACTAAAAAGCCAAATTTGCAGGCTAATATGTCATTCAACCAGAACAAAGTGCTATACATGAAGCTAGACTTACCTCTATATGGAACATTAATTACCATGCCAAGCAACCACATTGAAGGGAGAGAACAAATCTTGTTTTTGCAACAACAAAAGTTCCCAACACAAAATTTTTTGAACCGACAGTGTATCCTGTCTGGAACATCTTCAACCAGGCCTTGGGAACAAGAAAATCCTTGGAGCATTCAAGACCATTATATTACCTTAAAAGTAACCAAAGACATAAGATGTCTGTTGCTCTCAGCAAAATAGCGACGATTTGATATAAACTTCCACACTTTATCATCAGAAAGGGCGACGAAAGAGATATCAGAGTACCTATATGGCTCCAAGATCAGGATAAGTTGAAATGGCTAGTTTTCCCCAAAAATCTCAGAACATAACCAGTACGGGCCATCTGCAAATTCTACAGCAAAACGGAATTACTTGATATAACAACCATTCACCAGGAGGAGAGACTTGCAATTTCCCACCATTCCAAGTAGTGATCCACAATTCCTCCACACCAACCAGACCTCTCTCAAAAAATAATATGAAATCATTAATCATGATTCAATGCAATACTAATAAACATAACAAAAATACATTAGAACAGCAACAGAAATACTAATTATCAGATAAACATGAGTTCAAACAACTTAAGGTGCATCTTTTTTTAGTTTTCTCTGGTAATGCCTCTTGCGCCACGTGTAAAAAATACACTTGACAATCTGCTTTATTTCTATGTAAGTGTAAGTCCCTTACGCGTGTGAGAAACCAAGTGTTAAATCAAAACTTATTTTATTTTTTTCGTTTAAAGTTGAATTTGATTAAAAATCAAATTTAAAAGCCAGATAATACTATTATTATTGGTGAAAACAAAAATTATCTTAAAGTAAAAATAAAATGACAAAAAAACATATTGTAGTTTCTAGTTTCATGCAATTTGATAAATCATACTTTTTATCAAAATAAATTTATTTTTTAATTTTTATATTTTAAACCTTATAAAATCAAATTAAAAAGTCAATAAACTAAAATTAAGTGACAATAGTTGTGATAACAATTCAAGAATTCAATTAAAAAATGAAAAAAGCATTATTGCCATGCTTTTCGGCGGCACGAAAAGACTATTTGAAAAGCAACCGCTTACCACACTTCTCAAACACCCTAATTAAGTAGCAAATATGTACTGAGTTGTTACGATATGAATTGAGAGTTCTAAAAGCAGCATTAAAATTGCACAATAGCGAGGTGTTCGAAGAGAGATAACTCAATCTGAAAAAAACAGATATAACACTCTTCAAAAGCATCAACGGGAGACACAGATCTCGTAAATACATGAATTTACTTGTATGCCCGTCCAATGGTCCAAAGTTTTTTTTTAGAAAAGAAGAAGTAAGAAAGAAGAGAAAGCAATCGTTACATGGATTCCTAATTGAATAACTCACTCACTTCCTTTTTGTGAGAACAAATCAAGAAATCGCATCGCATTGCAAAAAGCACAATCATCCATGATTTATTGGCGGTATACCTAAACAAAAAAACAAATTAAGATCCAATACACCATTGTAACGGAAAAATGATTGGTAAAACTATACATGCGTACATGTGAATAGCAAATCCATGGCGGAGGAAGGAGCTGCCAGCTCCACAAACTGTATACAAGCCCTCAACAAAATCAATTGGTGCTGATTCTTCAACACGTATCTCTGCGCTTTTGGCTTTCCACCTAGTTGCAGTGCGGCGTTGATATAAACTAGTTTGATTTTATCAAATTACACTCCACAGAGTATCGTGCTTTGGGAAACCTTGCCTGAAACGGTTGCGGTGAGTGACCGAACTGGCCCTTGATTCTCATATAAACCAACTGATTACCAAAACAAAACAAAAAACAAAATTAAGAATTGGTAATCAAATGATTAATCTACATGATCTACGGAACAATTGATGGGAACCCTGCGTTGTTGAGTTTGTGATGGGGAAGTGAAAGAAGGTGCCGGAGATCTGTTACTGCGTAGAGACCGTAGGGGCAATAAGAGAGGGCTGTTCTCGTCCACCGATGGCAATGATCCAGGGATGGATTCGGATTCGTAGGTGTTGCCGAATCCCGATAGATAATCATGATCGTCGGAGGGGAAATCATTGGTTTTGGTGATCTGCTGCTGCTCCTGCTCCATTGGAATATCTCTTCGATTGATTTGTGGGGAAGAGTAAGGCCATCAACGGAATTAATTTTATAGCTCTTGTCTCTTGCAGAGAAGAGGATGGGATGGACGGTATTGACGTGGCATCATAATCTATTTGTTTTTGCGTTCAAATTATCTTAAAACCTCTGACTTAAGTTGGTTAAGCTGTCATCTCCACTTCTCCACAACCAAGTTATGAATTATATTATCATATTTACGCATTAATAATAATTTTTATTTTAAATATAAAGTTAGATTTTAAGTTTTTTAAATTTGGCTAATCCAATATTTTTAGGTCTAACTTGATTTCTAGACCTAATATTTTTGAGTCCTGCTTTTTTAATCTATCATCACATCAAAAATATAAAAAATATTAAAATATATTAATTTAAAATAAAAAAAAAATTAAAAAAAATCAATTTTTTTTAAACACAAAAACAAACATATTTTAGTAACAAAATTCAACTAAATCTAAAATGATAAAAAAATTATCATCATCCAATTTTTATACAATATAAAAAGTCACATCAATTTATTTTCTCTTTATAATAAAAAAAAATCAATGAGAGAAAAGAAAAACAAATTAAGAGAAAAAAAATAAAATTAGAAATATCTTAAAAGGAAAAAAATAAAGGGAAAGAAATTAGTTGTTGTTGTATTGAGCATTGCTTTGCTATGCGTTATTTATAGCGCTACTATAAAAAATATTTTATTTGAAAATGGTAATGATGTAAATATATTCCATACTTTTAACTCAACTCGGCATTTTTACATTTGAAAAAAAAATTGTTGTTAGCCTACTGCGGAGCGCAAGCCAATATGTTAGCTATTATATCATTATGTAATGATTATTTTTTTAAAATATTTTAAAAACAACATATGTATTGAGATAAAACAATTTTATTTTTTAAAATTTATTTTTTATATCATTACATCAAAATAATACAAAAACATCATAAAAAGATTAATTTGAATTAAACAAAAAAAAAATCAATTTTTTAAAAGCATTTTTAAAAGGTAAAAACAAATATATTTTAATAAAGAAATTCAACCTAATCTCAAATGAAAAACAAATTATCATCATCTAACTTTTATACAATATAAATTAAGTCTCATCAATTTATTTTCTCTTTACCATACAAAAACAAAATATGAAAAAAGAAAAAAAAATCTAAAAAGGCAAAAAAATAAATTAAAAATATTCGGCTGCTCAATTAAACCCAATAGCATTGGGTCCAGCTACCCAGCCAGACCCAAAATCAGTGGGTCTGGCTGAAAGGCGGACCTAAGAGTCTTAGGTCTGGCTACGATTCAGATCCAATAACATTGGGTCTAGTGGTCAAGCCAGACCTAGTAGTACTTTTTTACTAATAAACAGAAAAGACAACGCCCTTCAGATGCTATAGTGTCGTCCACAATATAAACATTTTATATCTACAGTGTAGTCCACAGTGCAATGAGTTATATTATTACGTAATGGTTATTTAAAAAATATATATAATGAGATAATATTTTTTTATTTTTTAACATTGATTTTTTATATCATCACATCAAAATAATACACAAACATTAAAAAAAATATTAATTTGAAATAATAAAATTTAATTTTTAAAAGTATTTTTGAAACACAAAAACAAACATGTTTTAATAAGGAAATTTAATTCAACCTCAAATGAAAAACAAATATCAACAATATAAAAAAAGTCACATCAATTAATTTCTTATTTACTATACGAAAAACAATTAAGTAAGAGGAAAGAAAAAAAATCTAAAGAGACAAAAAAAAATAATATTAAAAATATATTGCTCAGCTAGACCTAATAGCGTTGGGTGTGGCTGTCTAGCCAGACCCAAGATCAATGAGTCCAGTTGAAATTTAGACCCAACAACACTTTTTGACTACTAAATAGAAAAGACAGCGCCCCTCAGGTACTATAGCGTCATCTATAGTGTAAACACTCTATGTTTATAATGTAGTTCATAATGCAATGAGACTATGTCAACAGTACATACATAGTTTTTTTCCATGCTTTTTAAAGTGTAGAATAATAAATCAAATTAATTTATTTTATTTTATTATATCATAAAAAATATAAAAATTAATTTATCATGAATCCAATATTAAATAATAAAATTCCTCCATTAAATAATAGAATTGACAACAACAAAAAAAAAAAGCAAAAAAAAATAAAGTGCAAAAAAATCTCAACTCAACTTTTTGATTAATATTTAATCAACTTGTCAAACCCACAACTTAGATTATAGACTCCATTTAGTCAATTTAATTTTTTTTATTTATTATATGATATACAAAAAATATTTGGCATCAACTTAATAATGAAGAATAAACTTGAATAAAAAACCCCTCTAAGTAGTGGACTTGGAAAAAAATTAAAATAAAGTTGAAAAAGACAAAATGGCTAAGAAGAAAAGGCTTAACCGCCCTAGGCTAGGCTTTGCTTGAGGCCCTAGTGTTTGGCTCATCTCTTCTTCTTTTTTTTTGTTGCCCACCCCTTTCTTTTTTCTAAAAAAACAAACAAACAAACAAATAAAGACAAATAATTCATTTGTGTTTGTTTAAATCAAATAATGTGTCTTGCATGACTCAAGCTCGCAATCTTCTAAGTGCATTACATGTTTCAACCAGTTGAGTTAAGACACCACTTTGTTCTAAGATGCTTAAAATAATATGCTAATTGTTTTTTTTTTTTTTATGGTTGAGAAAAAAACATGGTGCCCTAAGTCTCAAACTTATGACCTTAGGTTACTTCCACCCGTTAACTAATGAGTTATGACACAAAGCTTGTAAACAAATGATTAAAAATATATATTAACATGGTTTGTTGTTCAAATGAACAATCAAATTGACTCTCAACTTTCTTAATTATTAGTATAATGGTGTTAGTTACTAGCTTCCTATTAGTTATTTCCTTAACTCAATTGAAAAAATAGATAAATAAAAGTATGAAAGAAATATAATAAATTAAGATATTCTTATTACTTGTGGTGGGTTATGAATTTTATTATTTCTCTATTTATGTTTGTTTTTTTCTTTACAATGCACCCATTAAACAACTAATATGATATCACTAGTTACCTGAACATCCTAAATTTTTCTGAAAAAATTAAGGATAAGATAAAGATAGAAAACAAAGATGAAATTGCGTTTAATATTGGTATACAACACATGATGAATATTCTTATGTTTTATTTGATTGATAAGAAAAAAGATAAAATAAATTACATAAAGTTTTTTATTATTGATATGTATTATTATTAAACTTATAATATTTAAAATAATAAATAGAGATTATTATTTTCATTTTAGTTTATAATGAGTATTGATTAATTTTTTAACTAATTTAAAATTAATAATTTCTTTACTAGTCAAAATCATGCTAAAAAGAATTTGTAATCATTGTAAAAAAAAGATAATTGACTGCTAAGAATATAATATAATTATAATTTAAATAATCATTAATTTTTGTTTCTAAATAAATTTAATAATTAAATGAATAATTAAACCAACCATATATCAAATAAAATATTTGTACCAACACAAAGTTAAAATCTAATATAATTAGAAATGCAAGACAATAATTTCTTCACAAATACATATTTTTGTTTTCATTCGACCCTTATATCTTATGTTAGCCCAAAAGTCTTTAATCATCTAATTGATTATTTGTTTCGATGATAACAAATATTATTGCATTTAATGTGTATGCTAGAGTATTATTGTTATAGGTGTTTTTCTATATTAAATTGAAGCTATTGATTCTTTGGATGCAAACCTAACTTGAAGATTCTCAAACTTATATGCTTTTATAACCAAGTCTTTATAGGATTTAATTTGATATCATAAAATAAATTTTATTCATAAATATCTTAATTGCCGAATTTCATCAATCCCAAATGATTTTATTGCCAAAACCTATACTTAGTGGAAAAATATCTTATTAGAAATTACTCATCATATGCTTTAGTATTTATCATTAAAATACTTTTTAATGGATAATATATATTTGGTCAATCATGTTCATGAACTTTTAACCACCTTAAAAGTTTTATATCTATTTTTAGCTATGTGGCACTGTTTTAATTTTGAAAGAAGTGTGCTAAATACTCCAGAGCTATTTTACCTAAGATATCAACTCATCTTTTTAGCATACTCTTACAATAACTTATTTAATTTCTTCCAAAAACACCTCTTAATTGTTTCCCATGGAGGGGAAAATTACTTGGAAGAGCATAACTTTTTTTCTTTTAAAAACACCTCGAAAAGCACAAATTTTATTTATTTCTTCAAGTATATGTAACGCCTAGTTTTGAGTTTTCCATATAAATACCCAATTGATTTCAATGTAATATTACTCTCAACTCTATAACTCTTCAATCCTTTAATCTTACATGTTGGTACTTTGATTTTGTTTTTCTCATTTCGAAAGCTTTGATCATTCTCTTGAAAAAACTTTGAATTTTAATTGCATCAAAGTCCCTATTTCACCTTTGTGAGTTAGATTATATTTTTATAGTGACTTCAGTTTACTATTTGTACTTCTTTTATAAGGAGTGATCATTTTTGTGTGAAAGATAAAGACATTGTAAAAGTGTAAGTGACATTTGAATCACTTGGGTATGTATCCTTTGGTATATAGACAAAGAGAGGTTTACAATCTTGAGCCTTGAAAAAAATTATATGTAAGGTTTTCTAATCTTGAGCCTATAAAAAGATTAGTTGATATGTCTGATCTTAAAGTTGTAAAAGGAGTGGATTTGATCCTAAGCTCATAAAAGGATTAGATTTGATCTTTAATCGTAAAAGGATTGGGTTAAATCTTAAACCTAGAAAAGAATTGAGAAAGGATTTCAATCTTAAATCTTTGAAAAGAAATTATGTAAGGGTTTGGTTTCACCCATTAAGAAGATTGAATGTGATAGTTAATACTTGAATAGAGTTTTAAGGAATGGAGTAGGTGAGTGTTAAAACTACTATAAATTTGGTGTATCTCTTTCCCTGTATCTTAATGTACTTACGTGTTGGTTAATAATCGTTTATTGTTATTGTTGTGGAATTTGAAGGGATAAAATTGCTCTTAAATATTGTTCGTGGATTTCAACATTCTTGAAGAAATTAGGATTAATTTTTAAAATACCATAAAATTAGATTAAGACCAAAATCACCTCCTCCATTTTAGACCCCGTTTGGGGTTGTAGTGCAACTCGCTTTTCATCAAAATTTAATTTTTTAAAAACTAATTTTTTAATATATTTAGATCATTTTAATGTGTTGATATATATATATATATATATATATATATATATATGAAAAATATTTTATGTATTCCCAAGTGAAAAATACTTTAAAAAGTAACCTCTACCATACTCTGAACCACTCCCTTAGTCTTTTTAAGTCTTTTGATTGGTATCAGAGCTTGAACTTCTTGTATGAGGTTTAATCGCCTATGAGAAAAAATCATGGCACAAGAGGGTCAATGTTTAACTAGGGCTCCCTACTTTAAAGGTAAAAACTATGCCTAGTGGGATATTGTTGAGAATGGTTATATTCGACCCACTAATATTGACTTAAATGAAGAACTTATTCAAACACAAATAAATGAGTGAGATGATAAACAAAAGAAAAGTCATAGTTATAATTCTAAGACAATGGATGCATTTTTTTATGCTCTCAATTATGTGGAGTTCACTAGGGTTAAGAATTGCAAATGGTTTATGAAACTTGGAATTTTTTAAAAGTTATCCATAAGAAAACTAGTCAAGTTAAAGATTCTAGATTGATAAGTCTTAGTAGAGATTACAATTTTTTTTAAATGGAGCCATATGAAAGTATTCAATAAATGCACACTAGATTCATTACCTTTGCTAATGAACTGGTTAGCCTAGGAAAAAAGATCGCAAATGATATCTTTACCCAAAACTTGAGAACTTAAGGTCAACAATAATTGATGATGCCAAAAATCTTAAAACTCTTGACTTTGATGAGTTTATTGGTTCATTTATTACTCATAAATGAAAGATTATAGAGCTTGAGGTTGAAGATAGTGGTATCAAAAGGAAATCATTGGCTTTAAATCAATAAATGATAATGAGGAGAAAAACAAATATAATGATAAACATGATAATAAGATAGCCATGATTATTAGACAATTCACCAAGTTTTATAGGTATAAGAAGTACAATGAAAAACAAAGAAACTTTAGAATAGAAAAAGGGAACAATGGAAGATGATATGAGATAGTGATGATTACTAGACAATTCACCAAATTCTATAGGTATAAGAAGTACAATGAAAAACGAAGAAACTTTAGGGACAACTAAGAATCAAGTATTATAAGAAGTGACAATTCTAACTATAACTTATATACTTAATAAACTACCATATAAAAAAAGTTAAAAAAGACACCATATAAATTATAGAAGGGTAAAAAATATTCTTATAAATATCTCAAAGTGGTGGATGTCTTACAAAAATGACAATACCTAATTCCAAAAAGGTCAAGATATGATCTAAAACCATGAATTGTATTTTTATCATATATGCTTACAATAGTAGCGCATATTGATTTCTTGTAACAATTCAAGCATTGAGAACATTTATTATAATACTATAATGAAATCAAGGAACACTATATTCTTTAAATATGTCTTTCCTTTTAAGAAAACACAAGAAAATCATTCATTTAAAAAAAATAATTGAAGCTAGCTAAAGTAATTATCATTAATTGAAAGATGATGAAGTTTGGCCTAAAAGAATTAGAAGGACAAAAACAACTAAAATGTTTGGTCCTGCTTTTTTAACATGTTAGAAAATAAATCTAGAACCTATTTCAAGAAAATATCTTGTCCTAAAGCTTCTTTCTAAAAGGAGGAAATCAATAGTGAAATTTAATCCATTATGAATAATTATATATGAAAATTAGTGGATCTTTCACATGGAAGTAAACCATTAAGATAAAAGTGGATTTTTAGAAAGAAGATAAAAGCTTATGAAACTATTGACAAATACAAAGCAAGATATGTTAAAGGTTTCAAACAATAAAAATGTGTGAATTATTTTGACATATATTTTACATGTGCAAGAACCATTTGAATGTTAATAGACTTGTTGTTAAAGGTTTTAAATAATAAAAAGACTGTTGTTAACGGTCTAAAACAATAAGTAGGTATGAGTTATTTGGACACATATTTACTTGTACAAGAACAAATTCCATTTGAACATTAATAACTATTGCAACTATTAACAAACTTGAAATACATCAAATGGATATAAAAGCAACTTTCTTCAATGATGACCTTGACTAAGAGATTTACATGGAATAACTCGAGGGGTTTGTTGTTAATGGACAAGAAAATAAATTTTATAAGCTTGACATATCATTATATGATTTAAAACAAGTACATAAACAATGATATGAAATATTTGACAAGTTTATGTTATCAAATGATTTTAAAATCAATAAAGTTGATAAATATATTTATTTAAAAAACACAAATAGAGGTTATGTCATGTTAGAGAATAATATTAATCATATCTTGAGACCTTACCTAACAACTTAAGCTATTGGGTTGAGATGATTCTTTGACATAGTATGGAGCCTTAATAACCAAGTGGTCACGAGTTAGAATCTCACCATCCCCATTTATTTTATAAAAATTAAACACAAGATAATGTGAGTCTGTGCAAGTTTCAAGTCCAAATGGCTTTCACTTGAGGGGGTGTGTTAGAGAATAATATAAATCATATCTTGGGGTCTCACCTAATAGTTTAAGCTATTGAATTAGGATGATTCTTTGACATATCATTATATGTCTTTATGTAGATGACATGCTAATTTTAGATAACAATAGGACATCGAATGGATTGGTATTGTTTTAATCTCATTATGTTGAGAAAATTCTCGATAAGTTTTTTAAAAGTGACAATAGCACTATGAATAAATCAATAGACATAAGTGTACACTTGTCCAAAAATAAAAGTAAGGAAATAAACAATTAGAATATTATTGAATAATTGAGAGTTTGATGATCGTTATAAACTATACAAAACTAAATATTGCATACTTATTTAGCAAATATTGTAGATTTACTAATAATCTAAATATGAATAATTGAAAATAAATAAATAAAAATGATTTAAATACTTGAGATACATATTAAATTATGAGTTATAATATATTAGTTATCTAACAGTACTAAAAATATTTAATGATATCAATTAAATATCTAATATTAAAAATCTGAAATTCATTAATAAATATGTTTTCATAATTGGCATATCACCTATGTTTTGAAAATCTTCTAAGCCCTGACATGAGATGAGAATAGCTAAAATTTTTTCTAGGCCGATTTAAATATGAATTCTGACACAATTCTTCCAAATAAAATGGAAATCACATATTTTTCTCCCCGCTGATTTAGCTCAGATGAAAATCAACAATCATACTTTAGATGTAAGAGAGAAAATTGATAGCACATTTAGGCATAAATTAAAGGTGGCTCGTCATTACTCTTTATACTAAAAAACCTAGGTGTTATGTTTGGTATTGCGGTAATTTTTATGGTTGTAGTTTGAAAAAAGTTGTTTTATAAAAAGTATTTTTGGTTGAGGTTAGTTTGGTATTTATATATGTGTGGTTAAAACTGTGGTTGAATAAAAAGTAGTTTAATGTGTTTGGTTAAAAATGCTTTTCAAATTGAGATTATAAAATAATTAAAATATATATATATATATATTAATATTGATTGTTTTTAATTTAAATATTGTAGATTTAACTATTGATATTACATCATGAAATAAATAATATTGTATATTAAATATTTTTTATTGTTACATTAAACTATCTATAATTTCATCATATACAAAATTCAACCGACAATAACTACGTTTCATTGAATTCTTAAACGTGCAATAAAATCAGGTAAATTGTCATTAAGAACAAAATTGAAATTGTGATTAAATTCTGCAAATGTTACGTCATCATATAATCTTCTTCTAATCTATATAGTGTTATTGAATAATATTAAAAACTAGTTTTTTGAATAAAATATAATTAAAAAAATTATATTTTTTTTATTGAATCGAACACGGTTTAATAAACAAATAGTGAAGACATTATTCAGGTTAATAGTGGCAAGTAAATTTGTAATGTTTACTCTTTTGAAGTGAACAATAAGGAGTGAATCACTTTACTCCGCACTATTCAATCAGACCAATCTTTGGATATATTCTAACATATACTAAAAGGGATTAGTGTTTTACTGTGGACTGCACAGTGGAGTCCACAGTAAAACAGTGATCCCTATGCTTTTTTTTTTTTTTTTTTAAGGTTGTGTTATTTTTTTAATTGTTTTTTATGCATTTCAGGCTTTTTTTTTTTTTTTGCTTCTTTTTTTTTTATCTTTTAACAATTTTTTTTGTTTAATTTACTTTATTAATATTTAATTTTTTTTATTTAGTTATTGAATTTTCATGAAATATTTTTTGAGTTTAACAGGTTAACTTGGTTTGACAAGTTAACTCAGAATTATTTTTTTGTTTTTTTTTTTATCGTTTTAATTACTTTTTTTAGTTTAGTTTAGTTTAGTTTGATAATATTAAATTTCTTTCTATTTAGTTATCTGACTTTCATGATACATATCCTGAGTTTCACGGGTTAACCTGATTTCATGGGTGAACCCAATTAATTCTAGGTTGACCCGTCAATTTTTTTTATTTTTTTATTTTCATAATTTTTTTTTGGTTAATTTAGTTTGTTAATGTTAATTTTTTTTTATTTAGTTATCAGACTTTCATGACACAGATCCTGAGTTTAACGGGTTAACATGATTTGACGAGTTAACCCAGATTTTTTCTATTTAATTATTTTTTTTTTCGTTTAGTTCAGTTTGTTAATATTCACTTTTTTTTTATTTAGTTATCGGACATTCATGACAAGGATCCCGGGTTTAATGGGTTAACCTGGTTTGACGAGTTAACCTGATTTTTTTTTTTTGCTTTTTTTTTTCTTTTTAATTATTTTTTTTCGTTTAGTTTAGTTTATTAATATTAAATTTCTTTTTATTTTATTTTTTTTACTTCATAGAGGTTTTTTTTTTCTTTTTAATTAATTGTATTTAATTAATATTAAATTTTTTTCTATGTAGTTCTCGGCTAATGCCTTTAGTTTTTCTTTTTTTTTTTTGTTGTATTTTATGCATTTGACTATGGACTGCACAGTGCAGTCCACAATGTAAAGGCTGATGCCTTTTGTTTTTCTTTTTAATTAATTTTTTTTTGTTTGATTTAAATTATTAATGTTATTTTTTTTTATTTAGTCATCAAACTTTCATGACACGGATTCCGAGTTTGATGGGTTAACCTGGTTTGACGAGTTAACCCGGTTAATTTTAGGTTAACCCATTATTTTTTTTTCCTATTTAGTTATCAAATTTTTACGACACGAATTTAAGGTTTGACGGGTTAACCTGGTTTGAAGGGTTAACCTAGTTAATTCATATTTTTTTTTCTTCATTAGTTTTTTTTTTCTATTGGTTTTTTTTCTTTGTTTTTTTTTTTTTTTAATTAATCTATTTAATTATCACACTTTTATCATACGACCTTGCAACCAGACTCACGTCCAATGCTATTGGATCTGGTATTGCAATCAAACCCACTTAAATTTAGGTCATGCAAGTTTAATGTTATTATTAATATTATAGATGCTACTATTGGGTTAGGTGTTACAACCAAACCTAAGACTCTTGGGTATAATTTTATAGAAAAACCTAACACTTTTAGATCTTAACTTTTTTTTTTAAAATATAAAAAATAATTGACCCGCTGCATCGCGCGGGTCATTTAACTAGTATTAGGTATAAACCAGCTCAAAAGTGCTCATGATCTCGAAGGCCTGGCAACTAAGAGAGCATTTGGAGAATTTCTCAAGCAGCCATAGAATAGAGAAGGAGAGCTGATCTTTCTAATTACAGCTGGTGGCACCTTTCTGTCATACTGGTTTTTCCTCATCCCGGCTCCTCTCCCGTGAAAACGCTAGTGGCTCTGCACTAGGAAGAGCTGGTCTTTCTGCCTCGACGAAGAGGGGACGGGGAAAGCTAGAGGTGTGAACAGTGCACTATGCACAGACGCGGCAGAAAGGGAGAAGCAGATGGATATTGTTTTTGGCTAAACCACGTTTGAAATGTAAATTGTGATGGGTCCATATACAATAAATAATGTTTTATATTTTACCAAAATATGTTGTTCTTGTGATTTGTTTAAAACGCATAAGCAACTACGAAAATAAATACACTTCAATTTCATCTTTTTTTTTCTTTTTTTATATTTAAATTTCATATATTTTTATTAGTTTCATCTTTATATATATTTTTAACACTTATTCAAGTTATTGTTTGATTTATAATTTATCAAGTCAACTGAATCAAGTTGGGAATAATTTCTACATGATTTACTTTTAATTCGAGCTATATAAGGAATCATTTCTAGATTTTTTTTTCTTCTAGATTCATCTCTTTTTTTATAATTTTGTCTTTAGATTTTTTTACTAGTCAATTAAATTGATTTTAAACCGAACAAGTTGATTATATCATATTAGAATAACTCTCCCATGTTTTCATTTTAAATTTGAATTAAACAAGAAGTTGGATGGAAAGATTTTCCTATCAATTTCATTATCAAATATTTTTTACCAATTAATTATATTATTTTCAGGCTGGCCAAGTTATAACCTATAGATAATTTAATTTAACACTTAGAAAAGGAATCAAATCAGAAAATTTTGAGATTTAATATTTTTTGCTGTGCTTAAATAAGTTTTGATGTAACTCATAGCGTAAGGCAAACCTATAAATTGTTCTGAACTAATTCTTTATTTTCGATCCCCTTGCTAAATGTTTGCTGGCAAATACATTCGGACCTCATGATCCAACCCAGAATCGGCAGTCACAAGTCAGACGACGATGGTAGCATCTTTTCATTAATGACTTGTCCCTAAAACTGGACCATTGTTTATTTGTTGACACATTGTATTGTTTCTTGTTAGAATTAAAAAAAAAAATTGTTGTATTTATTTATTTTATAATAAATTAATATTATTGAAATAACTCTCACATATAAATCTTTATATCTATTTTTCGGTTCGATTAAAAGTATGTCGAATGGAAAATAGAATATTACATCTAAGGCCATGTTTGTTTCCTGAAAAGTAGTTTTTAGGAAACTATTTTTCAAACTTTTCTATGTTTGTTTGCCATTAAAAAAATTAGTTAACAGAAAACATTTTTCAGTAGAAAAAAAATTTAGCTTAGTTTTTAGGAAAGTAATTTCCTGAAAAATTTGGGAGGAAAAACATTTTCCGGAAATTATGAAAAATTTAGAAATATCATTATTTGCTGATTATATCAAATTTAATCATCAAACTTTTGATTGCTATATATATTTTATTTTAAATATTTATTTTTCAATTTCATCTCTTAAAATTTTATTTTTATATTAACTTTGATCCTTATTTTTATAATTTCTATTTGCTTTTTACTTATCATTTTTTATTGAATTTTTTTTATCTATCAAATTTGGTTCTCATTCTTTTGATTGTTACTTATTTTATTTGAAATAATTTATGAAATGTTGATTATTATTATTTTAATTTCTTCATCTTTCATTTTTTTTAATTTTTTAGATTTGATCTCTATTATTTTGATTATTATTTATTTTATTTGAGATAATTTATGAAATTATATTTTTTTTTTCAATTTCATTCTCATTCAACTTTTTAATTTGTAGAGATTTTTTTCCTCATTATTTTAATAAACTTAAGAAAAATAAAATATTAATAAGTTATTTTTCCAGCTCATTTTTCATGACATAACCAAACACTAGAAAGTGTTTTCCAAGTTATTTTCTATTACACTACCAAACATTGAAAAATATTTTCTCGGAATTCACTTTCCCCAGAATTCACATTACAAAAAAAAACTACTTTTTAGCAAACAAACAGGACCTAAATAAGACGTTTTTTCTATGTGAAAAATTGAAAAACACGATTTTCCAATTTCTCCACTTAAAGCTAAGTTTAGAAGATATTTTCTTATGTTCTCCAAGATTTTCCCATTATAATTTATGTATAGAAACATACATTTGTATTTTTGAGTGTTTGTTTTAATGGTTGAATTTATTTTTTAAAATATATTTTGTTTGAAAAAAATATTAAAATAATATAATTTTAGATTTTTTTTAATGATTTTAATGTACTAGTATAAAAAATAAATAAATAATTATCTTAATATGTTTTTAATAGAACTTTTTTTTTTTTAAAAAAAAAAAAGCACCCCACATCAAATTTCAACATTACAACTTGAGTCTTTTTTTTTTAAGATAAACATATTTTATTTATTTATTTATTTAATAAATATCAGCTTATAAGTTATATCTAAGTAGCCTAAATATCTTCATGGAGCTGATTTGGTTATTAAGGAGGTTGACTCCATTCATTGACTTTGTAGATTTAGATCTTTGTTTAAAGAATGTTTGGAATACAGGATAAATTGTGTTTTAAAAAAATTAAATTTTTTTTATTAAAAAATAATTTTTTTATATTTTGGATCGTTCTAATACATTGATCTCAAAAATAATTTTTAAAAAATAAAAAATAATTTTTTAATGTATTTTAAAATAAAAAAATTTTTTAAAAAAAAATTGCAACCACAATCCCAAATAAATCTGGTTTATCATTGAAAAAAAAAAACCTTTACTTAATAAAATATATTAAATTCTAGCTAGCAGATCCATGTACTATTTTTTATTCTTTCACTTGTAGTAAAAAAAAAAATTATGATAAAAGAACATTTTGGTGTTTTGATTAGTATTATACCACAATGAATGAGTTGGAGAAAATGATTTACTAATAAGTTTTTTACACTAAACTTCCCGTGCGCACGCGTATGTGTATATATATATATCAATTGATTGGTCTTCAAGTATGGATTTTAAAAACGATAATTGATTGGTTTTCTATTAAAAAAAATGACTATCATATATGTTTGTATGAAAATTTGCTTGCATATATTACTTGTTGAATTAGTTGATAAAAGAATAAAAACTTTATGAAGAATATAAATTACTTATACTATGTAGCAAAACTACACGAACAATTATAAAATTAATTAGGGTGATTAAAATTTTCATCTAGTTGGGATGTGAATTAATTTTAAAAAATTTATTTTTCACGATTTAAATTTTAAGTTTAGAATTAATTTTTGTAACTTGAAAAATATTAAGTTGATAATTTTTTAATAGTTTTAATGTGTTGATATAAAAAATAAATAAATAATTAAAAAAATTATTTTAATTTATTTTAAATAAAAAAAATTATTTTAGAAAATACTCTATATTATAATATCAAAGATGCGTCCAAAAATATCTTTTATCAGCTTCTGAAAAAATAAAATAATTGGATAGTAAAATGAACGGGAAAACAATTTTAAGGAATAATAAATGGGCCTATGAGCTTTAAAGCCAGCCCATTTCCCAACTCGATGCTTTGCTTTTTACGGGAGGGCATGGACATCCTTTTGATTTATAATTGACTAATGACTGCCTGTCCCTGTTTGTGTGTCAAGGCGCAAAATCTGTAATCTCCCAACTGTACCAGGTCCAGAAGCAAAGTTAGGCTCACAAAACCTTTCGTCTCTTGAAAATGAGTGCGTACAGAGCAGATGAAGATTACGACTATCTGTTCAAGTTGGTGTTAATTGGAGACTCAGGAGTTGGGAAATCGAATCTCTTATCTCGATTCACGAGAAACGAATTCAACCTGGAATCCAAATCCACTATTGGTGTCGAATTCGCTACTCGTAGCATCCGTGTTGATGACAAGATTGTCAAAGCCCAGATTTGGGACACTGCTGGTCAAGAAAGGTTCACTTTTTTATTCAACTTTTCTTTCATTTCAAATTCACAACTTACTATATACTTGAGATCTCTTTGGTTGCTACATACTTGGATTTTACTGGCTTTGAAATAATGGGATTTGTGTTTTGTAGCTGGGTTCAACTCTAAGCTAAAAGATTTTTAGTGTTTTTTGTACTAAAGGTTTGGATTTTTATTTTTTCAAAAGGGTATTTTTGGTTTTGTTGAAGAGAGGTGGATCTTTGATTTGGTATAGTTTGAATTAGGATCCGAGATATATAGCATAGACCCACTTTTAGTTTTTCTTTTCTGGTTATTCAATTGGGATTTTGTTCCAAGATCTTATTCTTTTTAATTGAGGCTTAAGAGGGTATGTATACTCAGTTATTTGAAACTCTACTTGCAAGTTGAAGATGAGTTCACAAGAGTTGTTATACTACGCTGATGCTTTTGATTCAGAACATGTCATGTCTCTCTCTAAGATCGGTGATATTTTGTTTCCACTCTTGTCTACGGTGATATTTTGTTTCCACTCTTGTCTAACGTATTTAAGGAAGATTGCATCAAATATGGAAGAAATGAAACGTTCAGCTTCTGATATATGTTGCCTATAGGAGGGTATTGAGTAACTGTGTGTAGGTATTAGCATATGAATGGACAACTTTAGCAATACGTTACTAACCAGTAGGCGTTCTACTTAGAGATCTTTTAACTGCGGGAAGATGCATTTTTTTGTCTCGCCATCATGCTCTGGATGAGTCTCGAGTTGAAGATAATGTTTAAAGATGTTATGGTGCAACTAATTAGTTTCTATTTTATTATTAAAGGATTTAAGATTCAAGATTGTTTGAGGTTAAGTATAGCAAGAAAGTCATTTGAAGGTACTTATTGGCTACTACCGAGGCAACTTGCTTCAAAATGTTAGGAGAGTAGCTTTTCCAGTTAAATAAGGTGGAAGTGTGTGTTATTCACAATACCGAAGTTGGCACGTGTTTGCATTTGGTGTAAAAGCAACGTCATTATTGCATCATATTAGCCAAGAGGCTTCAATGTCTTAGTGAGAAGCTGATTCGGTACTGAATAAAGACATATAGATGTGATGCAGTGAAATTGTTAGCTATATGAAGTTTCAAAATTCAAAGTATTTTTGCCTAGATGTCTGGGAAGTTTTTATTTTTTTCATACCCTTCAAAATACAAATTGGTATTTGGAATCCTGATGTTCCTTTGTCACGCGACCTTTTTTATTTTGGCATGATCTCTTTTGATCTGCATTCTTTACCCTCTTTTTGTTTGTTGTGGATTTTCTTGGATTGGGGGGTAGTAGTGACATTTATCACTTCCTCTAGGATTGGAGCTGCGAATCGCTCGAGAACTATGTCTTGAGCTTCCAAGCTCAAACAGTGCATTTGGTTCACTCACCTTCACCATCTGGTTGCTGAACTTTATAGAAGAAACAATAAAAATGAAATACAATGCGCATATTTTATTGTTAGTGTCATTTGGTGCTTGGGAAAGACAAGTTCTGCATTTATTTTTCTTGTTATCTTTGTCTTTATAACATTATAAGTTGAAATTAATAACAGTAAAAACAATGAGCTTACTTTCGTTGTTAATATCATCATGACTCTGAATCTCTGCATTCTGAAACTTAAAGTGATTGCTATCTTTATGCTTTACCATAGATACCGGGCAATCACAAGCGCATACTACCGAGGAGCTGTCGGTGCATTGCTTGTTTATGATGTCACTAGACATGTCACGTTTGAAAATGTGGAGAGATGGCTAAAGGAGCTGAGAGATCACACAGATGCTAATATTGTGATTATGTTTGTTGGTAACAAGGCAGACCTGCGTCATCTGCGTGCGGTTTCTACTGAAGATGCCAAGGCCTTTGCTGAGAGGGAGAACACATACTTTATGGAGACATCTGCTCTTGAGTCTCTGAATGTTGAAAATGCTTTCACTGAAGTGCTAACCCAAATATATCATGTGGTCAGCCGCAAAGCACTTGACATAGGAGATGATCCAGCAGCCTTGCCCAAAGGAGAAACCATCAATGTCAAGGATGATGTTTCAGCAGTCAAGAAAGTTGGTTGCTGCTCTGTTTAAACCCAAGTGAGAGGATGCAGTGGACAAATACTCCAATTCTCTGCCACCATGAACTCAAGACTTCCTCATTTCAAGTCACGGGCCCTCCCCAAATTTTGTCATTGTCACAGTCATAATGGGATGGACGCGAAGTTCTTAGAGTTTGTAGTCTGATGAAAATGTCTGCATCTTCCAGGTTTTTAATTTTTCATTTGATGACAGTTTCTTTATAGTTTCTCAAGGCTCGTATCTCATATGTCTTTAGTGATATAGCTTTTGTTGTATTTTATTGCTCCTAGCATAAGACATTGTTCCAGACAATTTTATTTCTGTACGTGATTGAATGATTTTTATGATACAAACTGATACTTCCTATAATTATATTTGTGTCCACACGATCAAGGAAATCTTGATATTCCAATCCAGTTTGTAATTGTTCAATGTTGGAACTTGATTACGAGACAATTAGTTCTGTCATGGTTCATATGAAAAAAGTTCTTTCCCACGGGTAAATCATGCATACGGTGCATGCAGCAGGGATTCTGATGACAAATGCCACACAAACCAGGTATATATGCATGGACTTGCGAACATATTGTTGCTACATGCAGTTGTGCCCACATAATTGTTGCTCGCAATGTTATGAAGCATCAGCCAAAACAGAAATTTGGAGAAGGCGGTGCAAAATAAGAGATCATCTTCCATTATATTATCATTGGGTGTAATAAGAAAAGAGACAGGGAATGTGTTTCGATCTCCTCTCATGTCAACAAGAAGAAGAAAGGAGGACGAAATCTTAAAAAAAAAAAAACACAAAACACAAACAAAAAACTAACCTCTTCCAATCGTCTCTATTTTCAAGCCTGAGACTTGTCCTTGCAGTGCTCACAAGACTTTCCGAAACAATGCATGAACTTCCTGAGACTCCTAAAAGTACAAGCCTTTTCCAACATCTCTTTCTTGAAATCCCTCGATCTATCCATGTCGGCACCTATGTCTTTCCCATCAACATCCTCAATTAAGCAATGCAATACATTTAGCTCATAGAGATATTTCAATTTCCCATCTAAGACCATAAACAAAGCCTTGCTTGACAAGGTAGAGTCAGAAAAGTCTAAAATCCTAAGTTTAGGGAAGCCTTCTACAATAGCCAACACTTCTTTCTCAGTAATCTTCCCATGAAATCCAAGCTCACTGATGTTGCAGCAAATAACCAATTGCGATATGATGTGCAAATGCAACCCTTTATCAGGAGATAATCGAGCATGAAAAACTTTAAGCTGCTTCCAATATAACAGGGGTATGTATATTGATGAAACCCTAGAAATTGTATCACAAGGCAGAACAACACATGAAACATTAGGCGTTTTTTCAGCTATGTAAATGGTAGCGAAGTAGCCAAAGATATGTTTACGTGGGAAATATATAGACACCCAGCCGTTGAACCGATTTATGGCCAGTCTGAGAAGATGGGTGAATCTCAACTGCTGTTCTTCTTCGTCGAGCTTGTCGAGCAAACGAAGGTCAAGTATGGAGTTTTTGAAGAGGGTGTCCAAGGTTACTGAAAGCCACGCATGACATACACGAGGAAGAAGAAACAACTGTTCATGGAGGCTTAGACATGAAAATATTAGAGATAATATGGAGAAGTTTAGGTCTTCCCATGATGGATTGCTGCTCCTGGTCTCCTTGTTTTTCTTCATGTGGGCGGCTTGTATTTAAATCTCTATGGCTGCTTGATTAATTAGGGTTTCGAGCTGGGGATAATTTGTGCTTGGTTGCTCTGGGTGATTATAAACTTATGTGCGCGCGTTTTGTGATGCATATCAGAAGATTTTAAGAGTTGCAATTTAGCATCTATTAGCAAGGGACGGGGTGTCGTCGAAGCCCCGGAGCTATGTGTGGCCTTCTTCTAGGGTCGGTAGGAATTTGAACCGGGGATAATAACATATTCATAAAATTAGAAATCGTGTACTTGGTCAATAAAATAACTAAAGAAATTTTAATTTAATAAGTTAAACTATTAAATAAAATCTCATAGGAAAAACGCGTATGTAAATAATTAAAGAATCTAAAAGGCGTGGGAAAGCACTGTAGCTTCCCACGCCTTTTAATTATATTTAATATAATAATAATAATAATAATAATTATTATTATTATTATTATTATATATATATATTTTTTTTCCTCTTCTGTAGCAGTTTTATTTTTCCATTTTTTTCTGCTTTTTTTTTTTTCTGTTTTTTTTTCTTTTGTTTTTTTTTTCTGGAGCTTTTTTTTTCCCACTTTTGTTTCTTCATTTTTTTTACATGTTTTTTTTTCTTTTTTTTTTTACTCAAAATTGACTTCTTTTTTTTATTTTTTTTTTTTTTCAAAATTATCTTTACTAATTTTTTTAAATATTGAGCTTTGAAAATTTAACTTTGTAGCTTTTTTCTTTAAAACATTGTAGATTGCTATAATGTTCTCATATATTGTTTTTTTTTTATGATTTATTTATTTTTTTTTTTTTCAAAATGATCTTTGTAGATTTTATTTTTTTTATATTAAGTTGGTTGAAAATTTAGCTTTGTAGTTTTTTTTTTTAAAAAAATAATATGGATTGCTATAGTGTTTCCCCTACATGGTTTTTGTTTTGCTGCAGTGTTTCCCCATATATTTTTTTAAAAAAATTATCTTTGTCGAATTTATTTTTTCAATTTTGAGCTGGCTGATAATATAGCTTTAGTTTTCCCCACATGTTTTTTTTTTTTTTTTTTCTTTTTCTTTTTTTCCAAAATTGTCATTTTTTACATATTTTCTTCTTTTTTTTTTGTTTTGTTTTTTTTTTAATTATTTTTGTTGAATTTTATATTTTTTTTGCTATTGAGCTGGTTGAAATTTTAGTTTTTTTGGTTTTTTTCTTTAAAAAATTGTAGCTTTCCCCGCGTGTTTTTTTTTCTCGCTTTTGTTTCTTTTTTTTACATGTTTTTTTTTTTCATTTTTTTACCCAAAATTGACTTTTTTTAAAAAAAAAAGATAGTCTTTGTCAGTTTTTTTTTAATATTGAGCTGGTTGAGAACTTAGTTTTGTAGCTTTTTTTCAAAAAAAAAAAAAAAACACTATGGATTGCTACAGTGTTTCCCTTACATGGTTTTTGTTTGTCTGCAGTGTTTCCCCCACATGTTTTTTTTTTTAATTATCTTTGTCGAATTTATTTTTTCAATATTGAGTTGGTTGAGAATTTAGCTTTAGCTTTAGCTTTCCCCATGTTTTTTTTTTTAAATTTTTCCCAAAATTATCTTTCTTCTTTATATTTTTTTTTCATAATTATTTTTGTTGATTTTATTTTTTTGCTATTGAGCTGATTGATAATTTAGTTTTTTAATTTTTTTTTCTTTAAAACACTAGATTGCTGCAGTGTTTCTCTACATGGTTTTTTATTAAATAATTTTTTTTTTCAGAATTATCTTTGTCGATTTTTTTTTTTTATATTAAGCTGATTGAGAATTTAGTTTTGTAGTTATTTAAAATACTGTAGATTACTACAGTGTTTTCCCACATGATTTTTGCCTTGTTACAGTGTTTCCCCACATGTTTTTTTTCCAAATATGTTTTTGTCAAATTTATTTTTTTCATACTGAACTGACTAATAATTTAGCTTTTTTTCCTTAAAATATCGTTGATTGCTCAGTGTTTTGCCATATGCTTTTTTTTTTGTTATGTTTTTTTTTTTAAATGCTCTTTGTCGTTTTTATTGTTTTTGATATTGAGCTGGTTAAAACTTAAAACTGTAGATTTTCTCATGAAACACTATAGAATTGTTATAGTGTGTTCCATAGATTTTTTTTTTTTCCTTTCGTTTTTTTTTTTATATTTGTCAAAATTATCTTTATTGATTTTTTTTTTAATATTGAGTTGGTTGAGAATTATAGTTGTATATTTCCTCACAAAACAATATAGATTGCTACAGTGTTTTCTTAAATGATTTTAATATTTAGCTGGTTGAAAATTTAGCTTTAACTTTTCCCACATGCTTTTTTTTTCCATTTTTTTATTATTTGTTTTTTGCTTTCTTTTCTTCCAAAATTGTCATATTTTTTTTTTCATTTTTTTGTGTTTTTTTTTTATATAATTGTTTTTGTCGATTTTTTTTTAAAAATATTGAGCTGATTGAGAATATAGCTTTGTAGTTTTTTCCTTTAAAATATTATGGATGGTAACATTTTTTTTTATATGATTTTTTTCACAAATCCACAATAATGCACAAGCATGCCACAAGCCCGCAGCATCGCGAGGGCATGTCACGCCTTTTACTAATATATTTACTTATTAATATATTATATTATTATAATTATTATATTATAATTATAATTATAAATTATTATTACATTGTATTATATTATATTATATTATATAACTATTTTTTTCCTTTTTTTTCTTTTTAATTTTTTTTAATGAATTTTTTTTGTTTGATTTAGTTTGTTAATGTTAATTTTTTTTTATTTAGTTATCAGATTTTCATGATACGGATCTCGGATTTGATGGATTAGCCTGATTTGACAAATTATTTTTTTCATTTAGTTTAGTTTGTTAAAGTTAATTTTCTTTCTATTTAATTATCAGACTTTCATACTTTCATGACACGTGTCCTGGCTTGACGGGTTAACTTGGTTTGATGGGTTAACCCAGTTAATTCTGGGTAAACCCGTCATATGTTTTTCTATTTAGTTATCAAATTTTCATGATGTGAATCCTAGGTTTTACGGGATAACCTGGTTTAAAGGGTTAACCCAATTAATTCAATTTTTTTTCTTTTTCTTCATTAGTTTTTTCCTTTATGTTGTTTTTTTTCTTTGTTTTTTTTTTAATCAATCTATTTAATTATCACACTTGTATGACACAACCTTATATCTAGACCCATATCCAATATTTTTGGGTCTGGTGTTGTAGTCAGACTCACTTAAACTTGGGTCATGCAAGTTTAATTTTATTATTAATATTATAAATATTACTCTTAGGTCAGGCCTTGCAGCCAAACCCAAGTTTCTTAGGTATAACTTTGCAGAAAAACCTAAGATTTTTAAATTTTTATTTGTTTTAATATTTTTTATGCAAAAAAAATGACCCGCAGCATCGCGCGGGTCAAGTGTCTAGTAATAATAAAAAGCGTTGAATAATACTGATGGAGGAAAAACTTGAACCTTGGTTGTCCAATTTAAAATTACAAATACTGATCAGTACTGAAATTCATACAAACATTTGATAAAATTATAAAACTACTGTGTGTGGACAATATAGAACAAAAAAAGAAAAAGAAAAAGAAAAAGAAAAAGAAATAAAAGCAATAACTAAGTTATAAATTATTCAATAAATGGGTTGCATTCAATTAACTTTGAGTCTGATTGGGAACGCGGTTCAAACGGCGTTCCCTCACATTTTAATTTATTTTTATTTTTTTGTTAAAATTTATTTTTTTTATATTATCAAATCATTTTGATGTCTTAATCTCAAAAATATTTTTTTAAAAAAAAAATATATCATTTTGATATATTTCTAAGCGAAAAACACTTTGAATCGCAACCACTATCACAATCCCAAACAAATCTTTAATCACGTTGTACCAAATCTACCCAGTTGGGATAGGAATATATATATATATATATATATATATATATATATATATATATTTACTAGTTTATTTTTTACCCACATTATGTTGCGTGTTGGATATGTTTTTCCAATCTTAAAAAAAATATAAAGATATTAGAAAATAATTTTTTTTTTAAAAAAAAAACTTTTTTTTTAAAACACCGAAGTATTGACATATTGGGTTGGAGAAATTTTAGCCGAATGTAAAAAAAAAAATTAAGACAAAGTATGAATTTGTAAAGAAATAAAAAAAATCCTAGACTCGAGTCATTAAGTCGTTTGGGTTTCATAAGCTTGTATAATGTAATAATATATATAAAAAAAGGTAACAATAATTTAATAATATGAAAAATCAAGTAAACCTGAGCAAATCATCTAAATGAGAGTTAATCATTCAAATTCACAACCCGTAAAACCTTAGACTCAAGTTTAATAAAGAAGCCCAACTCGCAACCAATTTAATATTCAAGGATGAAATAATAATAATAAAACAAATCCTAGACTCAGGTCATTGAATAACCGGTTTAATAAGTTTGATTATTTTAATAATATAAAAAAAACTTTAATTTAATAATATGAAAACCAAGTAAACTCGGGCAAATATCTTGAACCTGAGTTAATCTCCTAAACGCGCAATGCATGAAATCCAATACCTGAGTTTAATAAAGAAGCTCAATTTCTAACAACACTAATGTTGAAAAACAAAATGGAGAAAAAAAAATCTATGTAAAAAATTTTCCAAATACAAAAAAAAAAAAAAAAAAAAGGAATGATGATTAAACTTGTTGGGAAAAAACTGATGGAGGATAAAATTTTTTTTAAAAATAATATGAAAAACCATCACTAATATAAAAAAAAAAACAAATAAAAGAATAGGGACTAAACATGAGAGATGAAAAAATTAAAGATAATGAAATTAAAATAATGTCCAATTTGAAATAATTAATTGAAATAAAAGAAATGCAATTAAAATAAGAGGGGATAAATTTCAAGAAGAAATAAATTGAAGGGTTGTTGTGATTTTTTTAGGGGTAGCGCATAAATTGAGGTGGAGAGAGAGAAAAAGAAAAAAAAATTCCAATGGCACCAAACCAGTTGGAATTACAATACACACACCGTCCATATAGGTAGCCACACCTTTAAATGCGGTAGGGTGGCTACCACTTTTTTTTATATATATATATATTATATTAATGAAAATACTAATTTTCCCCTAATAAAACGTGACAATTATGAATAAAAACCAAGATAAAAGTACTAATAAGCCCCTAAAAAGTAGACTAGAATTTTTCAATTTGAAAGGCAATATAGTCATTATACTTTGCTTAAAAAAGTGAAAAGTTTAATGAGCCCTCGTACCAAAGTTAACTAATCTTTTTTCTTTGAGGGCAATCAAGTAATTTCATTGTACCAAAACATGGAAAAAAACCAAGCCACCTCCAATTAAATCAATAATGTCTTATCTGTGAAAAGACTCTATTGTTGTTTTAGAATTAAGGTAACTATAACACCAAAGAGAAATTAATTAGGTGTTTTCATAATATTATCAAATAATGAAATTTAATTCAATTAAACACAATAGCCAATAATATAATTAAAGTGCTTAAAATAAATAGGTAAGGGAGATAACTTGCAAACTTGATTTTTAACATAGTTCGACAAGCCTACATCCACACCTCAAGCACCAAACTGGTCTTGAGTATTGTATTCCTTCTCTAGTCCGAGTTCAAGAGTACAGTAACCACATGATAAATCTACATCAAGATTTTTACATCACTAGAAGATATATCCTCTACAAGATTTTTCCTTGGTGAAAATACTTCACAAATGCCAAAAGTTTTTACCTATCTTTTAGAGGTTTACAATAATGATTTTGTTATCACAATTAACTCTCTCAATAGAGTGAATAATACAATTCAAATTTCTAATATTTCTATATCTCACAAGATAACATTTAAAGGACTTGGAAGGTGTTTAAATGTGGTGAAAATAAGATTAAATATTCTTGTGCTAGAATATGAAGCTTTTAATAGCACCAATTAGAGTATAATCAAAGATTGATAAATTTTTAATGTTTTTGCACTTAAAATAGCTTGTATATCATATAGGATTGGATTCTCTTTTTAATTTTACAATTAGGTAAGATATATATATATATATATATATATATATATATATATATATATATATTTTTAGCAAAAACTAGTTGTTTATAATTGTAAAAGTCTCACTAATGACGGCTAAAACGGTTGACTGATTCATGCAAAATTAAAGATTTATTAGTTTTTAATTAGGTGAATTCTTAGAACTGTCTATGTTTTTTTATCAATCCTTTTAAATGTATGCATAGTAAAGTGCGTGCGCATTCATTTTAATTTGTGCTATCAAGGTGAGATATAGGATTTACTAAGTTTGGGAGCCTAATTTGGGCTTAATTGAGAATATTAAAATTTTAGAAGACCAAACTTAATTTTTACAAAGTCAATTAATTCAAATCAAGGGTAAAATCGCCAAAAAAAAAAAAAGTTATAAAGAAATTCATAGCTAAGGACCATTTTGAAAGGGACTCAATTGATTGAAATCAGTGGTGAAATTAAAGAAATTTAAAAGTTTAATGGTCAATTAATAACTAAATTGAAGAAATCTAAGACCGAGAACTAATGTGAAAAAGGCGCTATAATTCAGTGCTGATATTGAAGTGTAACAGGGGAAAAATTATATAAAATTAAAAGTTTGTAGCCAATCAGGAGTGTAATTAAGAGAAATCACAAATAAAATAAATTGAACTTTACCAAAACAATGCCATTTTGATTATTGTTCATCTTCTTCTTATATTTTCATCGAAAAAACTGTTTAGGGTGCTACTTTTCAGGGGCATTTAATACTTCATTTCTCCACCAAATTTGACAAAACTTACATGAAAATGATTATTTGACATCTGACTACACCCGGTATGGTCCTTTCTGGCCGATTGACACCATAGTGATTGTGGCGCCGACCCAAATAGACCAACTCAGGTAGCCTTCAATTGCCAAACTTGACAATTCATGATGTCCACTTTGGGCCAATGGTTGAGATCCTTCGGGGCTGAATCAAGGGCCAATATTTGATATCATTAAAGATAAAATGTCCCTCTTCCATCCCCTATAAATATAGATGGATTCCATGTCTTAAGTAGGATGAAAATCGGGTGCAAAATTGATAAAAAATCAACTTTCCTCGCCAGTTTTTCTCTTTTTGATATTAATTCTCTCTCTTTTTTCCTTCTCCCTGTCGTGCCTTCATCCTGGACGACCTCGCAAAAGCCATTCTCCTCCACCAATTCACCCTCTTCTCCTCCAACAACCAACACTAGTCGCCGCTCCACCGCTAACGTTTCTTTTCTTTTCTCTTTTAATAACCAAAGTCGACCACCAATTCCTCCATCGGCACCACCATTAGCCTCACATCGGCCTCCCAGGCCACCAGGCAGGCTTCCTGACCTCTGGTGATCCTCTCCCTTTGCTGTAGCCATAACCACTGTATGCAGAATATGAATTCGTTTTGCATTCATAAGTTAAATTAACTAATATGGTTGTTGGGTGGTCCAAGAACCATGTGGATCGTGGGTTAAACCCGTTTCAGCTAACCTAGATGGCTAGGTTAGATCCAATTCAAATAAAAACAAAAAGACCTAGCCTGCTAGGCTTGTCGGCCTAACCCGAGCAGGCTAGGTTCGACCTAAATGGTTGGGACGGGCCCAATCTAATATATTTAATAATAATATAATAATATTAAAAAAATAATAAATTTGTTTTCCAAATTTTCCAAAATGCATTTTAAAAATATTTATGGGCCTTTCGCACATTTTTCCAACCATTTTGCACAATATTGGGTTGAATATTTACATTGTAATATACAGATCTAGTATTAAAATACCTGATTTTCTTTGAAATATATTTTTTCAAATTTTTAAAATTCAAAAAAATCTCAAAATTTTTTTAAATTAATTTCCTCTTAAAAAAAAAAAAAATTTTTTTTCATGCTTACAGTTGAATCCTAAAAGTTTTCCAAGCATATTTTTATAAAAAAAAAAAAAAAAATTGCATCTTTCTCATGTTTTTATAAATGCAAAAAAAAAAAGATACAAAAAACAAAAAGAGACCTTCTCACGAAAAGATATCTACCTCGAACCTTAGAAAAAGACCAAGAAATAGAAACATGACCTATAAAAAACAATCAAACAACAACGCAACTTATCTCAAGTAGGATACATTAAGGGTGATGTGTCTTTTCCTTGCACAACCAGTCCCTTATCCAGACTCCCGTAGACCATAAGTTTCATAATGACCATAATATTAGGTGGCGACTTCTGAACTTCATAATCATAATTTTATAATTAAGCCAGAAACTCATTTTGAACACACCTCTTAGGAGGTAAACATCGTCATTGATTGACGCCCCCCGCGACACCCGTCTGTTGAAAGTTATGTGTTCCTTAAGTAGGAGATTGCTTTGCAGCCAACTAGTTGGATACACATAGCATTGATTTTATTCATGTAAAACATATCTATTATTAATAAATGCTTTCTTTATTTTTAATATTTAATTATATTTGATTGATGAATCTAATGTTTGATTAATGAATCTAGAGTAAAGATAAAATCCATTGAACAAAAATGTTTTGTATATAAAATTATAAAGTTGTTATAATTATGAGATTCCTATTGTATCAAAGCATTGTTTCTAAATATTCCTGATTAATGTTCTACTAATATTAATATTAATTATAGCTATTGAGATTAATGTATGTTATATTCCTTCCTTTATAAAAAGAAGCAGTTGCTCTCATAAACTAAGGTATTATGGATACTTGAAACTAATATGCAGATGTTTGTTAAATGACATGTATACTAAATTAGCCTATAAGAGAATTCCATGTGGAGAAATCACATACGTCTATGGAAAGGCTCATGTGATAGTTGTGTACGTGATCCTTATATTTGAGATCACTATATTATCTTATATATAAAGTGTTATGCTTTGATCCTGATCACATGTTGTCATAATCAATGGTAATAAACAGATAGTTATTGGGTATAACATAAACTATGTGAAGATATTTAAGTAATTAAGAGAGGATTCATCACCTTAGGTGAATTAGAGAAAATGTTTTATCTGTTCTCAAATAGTATTGATTGTGAAATCCTTGACCATAGTGGAATGAGATTTGAAAAAAGTTTTAAATTTTATTCAAAGAATCAATTATTATAATTTTGAGAAATAAAATGATTTAATAAAGTAGACATATTTTATGTTATAAAGTCTAAATTGGAACATTTTTAATAAAGTGATAATAATTACATAGAGAAACTGGTCACTAAAAAGTTAAGCGAAACTATTTATGATTATCCTAATATTTAAGGGATTATGACAAGTTGCAAAACATTGTACTTGATCTTCAAATATAAATCAATCCATTTTTAAATTAATAATAAATTAACTTGTTTAATTTATTTAATTTTATTTTATTTAAAATTATGATTTATATTTAGACCAACTTATTAGAAAACCTAAATAGATCACACATAGAAGAACCATTGGTCATAAATTAAAATGAAATGATTAATCAAGTGTGACTTGATTGTAAATAAATTTTAGAAATTAAAGACTAGAATGTAATTAATAGAGGATTACAATTCTAAACCTAAAAACAATCAAATAAGGACTAATTTGATTGAATAAATTTCTAAAATTAGCCTAAAATAATATATGAGATGTTATTTAAGAGGGCAAATTGATATTTTATCATTTATAGGATTTTTAGTTTTCTATAAAGAGAAAGTTATGCCTCCTATTTCTCTACGAAGAGAAGAGTACAATACAAAAACATCGAAAACACATACAAAAAAAGAGCTAGAATTCTAGCAATCTCTTTCTCTTAAAAGGGTTTAAAAGATTTCTCACTAGTGGTTTATATGGATTACCGTTAGAGACTAGACGTTTGGACAATTCATGGTTTGCATAACCCAACTTTGAAGAAAATATTTAAACTAAAAAGAATATTTAATCTTTAAGTAATTTTCACATAAATCCTAAATAACTTTAGATCTATTTGAAGGAATTACTGGGACTCCTAAAAAAATTAAATTTATTATTTTTACTATACTATATATATATATATATATCAAAAACCCAACAAGTTCTTAGTTCTAATTGTTTGAAACAGGAAAGCTATGTGAGATTTGTTAAAAATCCACTCCAAAGATGTTCCACATTGCATATAACTTTAAATGCAGTGGGTCCATACCTGACATCTAAGAAATTAGTAAACCTATAAAATACCCAACTCCAGAACTTTCCAAGCAACTTATCTGGCACTCCTAAAAACTGGTGCATCACAGAAGAAGAATACACAGAAAGTATTTTGCAATGTAACTACAAAGCATTATGGAAGTAGTTCATCATTATGAAGAACATTATGTTTGTTCTCCTAAAGTATGACAGTGGCCTGATCACTTGTGCAAAACCCAAGATTTATATGTCAAACCTAATCACATTTGTCATGATTGAAATGTAGAGCTTTCAACATCGAAAGTAGCACAAAAGCAAGGATCACTTGTGCGAAACCCAAAGTTTTGTTTTCCTTTACATGTAATCACATCATAGACACCACCATCAGCCACCCAATTCAGCTTAATTCACCTACATCCCACCCTTCATCTTCATCAAGTCTCAAAAAAGGAGGCTTCATCAAGTTTTTTTTTTTTTTTTTTTTTTTTTTGTCTTGGTTCAAGATTATCTGTAGCCTAGATAGAACCATGATTCCTAAACGACATAAATAAACTTACTAAACAACCCTAATGCTCGTTCAATTTATAGTACTTTGTTTTGACAGCCAAAGAATACTAAGGAGTAAAAGAGCAAAAAATCCAAAAGTAAATCAAATAAGAAACTCACCTCTAGACTACCTCTTGAAATTGCAGTTAAGCACCAAATAAATAAAGAGTTATTTATATTATTCTATCTTAGATTTAATTGTTAATATAATATCAATTGAAAACTTACATAATCATTAACTTTAAAATTAAAATTAATCATACATGGAACAATACAAACCGACCCTAACCCCATGTTAATAAAAAAATATTATTTATACTGTGAGTATAGTTCATAAAGTTGGAATAGAAAGTCTTTTTGAGAGCAAGAATTATACGAGTGAAAACCTTCCTTGCTAGCTATTCTAGAGAGCATGAACATGGATGCTCTGAGAAAAAGCAAGTAACCAATTCCTTAATAAGCACATCAAAGCAACCAAGTAGGCCATCCAACAATTCAATCAACCATGCCAAATGTCTTGAACATCATGAACCAAAAGGAGAGATGGGTGGTGGACAAAGCTGCTGCGCATTCCTAAGCAAACATAATATCATCCGATACAAACCGATAGAAAAACCAGCATGCGCTTATAAAAAAAATTCAGAAACCTCAATTCAAGGAAAAGCAGACCGTTATATCCATCAGATTGATGATCCAACATTCCAATACTGTGCATCTCAAAACACAAAGGGAACCGGAATGGCACTTTAACTGAAAGTTAATGATACAGCACACGAAATCTATAATGAATGTCTGTACAGGTTTTGATACATTCAGAGCCAACAAATAAATGACTTCGTGTGACAGTTAGTCGTATATTTGCAAGTGCATGTACAAAATACATGTACCAAAATATCAACTTTGTTATAATAAACAAATTAAGAGAGAGAGAACTGGCTGTGCTTTGAATGCTCGCCCATAAAGCTGTCACCCCTTTCCTCCGCTTTATTTTTCCTTTTATTTTATACATGCAGGATCACCACCTTAAACATCCTTTCCTTCCATGGTTAAGGCTTCAGATTTGCAGATGGGGCAGACATTCTTCACACGTAGCCACTTCTTCAAGCAATCTGCATGATACTCGTGTCCACAATCAAGAGATGCAATTTTCTCCTTTCTCTTATAATCATCCTGGAAAATCCCAAAATATCAATATAAATTCCATGCATTGCGTGAAGGAGAGAAGATAACATTTCGGTCAATATATAGAAAACAGGTGAAAAAATTATAAGGCATTCTGAAAAATTGAGCACAATTCAAAAATGTCCAAATACTAAATTCACAAGGTAGCTTTTACAATACCTGGCAAATAATGCAAGAATCAGCTTCTTGATCCATAAAAGATACTTCCAGATTGATTGAACAAGGAGATGATAAATAAGTTCTTGTTTTTAATTGATTTCTGATAGTTGCATCTGATAAGCCAGTATTTACATTACCAATACGCTCCCCAAGTGCAAGAAGCTCCTGTAGACAGTTGAAAATTTCATGTTATAAAATAAAAGTGGGCGCAATTCCAGGTTTCTTGTATCAGATGCTTAAAATTAAGACATGTCAATCCTCCATTCATCTAGACAATCCAAACCCAACTGGATGCTCGTTCATATTCTCCATACTACTGATTACATCACCATCTAGCTTAATTGCATGTTAAAAGAAAGATTGTTGCCAAAGTATCTCAAGCTTACCTCATAAGACATGTCCTCTATATCCAAGCGCATATCTCTGTGGTGGTCAGCATAATTCTCTACTTCATAATAGTCAGGGAACCCTAGTATTGCTACCCCCTACACACATGAATCAGGAATATTAATATTTTAGCCAGTTTATTAACATTAGAAATGCAGTTAATGGAAGATAGAAGTACATAAAACAAAGTGATCTTTTTCACCAATAAAATCCTTATGAACCAAAGATAACCACTCATAATAATAAATGATGGAAAAGAAATAGCAGAAATGAAGATGAAGATGGGAACTTGCATCTGTTGGCAACACTCTCAAGCGAGGGAGGTTGCGATGTCTTAGTGTGGTCTCAGGTGCAACTCCCTCATGGTGAGGCCTGTACATTCGAAGGCCGGTTGGTTGAACTGATCCCGGATTCCTAAGTCCAATATCTAAACCATCTTGAGATAGATTCATGGTGCTTTGTGAGGCATTGGCTGTAGGAACTCTGAATGAAGCTGCTGGTGCTTGAGGAAGAATATTAATATTGTGACCTCTAATTCCTTGAATTGGTGGAGACAGGTGATGAAAATTATGGTGCTGAGGGTTTATTGGAGAAGGGTGCGAGAAACTGGCATTACTTCTGTTGCTAGCTGGCTCATGATACCGCTGTGGACCCATGCTCCCAGTTTCTATAGGAACTCCATTGACATTGTTCCCTACAAGAAGATGAAACAAGGAGCTTAATATTTCCACAATTGGCCCATTTGTGGTACTTAAAACAAATTCCAAGAAAGTAGGATTTGTCATACATAAAGAGACCAAAGAGTAGAAGTAATGTGGAACATAAAAGTTACCGTGCATATAAGGAATAGTAGGGGTCTGAGTCCATCCTGAAGCGCCTGCATCAGTAGAACCATTGCTTAAGTGTTGATCTAACCAGAGAGAGCCACCTGGCTGATAGGGTTGGCCCAAATAGTTTCCTTGAATAAAATGGTTTGGGTTGTGTGTCAAGGCAGGATCGAGCCCCACAGAACCTAATCTATTCCTCACACTTCTTTGAGATCCTACTTCCCTGATTGATGAAGCACTAGTCCCCCTGTAATGTGGCGGGGTGAATGATGTAGCATCCATCAGAGCAACCCCTTCAGGATGCCTTGTATTCATTGGGGGAACTGAGGAACTTGAGCTTGCTGAGGCATTCAGATAGTGGAAATTCCCTGGATTTCCTTCAGCATTCTTTCTCTTGTATGAACTTCTAGCATTATCCATGAAGTGACTGTTTGTTCCATACTCATCAGCAGAAACTCCAATCACTCCATAATTGTTGGATGAAGATAATTGATCACAAGATGCATGACTGATAGGAATACCAGAAGATGGAGTCATGTAAGGAACATAGAAGTTGGGTGCAGTAGCAACACTTAAATCAAGATTTGGGCTGTGATACTGAGGATGAGGATGAACACCATGGTATTGGGGCATCCCATAAAACATAGCACCATCATAACGATCAGCTAGATGGGCATCACGATTGATAGTGTTCCCTGAAGCTGTTAACATGGTAGGAATATCAGGTGGTCGGAAGTTTGTCACACCCCCTAGAAGAATGCAGGACTCGGGATGTAGATATCCCTGGCTTTGTTGATCCATTTCTAAATCAATCATCTGATTGGTGCATAGCATGTTTCTTTGTCCCATATCTCAAATTATACCTGCTTCATAGCCAAGATATTAGCATAAAGATGTTAGAATTGGTTGGAATGATAAACTGTGCTATAAGTTGCAATTGAAAGATGAAAGGCAAAAACAATACAGTAATGATCCACCAACCAGAACAAGGATGGCATCTGTAATGAATACATATGCATATGCATATTCGAATATATATAAACCAAGAAAGCAATACAAAATACCATCTCAGACATTAGGAACGCATGATGGAAGATATTAAATAATACACTTACCAACATTGCATATCAAGCAATATGCACAAATTCCATCCATATATGTACACAATTCATTCTCATCAATTTAACACCATTTATACTACAGCTTACTGAAAAGCATCCTGTATCAGAAAAACATAATACATGAGACCAAAAGATTCCCCTGTTATTGTCATTTCAATGTTAAATTGCAAAGCATACCATGGAATGCCACATCAATGCATCAATCTGATGTGCGGTATGATAAGAGAGAAGAAGAGACAGGGAGGACGGAGAAGATCCCAGAGGCAAAACAAGAATGAGACATGAGAAAAATACCGCAGTGAACAAAGAGAGAGAGTACGTGTACGAGAGAGATGTACAACTGCTGCAACTAAGATGGCAGTATAACCCACTTCAAGATTGCTAGAAAGCCTTTGGATGAAAGACTTTACATCTACCCTAGATGATGACACTTACCTCACTAATGCAGAAAGTCTGCAGAACTTTTTTCTCACTGACATCTAAAACGGAGCTGAACTCGAAGTCTCATCACAACTGAAACTCAAGATGCAATGAACTCTGGCTTCTGAAATACCTTCTCTAAAGGAAAAGACCCCTAGGTCAAAACAGAATGCAAAGCCTCCAAAGAGTACAAGCAGAACATTCTCACTAGTCGACAAATACATGCAACCTCAATGCAATCAGCCCAGCCCCACAATTGAAAAGCAGATCCCATTTCTTCTTGTGCAGCATAAGATTCATGCACCAAATGGATGCCAAAACAAGATGCTCAAGCAAATCAACCTTAGAAATCATAGGAATCCTGAATCCTCCAATAAATTTGAGGTGGGCATGTTAGGGACCTATACATTTTATTCCCTCAACTGTATTTAAATTAAGCCCCAATCTTTAATTGCTCTTCTAGGAAAACTTTCAAATTTGCCCCATAAGAACAATTACCAAACCCTCTGGACAAGATTTAAGAGTAAAAACAAAACGGAATAAACAAAAAAAGTAAGATCAGTATGCTGCCAGATAACATGTCATGCAAATAACAAACCAACTTTTCATAAAAAAATGACCAACCATTGAAGCAACTCTACAGGATAATATTATAATCGAAGGTTTTTCCTCCTGATGTAGCAAATTTTGGTGCCACCAAATCTAGGAAACACAGCAAGAGGATCTCCATTCTTCAAGAGAGCACTTTCATCTATCACGCCAAGTCAGCTTAAACTAAAACTAAAGGGAAACAGACTCCTCCATGCACCAAAAGAATTCAACATCATGCTAACAGAAAACATAGCCCCGCTTTTAATTAGATTCAATTATTTTCAAAAAAAGAAATACAAAGAGAAGATTAAAAATCATTACCGTACACCCATTATTATTTATCAACAGAAGGTGAAAAATCCCACTTGTGGAAAAAACTGTGCATAAATTTTGAGACTTTTTTTACGAAGAAAAAAGGAAAGATGACGACGTACCTTGTGATCATGTAATTATCAACCAAGAGCAGGAATTTCACCAAAGGTTGTTTGGTGAAATTATGCAAAATAAATAATACCTGCAAAAACAAGAAAAGGATATAAAAGAAGCCAAAATTAAAGAATTGAAACCCTAGATTTCAAAATCGGTTTAAGACCAAGAAAATCAAGAATTGAGAGACAGAGAGAGAAGAAGGGAAGTCTAGAAATTGAGAGATCTCTGTGTTATGATTTGGGCGAGAGAGATAGATGGAGAGGTTGTGCTTGTGCTTTTGTAAAATATAAGGTAAGGCTGCGAAACGCAGACGGACTGGAAGTTTTCTTATTTTATCTTTTTATTTTATTTTATTTTAACCGTTGGCGTTGAGGTTATTACAGTCACTGTACTTGTGGGATTTTTTATTTATTTATTTTCACAATCGTTGTTGTTTAATATATATATAAATATAGCTTTAACTCAACGCGTTTCGGAATAACTTGTACCGTAAGTTTATTACCACCCAAATACATAACACACAAATATCTGGATAATAAATAATTTATGATCACGAAAATACATAAAAAAATAAATGTATTATTATTATTATTATTATTATTATTATTATTAAGACAGATGATAATCATAGATTTTATGCCTCTCCAATACCTAAACATATGAAGGTAGAACATCCACCGTCATGTGTTGTAAAGTCAACTTGAGTATTACTACATTGGTATATTTGATGATTTAATAACTAATATGTAGATTTGCTTAAAATATATAAATTTATTTTTTTTATTAATATAAATGTTCGGGTTAGTTTGCACGACTTTAAAATTAACGACTATATAAATCTCTAATGACTATCATATTAATAACTTTAGGATTAAAACTTGAGATTATAGGAAAAACAAATCTCTAAATCTAAACTTTTATCACTAAACCATATACTAGATAATTAAAAATATATAAATTTATTTATATTAATGTTGTGTGACATTTAACATTACCATTTAAACTATTCTTAAATTAGATTAAGAGAATGAAATCAAAGAATCATTTATTTATTTATTTTTATCAAAGAATCATTTATAATTTAGATATTAATTTCCAACTTGATAGTGTATTAATAGTGAAGTCCTTTAATGTAAAGAAAGATCACAATAAATTATTTAATTTTCCTGGTTACAAACACAACGTAAAATGAAGGGATGAGAATCAAGATCCAAGTAAACATGATTTGAAAGAAAAGAACTTTAACTTGAAATCATTGAATGTTGATTTTCATGTCGTTTTTCAATGATGGCTTGCCACTTAATCAACGCATGCAATTAAAAAAAACATCTACTTTGTTCATTTGCGGTAGTATTCGTAGTGGGTTCGGCACAATTACATGTCTTCACCTTCTTTTTTTATTTTTTAAGATGAATGAAAGTTAATATAGAATTAAATATCAGAGTTATATCCATTATTTGGAGCTGTTTTTCAGAATTCTTTATATAATATCGGCGACGAGGGCATAATTCTGGATAAGTTGAGAAGAGAGGAAGATGGACGTAGAAGGCATGGAATGGAATAGAAACGCAGTAAAAGAACCCTAAAAAGCATATTCTTGTTCTTGGCAACGGGCAATATTGCCATGCAAAGCTGGAGATGACTGTGGTTTTTTTTCTGGGGTCCTTGCAATTTCTAGCCACAAAGCGTACAGGTAATGAATCCAAGGTGGATCCCACGCTTCCATGGAGCATGGATGGTCTCATAAGACAAACATATTAAATTCCTTTTTTCGACAAATTCATGTCAAATCTTCAAGCTTTGATCTGCAAGTTATGCCACCATTTTCTTTCATTTAGTTCACTTCAGGATTTGGAATGCATTAACAGATCCTCCACCTCTCCTTTTTTTTTTTTTTTCCCTTGTCGAGAAGGGAGAATCCTTTTTTCTTTTTCTTTTCTTTTTCTTAACGTGGTTCTATTTGAATGCTTTGCACGACTGAGCAACGAACACAAGTGAAGTTACTTGACAACCAGAACTTGGAAGATCCATTTTCTTGCAATTTTCCACTTGATGAGGTTTAGAATAAGATCGGCTGTGCCATGATCCATAGATTCTGTAGCTGTTTCTTAAGGCAGGTCCTTTCTAGGGGTAAACACATGCTAGAAGTAGAAGCCATTCCTAAATGAGGGTGTAAAGCATTCATAAATAAAGAACTATATATTTCCATGGCAATGATCAAGGTATCTTTCCTTGTCCTGCTTGTAATTTACTTAAAAATGGTAGGCTCAGACGAGACTCTTTTAACTTTCTTGTGCCAAGAAACAAAGTGTGCTGGCTCTTGTCTATATATACATCATAGGCACGCCAACATCCTCAACTTCCTCCACCCTTCTTATCTCTTTCCTATTCAAGTATTTAAAGAATTATATGATCAATCATTGCAAGCTTCCTCTGAAGATTCCTTATTTATCTTTTTGTTCACGGGATAGATAATTGTTCTTAATGCTTTGCACCAACAATTGTTCACGGGGAAAAGCACTAGTTACGGATGATATAATGGGCTCCAACTTCATTGTTGATTTTTTATTTTTTTTAACATTTAGGAAAATAAGCTTGGACCACTTATTAGCAAGCACAAGTTTTGGGGAAGCCAGAACTCAACATATACCGAGGAGGAATTGTGAACAAAAAACCTAAAATTCGTGAAGGGATCTTTTTTCCAAACATTATTTTCCAAGTTAAGAAATATTTATTGTTTATAAGGAAAAGATAATTAGATAATCATTGGTTTTTTTAGATAATTAGATAACTGGAATTAGAAAAGGAAGGAGAAGGAAAGCAAGGAGAAGAAAAGAGAAAGAAAAAGGAAAAGGAAAGAAGAGAAAACAGATTGAAGTGTCATGTGTCTTACTGTAGAGCATACACAAATATGAGATAGATAGATCAACTTCCCAACTGATTGTTGATATCTTTTTTAGTCCACTAGCTCGCCTACATAACCTTTGTCGATGGTTGGTTTCTAAAGGAGAATCAATAGGTCTGCATCCTAATATTTCAATCTCTACAAGTAAATCATAGATATACTTTCTTCAAGAAATAAAGATGTCCTTATTTGATCGAGAAACTTCAATTCCTAAGAAATATCATAATTTTTCCAAATATCCTTGATCTCAAACCTCTAAATAAGGTAATCATTCAATAAGGTTATTTCTTCATAATCATTTTTTATCACCACAATATCATTAACATATACAATGAGAGTTATGGTCTTACTATTGTAATGTTTGATGAATAAAATATGATATGCATTACTTTGTTTTGTACCCAAAACTAACAACTTTACTAAATTTATCAAACCATGCTTGTGGAGATTGTTTCAGCCTAACAAGGTTTTTTTTCAATTTATAAACTTTTCTTTTTGTTCTTTTACAAGCAAAACCAAGGGATATCTTCATGTAAAATTTTTCTTCCAAATCTCCATGCAAAAAGATATTCTTTACATCTAATTGTTGTAAATCACATCCCAAATTTATAGCTCAAAATAAAAGAACCTGTATAAAGTTTGTTTTTTTATACTAGAGCAAATGTCTCCTAATAATCAATGCTAAAGGTTTGAGTGAAGCCTTTTGCCACTAGTCTCATTTTGAACCTCTCAATAGCTCTATAAGGTTTTTGTTTAACAACAAAGACCCATTTACATCCTATTGTTTTCTTCCCAATAAGAAAAGTGATAAGCTTTCATATGTCATTCTTTGCCAACACATTAATTTCCTCCACCGTAGTTGTTTTTCAATTTAGGTCACCTAAAGCCTCCTTCCAATCATGTTGAATTGATGTAGAAAACAAGGAAGATACAAAGGCTCTGTATGAAAGAGACGAGTCATACAAAATAAAATTAAATATAAGATACTTAGTACAATTTTGAACTCCTTTCCTAGAATCTATAAGAAGATCATTAACATTAAAACTATGAACAAGAGACTCGAGAACATGGATAGTAGACATACCAAAAGAAAAGGATTGTGACATGGAATCGAAGGTTGGTTACTAGCTTGGTAGAGAATGCAAAATAGCTTTATCTATTGGCTTCCTCTAAGAGTAATTCAAGATCTTTTTCTCCCCTCTTTTGAGCTATTATATCAGCAAGACAACTCTGAAAGGTTCCATCCATATATTTTGTATCATTATTACTTCTTAAAACTTGTACTTTAGAATTTAGAATTATATGCATATCATTTTAAGAAATTTATGGAAACATGAGTACACTTCACTTTTATTATGCATCAAGTAAACCCATATGGTACAGCTATAACAATCAATTAAGGTGATAAATCTTAAAACAAAAAAAAAAACAAAAAAAAAAACTAGACAAGAAAACATTTTGACTAAAACCTTAAACATTATAATGAATAGTTGTAAAAAGCATAATACCTCTCTTATTAATAGGTGAAAAAATAGCACGTGTGTTTTGCAAATTAACATACATCACATAATAAGTTCTTTACATTACAGTAAGTGGATAGATTTGAAAAGATTTTATTTAAGGATACAAAAGAAAGACACCCTATACAATTATGCCATTGATATAACCATTGTTGAACAATCATTAAAGAATCAAATTTTAGAGCATGGTTAGCTATACTTTCCCCAACCAAATTAATAAAATCCATATTCCATAGACATAAGTCATTTTCCACTCTACCATAGTCAATCACCTTCCTTGTCTTCAAGTTCTTAAACACACAATAATTTGAAGAAAAAAATTGAGACTTTACAATTAAAATCTTTTGTTTTTTTACCAATAAACAACAGATTATTAGAAAAATAAGGAACATAAAAAATTAAAGAAAAAACAAGGTAGAAGTGCATTAAACTAAACATTTCTAAGACACAGAACATAAGGAACCATCTATACAAACTTTATCTTTATGTAAGAAAAATTTAAAAAAAAAAATGAAACATCTAATCATGTGATCATTTGTTTCTGAATCTATAACTTATGGACTAGAATCAGCTATTGTAGAAGTATTCAGATGTGTGATATTTATACTTATATGAGCAAAATTAGATGAGTAATTAGAGGGAGGTTTAAGCTTGGCTATCAAATATCTAAGGGTTCACAACTCCTCTTTAGAAAAAGTAAAAGAACTTGAGTCTCCACTTGAAATTGCAATTTCAATCACCTCAAATATATGAGCTTGTGATCGGGTAGGTCCAACCCATTTTCCTTCTTGTTCCCTGGTAGAATGCCCATGAAGTTTCCAACAGGTTTCTCTAGTGTGTTTAATATACCTAAAATAATCATATTTCAGTTACTCTTTGTCTAAAACTCCTTGATCACTAAACTGAGTTTGTCTTATATTATCCTATTAAGAAGAATGGACAAACATGGTTGATCTTTGTGAAATTACAAATTATAAGACAACATTCCTCTTTCTCTATTAATTTTGAACATGTAAATAGGTTTGCCTTAATGAATGAAAAGAATATTTACCAAAAAACTGAACCTTAATTTGATTATACTTCATATTGAGTCCGGCAAGGAAGTTAAAGACTCGTTATTTATGCATTAACTTCTGGAATTTTGTTGCATCATTTAGACAATCAACTTGAAAATCTTGATAGAAATCCAACTCTTGCCATAAACTGTTGAGTTCTGCGGAATATTAAGTTACATTCATCTAACAATGTTTGGTCTCATGTAACTTCTTACTCGACTCAAAAACTTGCGCATCATTACCAAGTTAGGAATATGTAAGATTAGCAGCACTCCAAATCTTTGATGCAGAATTAAGGAGCAAATAACCACAAGTAATATAAGGCTTCATGTATTTAACAAGCCAAGACCTAATTAAGGAGTGTTTTTAATATCTTCAATTAAATGATGGGTCAATTGTTGTTGGCCTTACTTGTTCGCCTGTGATGTAACCATATAATTCTCAAGCTTTGATAAATAACAAGCATGAACGCGACCAAACTGACAAACTTAGAAAACTTTAAGCAGGAAAAGTTGTTGCTTCCTCCTTGTAGAATCGCTACTTATCATAAATATAATTCAAGCTAAACTTTGGCTCCTATAAAATAACTAACCTATCATATACATACTTTCCTAACAACTAGCCTGGTATCCTAACAAAGAAAAGAATAAGATATTTACAAATACAAAAAAGGTAATTGTCAAAAATATCTTTAAATAATAGTTAATTCCTTTGACATCACCCCTCAAATTAATGTTGGTAATTCTACGAGCACTAATTTGCTAACAAGAAAAAAATGATGCTAATGAGTCATGGATTTGGTGAACATACCACGATCTAGATAGTAATAGTGATATGAGATAGGGTAATAACCTAATAGTCTAAGACCTCCTATTTGGAGCAATAGTCAACCTCCATGTGCTTCGTGCATTCATGGTAGATAGGATTGGCACCAATTCGGATGGCACTAGTGTTGTTAACATGTAATGGTGTAGGTTAAACCTGGAAAAAGTCAAGCTATATAAGAAGATCACGAAACCAAATGATCTCAAATTAGGCAACAAACATGGCACGATACTCAATCTTGGTAGATGACTTGGAGATAAAGTCATGTTTTTTTTTAACATTTATAAGAGATAAGTGCATTACCAAGAAACATACGCCAACCAATAGTAGATGTACTTGGGCAACCGACCCAATCAACATCATTGTAAGCATGGAGCTATAGTGAATAACCAATAGGAAAAAAGAAGTCATGACTAGGTATGCCAAGGAGATATCAAATAATATAATGAATAATAGACAAATATAGATGTAAGGAACTTGCATGAACTTGTAACAATATGTATGACATAAAAAATGTCTAGTCAAGTGTTGGTTAGATAAATAAGACTCTCAACCATCTTCTGTAGAAAGTAGGATTCTAAAGAAACTCCATTTCATCATAATGAGACTTTACATTAAGTTCTATAAAGGTGCTAACAGATGTAGTATCTATAAGTCTAGATCCTAAATATACATGTGTTGATTTAAAAAAATACCCTCAGGCCAATAATGCATTTTTAACCCTATGAAATAGGTAAGCTAACCAAGATCCTTCATATGAAAAGTAGAATGCAATAAGTTCTGAATTGCAGAGATGCCTTCCATATCAGAACTAGTGACAATGATTTCGTCCACATAAACATAGAGAATAACTATACCCTTAGATGTCCTTTATATAAAAAAGAAAGAGTCATACTAACTCTGAGTGAAGGAAAAACAAAGGACAGTGGATAAAGACTTTCCAAAACAAACTCGTGGTGCCTACTTCAAACCATAAAAAAAAGCATTTTAGTTTACAAACATAACAGGTAAAGAAATAGACATACAATAGGGAAGTTTCATGTGAACTTTCTCCTTAAATCACTATGTAAGAATGCATTATTAAGATCCATCTTATGAAAAAATCATGACTAAGATGCAACAAGAACAAATATGGTTCACATGATGGATATTTTAACGACCGGTACAAAAAGATGCTTTTACTTGTTGCCAAGAACCACCAAGCTAGCCTTGTATCAGTCACTAAACCCATCTAAATAAAGCTTGCTATAGAACATCAACTTATTACCTAAAGGTTTCATAGTTGGAGAACATTAAAAAATATTTCAGGTTTGGTTTTTTGTAAATGCTAGAAGTTTTGTTTCAATAACTTTTCATAAACACTCATGCTCCATTACCTAGTTATAAAAAGATGGAATAGGCATAGAAGACAAGGGTGGTGGTCAAAGCTAAAGAAGAAGGAAATCATCCATATCAAAGGGTCTACTAACCCAAGTACTATAACGAAGATAAGGGGCAAGTGTTATAATAGGATCAACAATCTAGGAATGAACTTGAAAGGGTATAGAAGGCGTAAAAATCTTATATATATTGGTGGAACGTTGTTGATATACTAGTAGAGGCTTAAAATGTATATGATATGCACTATAATTAGTAAACAAAGGAATAACAAAACAAAAGGAGGAAGAGGATCATAACGAGTAGAGAAAAGGTATTGGTTTTCGAGAAGATCACATTTCTATAAACTCGTATACAATGAAGGTTTAGGTCATGGCAAAAAAAAAACCCTTATGATGTATGAAACATCATAGAAATGCATAGTTGACTGACTAAGCCAAGAGTTTAGTGTGCTCGCGTGTAAGAAAATGAACACCACATATAACTAAAGATACAAAGATTATTATAATAATAAAGAGGATGACCAAATAACCGAGTATAAGGAGAGACATGGTTCGACAAAAAGGAACGTAATATGTTAATGAGATGAACAATAGAGGAGAGAGTTTCACACTAGAATTGAGAATGTACAAATGACTCTAAAATAAAGATTTGGATCATATCAAGAAGGAGATAGTTCTTTCTTTCAATCATCCTATTTTGTTGAGGGGTCGAAAGACAAGACTATTAAAAGATTATGCTATTAGCTTGCAAAACTCTTCAAAAAAAAAAAAAAACGAGACATTAACTCACCCTTAATATCGAAGGGAAGATTTTTTATATTAGTTAAAAATTAGATCTGAATAAAAGCATGAAAGAAATTGAAAACACAAAGGACCTCATCTTAGGAATGCATGAAATAAATCCATGTAAAATGATTATAGTCATCAATAAAAGTAAAAGTATTTGTAATTAGCATGGGAAGTAATTAATACAATACCCCCATACATCACTATGTATCATGTCAAAAGGCTGAACTACTTTTGGTGTGAGTGGAAAAGGGCGAAGTTTCATTTTTCTGAAGTCGACAAGAATTGCAATCAAATTGAACATGACTAAAAGATTGTAACTCTTTATTCCTAAGTAAACTAGAATGTAGAAAATAATGAAGTACATTAAAGTTTGTGTATCCAAGACGTTTATGCCTTGCTCAGTAATCAACATAAGCAAAATTACAAATGACAAATATAAAAGAAGAACATGAATATAAAGGAAATTGAAGAGGAAAAAATACCCAACTTTAGCTCCCCTCACGATCATATTTCTTAATTGTTAATCCTACATAACACAACCAAATTTAAAGAATTTCATGTTACAATCATTATCAACCAATTAACCAACTGAAATAAGATTTGTGTAAAACTAGAAGAAACAAAGACATTGGTTATAGGAAACATATCACTAGTAGCCATGATAGACAATTAGCTGTCATTTACGGTATAAATCTTGAGATTGTTAATATAGTTATGTATATTGGTAAGGTAATAGGCAATGTTTATCATATAGTTAGAAGTTGTATAATCAAAATGCCAATGAAATAATGTAGAGAAGGGTTTACTTGAGAGTCTTAAAACATAGAATGTTGAAATGATCATATGTTAAGGCATGCATCCCCTCTAGTGTCAGTAAATATAAAAAACAGTGCGAGGTGGAGTTTTTCCACATAGTTTGTGGCCAACTTGTTAGGCCTTTGTGAAATATGTATTTCATGTAACAATATATTTATGCAAATAAAGTTTATTAATCCACATGTTGTCCAACAAAAAACATTGGTTCTATTATGGTTACAAAGTGTCCATTTTTTTCATACGAATCCCTCTCATGATGGTGTTTATTTATCTTATCTTCCCAAGATTGATCAAGATTGCATAACATAACTATTGGGATTCTACCCTTGATATGACAGGGTTGCCATATTTGACGCCTAACACCTAGTCTCTTTGTGCTCCTAATAATTCCTTCTTATGCTTGCAAAACTCGTATGGGATGTCATCTATGATGTTGTATTGGGCCTGGTTGTCATGACTCTTCAGATTGATGTGGCCTGTATAATAGTTGTGAAGGACCAGACTCCTGGCCCATAATGTTTTCCCAGTACGGGATATGCCACATAGTATTAGGCTGAGAGGCTTGTACCCGAGTTCATGTCCTTGCAGTAACACAGATTGCAAGAATGGTCAAAATAGAACAGGAGCATTTTATTGTTTAAAGAATTGCAGTAAATCATCTACAAACAAGGGCTCATTAATGTACAAAGGGACATAACCAGATACAGACGGTGATAGGAGTTGTGCCATCTCATAACCCACCTAGGCGTAATCCAGTGTGGGGATTAAATTATTTTCATTTATTATATTTTCATCTATTTGTTTGTGATTAAACCCTGACCCCATTTCTTCCCCCTCTAAAACTCCTTCACGACAGTCATTGATATAAGGGAATGGGGATTTTTGTATATGAGTCGATTGCACTTTAGTACTAACTTGTAGCTCTCTTGTTGCCCACGAGGTTGCAAGTTAAGGTACTTGATCAAACGTCTCTGGAATGAATGGTGAGACATATAGGTCAATTGGGGGTGGCCATCTTTTGGAGGCAAAGTACTCCAGATTTTGGTAATTGTTCCTTCGTGTCACGTGGGAATCTCTCCAACATTTTTTCCAAAAAAAATTGAGGCACTCTGTGACTCCTTTATAATTGCAATGTATTTGGAGTTCACTGTATCAGGTGAACTCGTCAACCTAGGGATTTTTGCATCCTGAGGTTGTGCTGTCATGTTCCCTAGTAGAGGACCATGATCCTTAAAATTGCCTTGTTTGGCAATATATTGCAGACATGAAAGTGTACTTGTAACAGCTTGTATGTTCGGGTGATTCCCATCAATATCTAACAATTTGGGATTTCTTGAGCAGATTCGGAATGCAGCCTGTATGTGGAATGGTGTTGAGGTAACTCTTTTGTGTCGTTCTTTTACAACACGCATGAAGGTGACCTTCTGTGGAAGCTTGTCACATATATTGTTATACATGTAATCATGCTCACAATCAAAACGGGGGTACATTAAGAAGTACCTGGCGTTATCCCAATGTATGTCTGCCAGGATTTTATAGGCTTAAAGTCGTTTGGATGTTTCTCGTTGTGGTTTTTGCACCCCAAGTTTTGTCGTTTTCACAACGCAGGTGGTATGGTTGAGTCCATTGATTCACTAGGTTTTGTGTTGGAGTTGGAAGAACACGCCATAAAGATAGTTGCTTAATATTACCTATCAACCATCTCTATGTGGTAGGTGCGGGTTTTCCTACTGGGTTGGACTAAGGCGTTATTGGGTCTTATATAGGCCTGGTGCGGCCTAGGACCACATATTCTTATGGAACAATTGGAAGCGATTGTCCGTGAATATACTGCACGTAACGATTTCTATTTTGATACACGTTGTTTTTTCTAGATGCTTCGTGATAGTGGGGTAATCGAATCATATTCCTTTAGGGGATATGGTGCCCCTACATGGGATACTGACATCATTCGTAGACTGTCCTCCTTATAGCAACAGGTGTTACTCTATGGTGATTCGTCTAGTTCTAGTGACGATGACAGAGTGAAAGAGTGAATTTTTGACAGAACCCACCTAACAACAAATGCATAAGATATAAATTATTTAATTAGTAATATATTTTCATAAAGTTACAATTTGCTCACTCTTGAGGATAAACAATCAAGCAACTTCTATGAGAAACCATCTGATATTTCTATGAGAAAAACTATCATGTTGAAGATTAGTCGAGCCATGTTCAAGCTAGAACCAACAAGTAGTTTTATGCTGGCTAAAAAGCCTCTTAAGATAATTCCACACCTCAGCTACAATCGTGAAGGATCGGAGATTCAAGATGATGTTGGATTCGACAGATCCTAAAATCCATGTCATATCTTAAGCAATTATGACCTCTTATATGTTGTTCCTTGTGTTTGTTTTTGTCAAAAGTTGAGTTGATGTCATCAGCATAGCCCCATAAATCCAACCCTTTAACAAATATCATGAAGTGGAATGTCCATGTTGAGTAATTTTTTTCATAAAACAAACTAGAAAAGTTTCAGACTTTTTCTAAAAAAATGATGCTAAGATTAATTGATCTATAATAATCGAGAATAAGGAATTGTGCTAGGACTAAGATGGACTTAAGGACAAGATACATGGAAGACAAACAATGATAGAACTAGGGTTAGGCTGAGGATGGCTTCGATATCATGACAAACTAAGAAAACTTTGAGTTGGAAAAGTTATGTTCTCTCTTTATATAATCATTATTTATCTTAAATACAATCACAAGCTAAACTTTTGCTCCTATAAAATAATTAACATGTCATATACATAATGTTCTAACAACTAGCCTATAGTTAGTATCCCAACAAATGAAAAATTAAGATATTTACAAATATAGAAGGTAATTGTCAAATTTATTTTTAAATGGGCAGCTAATTCCTTTAACACAGGCAAGATAATTCGACTTTTGCTAATCCTTAAAATCCAAGACAAACTCAGCTAAGCATATCTTCAAAAAAAAACCCTGAATACCTTGATCAAACAGTCCCTAGCAACTGGATAATGTAAAAAATTCAAGTATGACCTTTTTATCAAACCATCTCTCTACAAATTAGCAAAGTAAATGACATAAAAAATCAAGTATAACCTTTTTATCAAACCATCTCTCTACAAATTAGCAAAGTAAATGACATCATTTTTGGTTGAAAGCATGGGGCTTTTGTTGTTGGGTAAAGGAGCTTTCTTTCAAAAACAGGAAAAGGACGTTATCTGACACATTTACATCATGCTGGCATTAACGTGATGTCATCATTGATGTCAACACAAGGCTAACTTTTGTTAGTGTGTAGAGCTAGGATACCAAGTTGGTTTTCTTAGATTGAAATAACTGAAAGCAGAGAAGGAGAAGGAGAGCATGAAGAAGAAAGGATGAAAAGAGAGAGAGAAAAGAGATAGAAGTGTTGTGTTTTATTATAGACCCACGCACATATATATAAAGTATGTATACAATTACATAAATATCCTAACTATAATAATTCATCTCTTTTTTTCACTATATATGAGGTGAGATACTCCCAAAACAAAAGGAAAGTGCAGTAATTTACCTACTTAAAATCTATGAGCTCCTGTATACCATTCCCTTTTCTTTTCTTTTCTTTTAACAAGAGCTGTTGTTTACACATCAGTAAGAGAAAAAAGCAGACAAAACAAGAGCTTTGATAACCTGTTCATCTCTGAGGTTCTGCCTTTTTCTGTTATTTGGCTGACAGAATCGATGAAACTAGTATTAGCTTCCAGTGAAAAAAATATTTAACACATATATAGCAATGGCCCTAAGTTTACTCAACAACTTTATGCTTCCAACTTACTTTCCATGAATGCTTTAATAAAAATGTGATGAAGTGAAGCAAAAAAAGGGCAGGCAAACAGGACATTACCAGCTTTATCTTCTTCTCGCTTCCTAGCAGCTTCTGCCCTTCGTTTGCGTATCAGGGCCAAGCGTTCTGCAAGGAACAATGCTGTATCAGTAGAAACCATGAAAAGAGAGGACATCTAGAAAGAAAAATGGGTTCAAATCATCAAAACCAATGAACAAGGGAAAAATGGGAGAGGTTTGTCAGGTGCTTTCCAGAAATAATGTAGAGAAGGAAAATGGGGTGGCTACAAAACACAACAGAGAAATCAACTGGTACAAATACAGAGAGAGGAATGGGACAAGTAAAGGAGTGTGAAAATGGGTTCCGAAATTGCAATGTACGGACTCCCAAAAGAAAAGTTATCAGATAGTCCTGGATTTACAATTTTTTCTTTTTTCTTCTTCTTTGTTTCATTATGCTTTTTGGTGAAAAATATATTGGGTCCAAGCTAAGCCACAGATTCAAGACCAACTAAAATTTTCAAGTGAAAGATTGCAGTTTCTTTGCGTTTAAAATAAACAAAAGCAGATGATGGTATAAGATCCTAACTTCAAGGATAAGTTCATTAGATCATTCGTTCAAGTATCAACTAAAACACACAATTATGATATCCTAGTCTTTCAGAAACCTTGCTTCTTGACAGCAACATTGTCATTTACATCATTCTGTTTTCAATCGAATCTGTTTCTCCATTGATGTAGTTTCTGAATATCCTTAATGAACTTAATTGGAAGATCATGTTCAACAAACCATACCATAACACTCCCTTCTAGTCTGGGTCAAAAAACCAGTAGTACTCTTGTAAATTGGAGGAAAAAGATCTTCCAAGACAATGATGATTTGATACAAACCTGTGGAGTTGATTCCATCTAAAAATCTAAAAAATAGTTAACCAAATCGACCTTCAGACAGTCCCCTTCACCTTCTCCTAATACATATTCTATTTGTATGCCTAACCAAGCGATGCCATTATACAGAAGCAGGCATTCATATGTGCCCATAGGTATTTTAATTACTAGGACCAAAAAAAAAAGGGTCTTGGTCACCTTTAATCAAACTTATCAGACTGGTGGGGAAAAGCCAAAAGGAAAGAATTGTTAAGACACTAGACCTCAGCAAGTTATTTATTGCAACCCTGATTTGATGCAAATCAAAAAATGGATGACAGAAAACCCAACATATAACTTCAGGACAAGTTTGATTCAATATGTACTAGCATTTCCTACGGAGGGCTATGACAAAATTATGTAAAAACGAAGTATCAGGAAAAAGGTAAAAACGCAAGTTGGTAATGATATTCAATAGACAGTAATTACCTAAATCTTTCCTTGATTGTTCAGTTTTTCCTTGTTCCTGCAGCTTCATATGTCGTTCATGAGCTTTCTGTTTTTCTATTTCCACTCTACAAGCAAGAGTACTCAAAGTAAGTCAACAATGGAACCCCTCAAATAGACACTTGGAAGCATCAGAATATACAAGGGACAAACAGCAGCAACAACAGGAAATCAACCACAGAGCCATGCAGTTTTATTTTTAATAAAAACATACAGTCAGGACTTGTTCTGCCTTCAGGAGAATGAGGTTTATATTCACAATCCAAGGATATCTAGGGTGTACATTAAATAATTTGAGTCTGTACATTCCAAAGAGGTGAACATCATCCAGACAATTTCACCATAACACCACTTCATACATGAGCATTTCTCTATTAATGGAGCATATGTTCTAAAACCCAGACCATAAAGCACTGTTCAGAATGATAAGTGGTACAGCTTATCGTGATATAATGTACAATCTTATTATATGTCACCCACTATTTCAATAAAAATCATTTTCCTTGATAAAAGAAAACTATTAATCATCCATTCAGATACGTAACAATGGATTCGAATAATATTCCTTGTTACTTCTTTTTTTTAGTGTGGAGAAGAGGGTGGCTCATGGCAAGTAGACTGAACAATTTCAAAAAACAATTAAGCAAGAGGCTTGGCAGGACATTTAGTCCATGTCGCTATTCCTGACAGTATGTTTGATGGAATAATTTCTTAGATGTATCACTGCATCCCCTATGAGAAATTGAAATCTGGAATCAGACCACCTATAGGCATTTACACAGTGAGTGTCATCTGCTAGAAAGCCGTTTTCAGTTATCACAATAAAAGGGAACTCCTTGGTCCTTTCTTCACCTTCATCACATTGAATATTGATGGAGGCACCCTAAATGAATTGGAAGAGAGAGAAAAATAATAATAATACTCACTGGGTGAATAAAAAAAAATATGCTTGTTGTGCTCCACCAGATCCCAAAATCTCTAATAACTGGTGTGAAAGTCTTCACATTGGATTAACTTCTAAGTTGCAAAACTATAATACTAAAAAATGTAGGGGTAGCAAGGTAAACATGGAAACTCAAAAATTCAAATAAATCCTAGCACTTTTAATAGAATGTGGTCATGAGCCATATCGCTAAGGTAAAAACAAATTGAGTCAAAAAAATTAATATAATCGAATCAGTGTGCAGAGAATTAGTTTCCACACTCACACAATGATCACATGCATAAGCAAATTACTGCTTAAAATGGATTGAAGCAAGAAAGTAGCTAACCTCTCACGCCTTGAGAGTTCGGTTATTTTCCCAATCTGGATAATGAAATTTTGATTTTTTAAACAATTAAACTTAAAAAAAAAAAAAAAATGAAACGGTGTGCAATTTGAAAGTGTGACAACTTACATCAGCATCTTTAGCCTTCAAATTCTTTGGTTTTACTAAATTAGGGTTGTTGATTTCAATGAGTCCCAGGGTACCTTTCTGCTTCTGCCAAAATTGGGAGCCAATTTCAGGCCAAAAATTAAAGAAAGAAACCCAAAAGCATAATTGTGACACCCAAGGTCACTGACCTCAGATGGTTCCCCCAACTCCTCTTCAGACTCTTCTTCTACATTCTCTGCTGCTTCTTCCTGAAATGTTCAAACAGACTTCTATATCATGTACTGAAGCACATTTACAACTTCCAATATGTATAATCCAGCATGCTCATATATATGTAGAGAAGAGAGAACCACTATAAATAACCGAGTACAGAAAATTCTTAGCTCATTGACTTGTTTTCCAATAAACAATCCGAAATAGGATCATATAGACATATCAAATACAAAAGAACAAAAACTGAGAGAAAAAACATGTTCGCACTTTCATGTTCACAATACTAGCTAGAATGGACAAAAAATGAGAGATTGGGATATTAATGGTATCAAATATAATTGTCAAAAAATCCGTACTCATAAAATGGAGAAGATGATAACTCTCTGCCATCTCATCCAACTTTCATAGATATGGAGCTACATGAAATTTGTCCATCAAGTATGCCAAAACAAACCACAGATCATATTTCGACAAAACAGTGAAACAAACATAAAACTACTGACTAGCACAAGGAAATTTGTTTTAAGACCTAATATCTAAAATTGAAAAATTTAAATCTATTATGCAATTCGTAGTCATAAAAACCTCTGAAGTATGAGGTACTATATGCTGAGTACAGCAGCTCGGAGGGTGATACCTGACTAAAAGTGCGAGGGCGAGTGGCGGTGGTACCAGCAACTGCAATCATTTAAAAAATAAAGTTCTAAGATTGGGCTTCTAAAGAAGCAATGCTATAGAAACTGCGAGGCTGAGGAAATATCAAAACTAGATTCTAAAGTTAATAAATTGACACTAAAATGCAATAATAAATAAATAAAACATGAAAAAAAGGACATAAAATGCATTTAAATAAGAGAGGAAGGGCGAGGGGAGAGTACTGACTGAGTTCTTCAGGCGTAGAGAAATGGCGACGACCAGTAGGTTTGCCTTTGAATTTTCCTCTAACCATATCTTTCTTCTTCAAGACAAACAAGAAATGCTGTAGCTTTCTTCAATTTGATGAGTTGCTCTCTCACTGCCATTGCATTCAATTATATATAGAACAGCATGATTTTGGAGAACCAAGAACCTAGCTTTTTTCTTCTTCTTTTCTGTTTTCATTGGTGAAATGCAATTGCTTTGAGAATCCCTCCTCCACTCACTTCACAAGAACCTATAACAGTTTCTGTCTGTGGTAGAGAAAGTGATAAAAGATGCTTGACCCATGATCATGATCTTCCAAAACAAAAAATGTTCTTTCTTAGAGGAGTCGGATGTGATCCAAGACTAGATGCTTCCAGATCATTATTTATCGTCGACAAAGAAGAGCACTCCCATCTACAACTTGCTACTCTTTTTTACAAGTTTGGATTCTCATGAGAATTTGTTCTTGATATAAAGAAAAGCATGTTATTCAAACCTCAAATTAACCCCTCGCATATCCTTTCTTACCCATTTGAGTCTCGAACTTTTTTAGTTTATAAATTTTATCCTATACGTGATGAACATTAAACAACAATACATCACTTCATAATTCATCCACGGTGATAGTTAAATATTTTCTGGTGCACGTTAACGGCCTCCATCCAAGGCGCTATTATAAGTATTGATATGCCCTCAAAAACAATTTTAGCATTAAATCATAATTATTTTATTTTATTTTATTTTATTTCTCCCTTTTTATGGCTCTCATGAAAGAAAAATTTATCTTGATTTGATAGTAAAAAAATATTAATTATGATATATTAAAGTCAGTCAAAATTTTATATTTTTTTAATAGTGTTTCATACAAAAAAAAATGAAACATAAATATTTTGTTAAAAATAGAGATATATTATAGGATGGTTTAAAAGAACTACAAAGATGATTATTCTCTAAAACTAAAGCTGAGATCAATTCTAAAAACTACTCTCCTCAACAAATAAAAAACATTACATGTATGTAGTTGAGCACATCGACTTGAAATATGCTTGAAATATGAAATTGTAATGGATAATATTTGTTGAATGAGACATTGTTTGTTAAGTGGAAAAGGGAATCACTGCATATAAAAGTTTTTAAAATTGATATTAACGGTTGTTTGCCATATAAAAATTATTGGTATCCTTTAAGAATAAGATTCTTAAAATTATTGTAATGTTTTGTCGATTTATCAAAGTGGATGCTGACATCATGGGTGATGTTATAAAGGAATCAAAATTATTGAACTGTTTGGTGTCCCTGTTGATGCGAATGAGCATTGATGAGTCTAAAGCTCATACAATTGTCCTATCATAACAGGACCATAATCCTGGATCTTTGTTGGCTAGCATATGATTTTATTCTTCATCAAATAAACTTGAAATCTATAACAGGGCTTCTTGAAGTTTCTTTTTGTATTCAGATTTAGAATTGGAAGATGTAAGATAAACACAAATTTTGCCTTTTGAAGTTAAGAAGGTATATTGAGTCGAGGTTGACAATGATTGTGCAGGTTGAGTTTGGGAGGACTATAACGAGGATTAAACGACTTGAGAGTAGGCTTGGTTTTCATTGAATTAAGGCTACCATTTTACCTTAATATCTCTCATGAGATATGGGCAATAGTTAATTTCTCCATACACGTCATACATTATCATAAAATTCTAACATTATACAAACACAAACACACAAAGACAAAGTGTAAAGAGGCAAGAACATATTTTAAAAGTTTCTTTGAAGCAAATAGTTTCAAAGCTTCTAAAGCCTTTTGAGATAGAATTTAATTTGTAGGAGAGAAGTATTGCCACCATCTATTTAAAAATCATATTGGAATATTCTTTGGATAGTTTTTATCAAAATGAATAAACCAAGAATGATCAACTTTTTTTAGTAAAGATTATTGAACCATGTTTATTGATAATCAAGATAATTAAATCTAGGAGGTTGAAAGTCTTGAGAAGATCTTTTTTAGATATAAGCACTTTGGTTCTAGTATTAATAGGTTAAAACCTTTAAAATCTTTATTTTTGAATATGCAATTCTAAAAGAATTATTTGTATTATGATTATGAGTTATCTCAATTCAGTTAACATCAATCAAGTTGAATTCATAAAATTGCTTGGTTTTTTGCATTTTTTCTATGGAAAATTGGAATTGAAAATGAAAAATATGAGGGATGTGGGGTTTGCAAAGCCTAAGAATAGTTTGATAGTGAAAATAGAGGACTAGGAGAGTTTGACATGATTGAAAACTGGTTGATTGAGGTAAAAGTTGGTCTCATAGAGGGAGGCTTAACCTAGGTTGAATTAACAGGATTTGTGGTTGAGTGAACTTGTCTTGAAAGTGTAATAACATATGTCTATTTAATTTTTTTTTAGTGATGTGCTTATCTTGAATCCTATAAAAATTCTTTAGATAGAAAATATATAAGAGAATTAGTTTCACCTTTTATAAAATATATTTCAAAATCAAAATTGGAAAATATAGATTGCTATATGGTAAAAAAAAAATTATAGAACAATATTTTGAACATCCTTTTCAATGACATATTTTATTGATTAACAATCAATTATTAAAAGAATGTTTTTAAGAAATAGATCATCTTTAAAAGAAGATATACATAAAACAATTAATAAAATCTTTTTTTTTAAGAGTTGAATATTTTGTTTGAAGACCCGACCATATACTAAAATGGTACCGAATAACCTATTTATGATCTTGAACTTTTTATTTGAAGATCCCTTTATAACCTATATTTGAGGCATCAATTTTTATAATGAAAATCTAGATAATAAAGACTTTTAACATGACTTTTGAAAGACTTGATGATTTTAGTCATTTAAAGACTCTAAGCAGGAGGATTTTTCTTGAGCCTCTTTTAGAGGAGTTGATAGATTGTTTTAAGATTTGAAATAAATTTAAGATATAATTGAAACATCCAATAAATCTTTGAAGTTGAGTTTTACCCTTAATTTCATTAGGAAATTTAGCAACAAGCTCAATTGCTATCTAATTCAAGTTATTGATCCTTGATAATTGTCATATCCTAAAAATCTAATTTTTGTTTGATATAATTTGCTTTTTTTAAGGTGAGATATCTAGTCACTTTGTTTGATAATATTGAATTTGTTTTGTAAATAACTAAAATGTTTGCTAATTGATTTTGAAAACACTAGGATATATATATATATATATATATATATATATATATATATATATATATATATATATATATATATATGAGAATTTTGAATAAAGGTTGAAAATATCATTCATAATCTTTTGAAATTCTAAAAGGGTGTTTTTAAGACCGGAAGGCATTATATTCCATTTGTAATGTCCAAATGGGACAATTAAGGTTGTTTTATAATGATTCTTTTTATTTACTTTAAATTTTTCAGAAAACCAAATTTCATATCAAATTTTGAGAGTATTAAAGCGCTATGAAGTTTTTTAATGAGATCTTTTTTATTTGTATTATGATGTTTAATCCATTGAAGAATTATATTGAGTGGTTTATAATTGATGATGTGCCTTGGAACTTCATGTTCAATTTAAGCTTCGTTTTGAGCTTAGAAAGGAGCACAAGACCAATGAGACTTGTCCTAATTAAATCTTTGTTAAGTAGTTCATTGATTTTTGTTTTGTGATATTTGAGTAATTCTTGATTCATTTGAAGAGGTCTAGATTTTATAGAGATTTTTATTTCATTAAGTCCCTTTTTTATAGGGTAACTAGACCATATGATGTTGGCGTTTGGTAAATTGGAAAAAAAATCTCATTTTCAAATAATTCTTGAAATTGTTTGACTTTTTCTTGATTTTGAAAAATTTTAATATTTTCTTTAATTTTTTTATAATATACTTCTTGATTTGATTTAATGAGTGCAGGTATTTCTTCTTCTTAATTCCAAAAATTGATTTTATAAATTGACTTGTTTTAAAAAAAAAATATTTATATCAGCCTAGGAGATAATATAAGTCTAAAAACTATTTCTTGACCAAATATTCTTGTGTTGAATCCTTGACTACTTACTTTAAAAGAATATATTTGAGTTAAAGAAAGAAGTTTCTAAAATGATTTATGGAGTTGTATCTCTAACAAATATAAAAGTATTCTTGAAACAAATTCATTGATTGTGTATGTGAACATTTGATGATTTGTAATTGATTTAAAGTTTTTTTTTCATTAGCTTCACTTGATTTTCTTATAGTCATTTCATAACATTTAGTTGTCATTAATCCTTTTTTAATACAATTTTGATTTGCTCCAAAATTTACAAGATCAATGGTTTTGATTCGATGTTTATTATTAATAACTAATGTTATTTTAATATACTATTTTTAAAATTCTATTTTTTGTATTGTGTATGTGAAATTTTCATATGGAATTTGAGCTACTATATTGTGCTGGGTGTTGCAAGTCGTTCTTGATTTATAAAATCTTCCTTATCAGGAAAATGATCTTTAGCAATAATAATTTTAGTTAAGTTTCATTATGATTGTTTTGAATTTGTCTTAATATTTTGTATTTCTTTAATTTCTTGTTACAAATATTGAATTTTAGGTGGGCTTTGGTGTTTATGAAATCAATCTAAAATTTGTTGAAGATTGTATGGCTTTATATCTTTTAGTCTATTTTCATTTGAAACTAGGTCTCTCGGTTTGAATATCCAACAATCTAGATATACAAGTTGATCTTATTGTAATAATTTAGATACTTGAATATTTAAATTATAAGCATTAGCTTCTAAAAGGAGTGTTTGATCTCTAGGTGATTTTTTAGGACTTTTGGAGTTATATTTGTTGCTATGACTTTATAATATTTTTTATAAATGATTGATATATTTCAAGAGTCTTGAAGTATATCACTAATGAGTTTAAAAGATTGTAAATCTTGCATCTCTAAACATACGAGTTAGGGGAGTCTAAGCTTAAATAATAAAGAGGTTTGACAACAATTTTAAGGAGACCTACATGAAAAAATTTATATATTTTTTTAATTTATCTATTTTTGAGGATTGACAAATAAGGTTTGTTCAATAATTTTTGTTGAATAATCCATCCATCTTTCAAGTGTTTCTATTTTATATATGTTTTTCTTTAATTCTTTAAGAACATTCTAGTTTTGATTCTAGTTTTGAAGTCGCTGCTAGATTGAAGCTATTTGATATATTTTTTTTTTATTGATATATTGGATAATAATTGGTAACTAAGGGGAGATTAAGATTTTTTTTTTATTATTATCATTTATGAATGGAATGTGTATGAATTTTGTTGAGTTTTATAGCAATAATAAGGGGAGTTGAGTGGCTTACATTAGTTTTAATATTTAAATTTAATGGTTGTTGCTTTAATCATTTATGCAAATTTTTAGTGTACTTGGAATTTTGTGATGATTTGTTTTGATAGTTCAATTCATTGTTAGGCAACACAACATACTATGCAAGAAGTGTATGTATTTTGATGATTGAAAAAACCCCATTACTCTCGATTTAATAGTTTTTTTTTTTTTTTGCATGGATGTAATTATTCAAATTAATTTTCAATATTTTAAATCTAATTATAAATTATTAAATGAAAAAAAAAGGATCAAGTTTTGAGTTATTTGATGTGTCTATACTTCTTCAAAAAACAAAAAATCAACAACCACCTAAAAAGAATAAGGAATCACATATTTAATACATGTCAAAAGAATCTTCAATTATCAAATCTCTATTATTGTAAAAACAAATCCATAATTAATCATTATTTGTTATGATAGTAATTATTTTTTATACTATTTTATAAAAACTAAACAAAAATGAGTTAAGATTATGGAGGTTTCATTAAGAATAAAAAAATAATCAATAATTATTTAGAGAAGATTTATATTGAAAAAATATAAGCAAGGAAAATAGCTAATTCTTTTTATAATCAAATGGTTGCCAAAATAAGATTTATAACCTCTTCAACCCTCGAAACCCATTTCTACATTATTTTTATCAAAATTTACTTTAGAATCATCCCAAAAAAAATGAAAAGCATAAACAAGATATTAATGAAAGCAAAACTTAAGAATTACAAAAAATATAAAGAAATAAATAAAGAGTATGATCTTGATCTGAACAACCAAGATGCCTAAATACATGGCAAATGTCTCCTTTCATAGGCCAAAATTTAGAACTATTGATTTGATGACTAATTGTTGAGTGGGTGACCAACTCTTGACTTGGTGAAAATCCTTATCTTCTTGTCTGAATAAAACGTTATTGCTAACATTATAACTGGAACCAACTGTACTCATAAAAGATATATGAATTGTCTTATTTTTTTAGGAAAACAAATTGAGGTCATTTGGACTTTTAGAACTCGAGATATGGGTTGAACACTGAACATTGTGTGGGCTACATGACAGATTCAAACTTCTCCGTTGTTGTTATAATTTGGACTTGAAAACGACCTTTTTAAATCTTGGACTCCATATGAAAGTTGTAGGCCTATGTCTTACCAAATCTGTCCAAAATATTAAGGTCATTTGGATGTCTAGAACTCGAGATATGACCTAATTACTGAATAGTGTTTCAATTTGTACTACATCAACATCTTTTTTTTCTAAGTTTGGCCCTCTCTTTGTCCTTTCAATTTCAATACTTAAACCATCAATCAATTCTTTTATTTATGTGATAGGCCTGCATTTAAGATGAATATTTACCATAAATTAAAGGTATCTTATATTATTAGGTATGTTATTATAAAACATGCTTTAGTTAAGGAGTTATTGATACTTCAAGTGCAAAATGATGATATAAAACCTTAATCAAAATGCACTTTTAAGTATTAATTAGTTTATTTATTTATTTTTAAACATGGGAAACATGAAAAAAGAAAGAAAGAGAAATTGGGTTTTACTATTATTTGATTCTTGTATTCTTCTAGTTTTTTTTTTTTTTAGAAATTAGAACCTCAAAGTCTTTATTTATTTATATTTATATTGATTGATTTGCTCTTTTATTTTATTTTTATTGTATAAAGGTGCTTTAGTTATAAGGTGGTTAGTTCTAATGTCTACATGCACATTTCTATTAGAATAATTCTTTCATTTATTAAATTATGCAATTAAAAAAATAATAAAAAATAAATATATGAAATTTAATTCATATTCATAAACTATATTATTTTAATTATTTATTCTTAATTAATATACTTTATTTTTATCCTTTAGTTTTCACTAAAAGAGAAAATTTTAAAAATAAGAGTTACTGTTGGTCTATATAAAAAAAGATGTCAACAATTCAGTTTGATATAATAATAAAAACGTTTCGTATAAAACATTTTAAGTTATGAAAAAGAATTTTAGATAATGTTTGTTATTATAATAGTGATTATTTTGAAAAATATTTTTTATTTAAAAATATATTAAATTAAAAATAATATTTTTTATTTTTTAAAATTTATTTTTGATATATATTAAAATAATATAAAATTATAAAAAAATTAATTTAAACAAAAATATACTTTTTAAACACAAAAACATTCTCAGCTTTTATAGAATAAAATAAAGAATAAAGGCACTCAATTAATATAAAAAGAAGCACGAGGCTTTAATTAAAAAACAAAAAAGGGTAGTTGGGGAAAACCCAATGAGAAATTTTGCATTTTTGCAAGAATGGCCCCCATCTTCAGGCATTGATGCAAACGACAGGGTTTCCAGCGATGCTATCTGGTCGTTCTAAACGACATCGTGTACGAAGAGACAGACATTACTCACACACAGAGGCTGAGTGGTCTCGTCAAAGAAAAACCTATTTGTGGTGTTGTGTGCAGAAACTGAAGAAGAAGAAGAAGAAGAAGAAGATGGGAAGCGAAGAGCAGAAGAAGAAAAACTCCAAGAAGAAGCACAAGTTACCAATCAACCCCAACTGGGCTCAGCTCCAACAAGTTATCCTTCTCTTCTATCTATCTATATCTCTCTACCCATACATCTGCTTTTGTCTATTTACTACTGCACATGTTCTTGATTTTATTCTATGCTTACAGAATCTCTTGGTTTATGCAGACGCTACACATTCATGGCTCTAGGCCTCCAAAAACATCAAATACAGAGACCCAAGATTCTATTTTAGGTAATGCAAATTGTTGTCTTGTCTACTTCTTGTTTTGCATAGCTGAATTACTTTATTGTTATTATTTAATGAAAACAGGTTATATTCTTTTATTGGTTGAATGCACTTTCAATTTACAGGTGTCTGTATCAAAATAGTACTTCTGTTTCATGTTTTTTAGGTTTCCTGTAAGTTAACTTGTGGTTGCAAGAGCCACAAATTCAGTTTGCTTTTTTGTTTTAAGAGCAAAGTATCTGTCTGTTTCTAATCATATTTTCCCCCTGTTCATATATATTTTTTGGTTTAAAGATTGTTAGTAGTTGGAGATTGCTTGACCATGTTTGTACTTTTGTAAGTTGAGTACTTTTTCATTCTGCACACGTCTATGTTGACTTTCGACTCTTTCACCTTTTCAATGTGTTTAAATGGTCAATTGTTTAAGAAAGGGGAAGAATTCTAGAATTCAAATGTTGTTTGCTCAGCACTTTGAAACTGTTTCTAACATGATTGGCATATGCTAGTTAAGGGCTGTTCTTGGTCTCCTTTATCTTTTTTTTTCTTTGATTGCTCATGCTCTCTGATTTTGGCATGTTTTTAGATGCAAATGCATCTGAATGATGTTTACCTTTCATAAGCAAGAAAAGTACTTTGATTATGCATCAATGATGCCTTCATTTCACTTCCTATCATTATTTGGCTGAGACTATTCTTCTAATAGGGAAACGTAAAGAAAGACCTGATGCAGAGTCTGACAAATCTCAGATAAATCCTCTCATTCCAACCAATGATGACTTCAGGTGCTTTTTTGTGACACCATTGCATTGCATGACATGCTATAGTATGTGAATATATTATCTTAAAAAAACTCAATCAGAACTTGTAAGTGTGGCTTACACACTGCTCAGCATCTTTTGAATCACAATTTATTATTGTTCTATATGCTCCTGAGTTGCTGATCACCCCTTGTTTACTTTGTAAAATAAATTTCTTGCCTCTGACCTTCTCCCTGTAAAAGCTAACTAATCAATTTACATCTCTTTTATGCTTCTAGTGGCAAGTGGACATGATATATTAATTTCTGACATCATAACATGGATATTAATCAATGTACTGTCATTTGCGTAATCAATGTTACAGGCTTCTATTATGCAATTCACAAAACAAAGAATCTCTATTTATCATGGCTCATTACCATATTTCCTATTGATTTTCTCATGTCACATGTCTTACTTAACTAATCAATTACCACAGCATTACAGATGCAATAGCCATGGATTGTGAAATGGTTGGTGTTGGTCAAGGAAACAGAAGTGCTCTTGGACGGGTCACTTTGGTATCCATCAATTCCCTTTCTGGACTCTTTTTATACATTTTTTCCCCTAGAGGTTACTTGTATACATCACTAAGATTGTTAGGAAAACTATAAATACTTGCAAAACTTGAAATCATAGTGGGGATTTTCACATATCAAATGCCGCATTGTTTATAATAAAAAATTAACACTGATTTGTTCATGGATTCCTTGTTTAGGCTACAATTTCTATTTATCTTTTCTAGAAGGCAGTATCTTTTAATATCAATTGATCGACCTTAACTGACCTTTTCTTGTTTATTGGCAATCAAGTAGGACCCAATATTGTTTAGTTTTTTTCCTTTTGGCACTTCAGAGTTCTCCATAGGCAGCCATCAATGTCCCACAAAACTTCTTCAAATCCTAAGACTTGATCTTAGATCTTGTGTGAGTTAGACACTGCTAAGCCAAACAAAATACTTTGCTTACACCTCAGGGAATTCAACATCTTCTCAGCTATTATTTTCATGGTGTGCCTTGCAACAATTCAGGGAGTCTAAATTCAAATAAGTGAATGACTTGTCACCTTTTTGTGTTTACCAGCCTCACTGACGTATTCATGGATTCATGTTTTAAGATATGTAGGGTGAAAAGTGATGTTCAGTGATACTTTATTCTGGAGAAATTAGACATTGTCAATTCCGTTGGAACTTTTAAGACTACTTTATATTGATTTTATTTTTATATTATACATTTCTAAGGTTGTGAGTAGAAGTAACATTATTCCACTGCATGCCAGGTCAATCAGTGGGGAAATGTTTTGTATGATGAGTTTGTTCGTCCAGTAGAACGTGTTGCTGACTTCCGTACACCAATTAGTGGCATTCGACCCCGGGACTTAAGGAAAGGTTGGTATTGTCTATTCTCTTTCTGCTATCTTTTTGATATGCATGTGATTTGTTACTCACAGATTGGATGAAACATCTTTTGTATTTTGCTGGAGCTCTTTTTTTTTTTCCTTAAATTTTTTTTATAGGAATTGTTTCAACTGAGTTCCCTGAAAAAGATTGTTCCAAGCATTTTTGGAGATGCTTTATTAATCACCTAAAATGAACTCTGGACAGTAGATAATTTTTTTTGTTTCTGAAGTTTGATGGTTCAAGGTCCATCAAGACATGTAAAGCCATAAAATATAATACTTTTTTCATTTTTCATCCCTGCAAATATCTCCTACTTCTTGAACATGCAACTTGAATGATGGCTCCTTTCTCTCCATGAAGTGTGAAATCAATGTCTATTGCAAACAAAGTGAACAATTAAAGCATTGAGAAGTGCTAATGTGACCGTTTTCGTTGAAATCATTTTAACATATATGGATTTACCACCTTATTATGTGGAATGGTTGTTCTAAACTATTTTCTTTGAATTTCCATGAGAAAGGAAATCTGTCAACAAGTTAGAAGATTATTGATAAGGTCCCATTGAGCATTGCTAAGGTCCCATTTGTTTCATGGAAAGGTCCCATTGAGCATTGCTAAGGTCCCATTTGTTTAATGGAAAGTGGTTTTCTAGAAACTATTTTTCAAACTTTCATGTGTTTGTTTATTATTTGAAAAGTTGGTCAATAGAAAACACTTTCTAGCCAAAGTAAAATGTGGCTTGGTTTCCAGGAAAGTGTTTTCTATTTATTTTGAGCGGAAAACACTTTCTAGAAGTTGCAAGAAATTTAAAAATATTTTGTTATTTGTTGATTATATTAAATTTGGTCCTCAATCTTTTGATTGCTGTATATTTTGTTTTAAATCTCTTTTTTATTATTTTTTTCTTCAATTTCATCTTTTAGAATTTGATTTTTTTTTTTTTTATCAATTTGGTTCTCATTCTTTAGTTTGTTATTTTTTTTCTCTGATCCTTTTCTTAATTGATATTTTTTATTTATCAAATTTTGGTCCATATTTTTTTTTATTATTTATTTTATTTGAAATAATTTATCATTTTTTTTTTATTATTTTCATCATCTTTTAATTTTTTTATGTGTTAAATTCGGTCTCCATTCTTTTGATTGATATTTGTTTTATTTTATTTATAAAATTGGATTTTTTAAATTTCACTCTCCAACTTTTTTATCTGTCAGATTGGGTCCCTATTATTTTAATAAACTTGAAAAAAAACTAAAACATTAGTAAGTTTTTTTTTCTCATGACATAGCCAAATATTGAAAAGTGTTTTCCAACTCAGTTTTCAATACACCACCAAATATCAAAAAATAATTCACTTTTTAGAAATCCACTTTCAAGAAAAAAAAAAAAACGACTTTCCAGCAAACAAATGGACTAAATAATTGTTTGTTTTAGGTCATATAATTAGGAAGATGACATGGATTTTGAATTTAATTATCTGGTGTATTTATAAGGTATGTGATATTTATACATAGTAGAAGTTTTTCTTAACACCAAAATAATGTAAGTTATTAGGATACAAGAAGAAGAAATTGGTTTTGAATATAGTTTGTAAAGACAATAATTTAAAGATACTCCAACAGTTATAGAATGCTTTGATGTTGTTTGCAGCAAGGGATTTTTCAACCGCTCAGAAGAAAGTAGCAGTGTTGATCAAAGGAAGGATTCTTGTGGGTCATGCCTTGTCCAATGATCTTAAGGTTTAGCACATCTGGTTTCTTATGTGTTTACATATACCGTGAATCTACAAATATGGATTGAATTTTTTCTTTCTTTTATTTTTGAAAACAATAAAGGCGTTGCTGTTGAGTCATCCCAGGAAGGACTTGCGGGATACATCAGAATATCAGCCATTTCTCAAGTACCTATCCTCATATAATAATGAATGAATTTTTCATTGCCATTATTATATTCTACATGCCAAGATGACCATAATAACATGGGTGATTGTGAAAGCAGGGGACGACGCAGGAAGGCACTCCAGCATCTTGCAGCTGAGTTTCTTGGTGCTAAGATCCAGAGTGGAGAACACTGCCCTGTAAGTTCTTCAACTTTTTATTGGAGATCACATCATATTTTAGTCACATGTGAAGTATATTTGCAAGTTTGCATGGATTGTATAAAAAATAGTTCTATATCAGAGTGAGGCTATTGATTTTGGGTCTTCAAATAAGACCACTGGTGTCAGGACCAATGAGTCCCAGATATTGTTTGAATTACTTACATAATAATTGGAGTGATGTTCATAATGAATTGATGTTCTTCACAGTTTAAGCATGCATGTATTTTTGACTGACTTCCCAAATTCGTTAATGGGTTTATTAATTTATTTCTGAGTTTTCATTAGATTCTGTGGGGAATCACTGGGTGGGATGTGTTCTCTAAATTCTTTGCTGATGGACTAGATTGCACCAGCATTTTAGGACACCACAGAGTAATATCAATTGAATCCTTGAATTCACTCTATGAACCTTGCGTGACTGATTGTCGATATGAATTTTGATTAGATTGAGGATGCCCGTGCTGCAATGCTGCTATACCAGAGAAACAAAAAAGAATGGGAGAAGAGTATCAGAGATCAAATGAGACTCAGACAGAAACAGAAGAAACGCAACCAAAAAGGAAAAACAAACGAGGGGGGTGCTCTAGATGCCAACCGTGTTGCAATTATATCCTAGCATTCACTCCCCGTTGATGGTTCTGCCAACATTTTCGAAATGTGCATGTACAAATTTGAAATTCACTTCAAAGTTGTTCAGCACGCCAGCCTCCAGATTGTGAAAGAAGATGAAGCAGCCGGCACAATTTTATCCAAGAACTAACTCCTATATTAAACAAATGGGATACGTATAATCTCACTAGTCAGATGGTGATCCTGTATGCCACCCTCTGTAAAGAAAATTTTGCTTGTATTGACTCAGAATACGCGTTTTTGTTTTGTTTTTGTTTTTTTTTTCCTTACCTTTCCCTTGATTTGTTGAAAGAGAACTGGAGCTCTGGGTTAAACAATGTTAGATAGCCATAGGGCAACTGTCCCTAATTTTAAAATGGAGAAATGAGATCTTTATACAATATTTGGTTATTGTCTGGATAATAAAGACAAAGATAGTGGAGATGTGATAAAAAAAAAGCGAGAGAGATAGAATTGTTTTTGGTGATGATGTATAAGATAAAGTAATTTTTTTTTATATATTTTTTTTGGTTATGGTGGATAAAATAATAAAATATAAAAAATTATTTTATTTAAAAATATGTATTGTTGTTAAATTTATATATTAAAAAATAATTAGTTTTATTTTATTTTTACTTTAGTTCATATTCAATGTTAAAAAGTAATAATATTATAACTCTAATTATAAGACCAAAATTGACTTAATGGGTTAACTCGGGGTCTAAATTAGTTCAAGTTTTAGAAACAAAATAGAGGAATGATTGATTCAATTTGACTCGATAAAACCCAAGATAATTTAGGATAAAACATTGATCAAAAACTCGGTTGATTTTTTTTTTTGAGAAAAATAAATTTTCAAAACAAAGTTGCTTATGATTATTAATATATATTTTTTTAAAATGAGTTAGTCAGTTTAACCTTTCCAACCTATGATCTGAAACCTTATCTAAGGTTAGTTAGCGAGTCCAGTTTTAAAACTATGATAATAAAATCACTTTTATTCATATGTTGGCATTCTCGACCTGTGACCCTAGACCTTACCTAGTTGACCTCAAGTCGGGTTTTTAAGATTATGATAATAACAACTTTTATCCTTACATTAATCCTCCTAATTTGTAACTACCTTGAATCGACCTTTGAATCGAGTTTTAAAACTATGATAAAAATCATTTTTATTCTTACATTGACTCGGCTCAATACAGGTCAACCTAAACTGTAAGCTGAGCCTTGACCAATAACTTAGACTTTGCCCTGGATTTGACCCCAAGTTAGGTTTTAAAAACTATAATAATAATAATAATAATAATAATTTTTATCTTTATATATTTTAGTTAGATAATTCGGAACTGAGAGTTTTTTATAAGGATATTTTAAGAATAAAAAATAATAAATATTATCTATAAAGACATGTCCCATTTACACCTCATATTTTGAAAGTATAAAAATTCACTTTAAAATTATTCTAGAAACAAATTTATTTTCATGTCTATATCTCTTTTTCTTCAACCAAATATATTTTTATCTCTACTATCTTTATCTCTTTTATTCCACGATAGTAACTAAGCATTACCTTAGTGTTCTTTCAACTATCATTTGATGGAAAACATATTGGCATAAAGCAGTTGCAATAATGGAGTTTTGTGAGTGATTGAGAGTAGTGTCCCTATTCATGCCTATCCAACAAAAATGTTTTGTTTGTAAAAAAATCAATCAGCATAAGCTATGCAACTATAAATACTATGATAAGCTATGCAGCTACAAATACTATGATTGAATTTCCTCTTTGATTAGTTTCCACTAGATCATTAGTTTGCGTTGTTGCTCAGATAATTTTTTAAATTTTTTTGTATTTTTTGTTTAGTGTTATTAACTGTGTTTTCTATTTTATTTTTAATCAGGAACTCAAAATATAATATATGTTGAATGATATTTTTTTTTTAAATGTTGATACAGTGATGTATTGGATGATGTTTTTTTTTCAAATATAAAGATGATGATATATTAGAATCTACTAAAGTTAATTTGTTAAAATTAACAATTTGAATTATGAGACCATGATAACCCTATATAAGCAAATTAGAAATAAATTATGAAAGTTAACTCCTAATCAACCTAATATTGAAGTATGAAAATTTGCAAAAAAAAAAAAAAAAAAACTACATGTATTAACTTGTCAAACCCATAACCTAGATCATGAGACCATGATAACCCACATAAAAAAAAATTAAAAAATAATTATGAAGCCTAATTTCTAACTTAACCAAAATTAAAGAATGAAATGAAAAAAAAATCAAATAAAAAAACAAAAAAAAAAACAACTGAAATCAACTCAGACTAACTAGTTAACTTGTGACATGAGTCATAAGACTGAGATAACTTTATAAAAAAATAAATAAAAAATTATTAAAAACTCCATGTCCAACATATCTAATTTTGAATATAGAAATTGAGATGAAAAAAAATAAATCTATGAGATCATTAAAACTTCACCAAAAATAAATTGAAAAAAATTATGAAACTAAATTTCCAAACAACATAATATTAAAGAATAAAATTAATAAAATTAAAATTAAAATTGAATTGAATTGTTTGAGAGTGAAATTAGAAAAAAAAAAAAAACCTAAAAGAAAACACTACTCTAGATAATAATATTTTATGGATATGGCTATAGTGCTTTGTTAATTATCCAAATGTATTTTCTTTTATGCACTAAGATTAAAATCTCTTTTGGTATAACTAAATCATATATCAACTAATCCAAATGGTAAATTTGTAAAGGGCAATGTTATACATAAAAATAAATAAATTTGACAATTGACATATAATTGAAATGACATTTTTTTTTTTGGTAACTAATCATTCATAATTTATCATTTATAACTTAAAAGTAATTTTTTTGACTTTGAATTATAAAATTATTTAAATAACCAAACTTATTTAAGAATTTGAATGAGCATCAAGTTGATTCAATTTTTTTTTTTTTCAGTTTAATCCAATCATGATAATTTTCAATCACCTAAAAATAATAAAATCAAGGTTCATTTTGATGATATATGCCCATATCCGCACATGGTAAGCCTCACAAGAGATATTGTCTCAACTGACACAGGTTCACCCACTTAGTAGGTTTTTGTCTTTGAAAAGGTATATTTTTTGAAGAAAGAGCAATACTCATCTCCTAGAAGAGGTTTTTTTCTTAAGGATAAAACCCACTACATGACTGGACCTATGTAAGTTGGGGCAATACCTATTGAAAGACTTATCGTGTATGGATGTGGGCATGCATCATTATTGGTGTTGTCTGTGGAAACGTAAGCCATGTTGCGCTACCCAAGCCCCTCACTCGGGGGTATAATGATGTAAATATCCCACATCAGTTAGGAGACGAGCCGTAGTTGCTTATATAGCATGGACATCTCCTCTCTCTCTAAGATGTGCTTTGGCTGGATAAGGATAAAACCCATAAATGTTGATCTACCAGTTGAGCTAGAACAATGTCATTTTTAGGAGACGAGGTCAACCATTTTTTCTCATAAAGAGGTATTTTCAAGGATAAAAATTACTATGTGGATGAACCCATATTAACTAGGATAATACCTCTTTGAAGCCTACCGTATATAGATCTGGGCTCACATTATCATGGGCGCCATCTATGAGAATTGAACTAGACGTGCCAATTGACATTGGTTTATCCACGTAGTGGTTTTTGTCCTTGAAAAGCCAAGACACCACTCGGGGAGAGATGAGACCCTTGTGCTATATAAACAACTAATGTTCTTATATCCTAGTTATTGTGGAATGGTGGCATTATTATAGCTTTTGTCTCCTAGAAAAAAGGAGTTTTGGCTAGATAAGAACAAAACCCATCACATAGTTGAACCCACATCAACTAAGACAATACCTCTTGAGGGGCCTATCATTTATGGATGTGGGTACACATCATCATTGGTATCGTCTGTAAGAACCTGAATAAAAACTTTGTTTGTTTCCTTTGCATCCTTAGTATAAAGCTTTCATGACAAATAACACTAAATCACCAGGAAAATGGGTTATTGACCTCTTACCATTATCGTCAGTACCAATAAATCTTCAATAGCTAGTATAATAGATGAGAGCTTTAACCAAGACTGTGTTAGCTACACAACAACAACTCAAAGCTCTTTCTGCTTATTTTTAGAGTATATAGGCTATTGTACAATCACTTGCACCTCTTCCAACTTTACTAGTTACACTTCCCATAAAACGACAACTCCAATTCCTATAAAAGACTATCTAAAACAAGGTGGAAGACAATAAACACCATATTGTTACTCATCTAAGAAATAGGTCATGTTATCATGAGAAGCCTTTTGATGTTGGATATTTGAGATATGATCTTCATAGATCAAAAGGAAAGGCTTAAGGCTATATCCTTCTTCATCGACCTCGTTCTTATACAGAGTCTCTTTCTAGTATCCCATAACCTAAAATCTTATGCACTGAAAAAAAAAAAGGAAAAATACTTAAGTGAGATAGGAGATTTACCATTATACAATAGTATGTTAAAAAACTCATTTTTCTATAGATTTTGTAGTGGCTAAGATGAATTTAGACCACTACATTGGCCTATTAGACCTTAAGGAGTATGTTTAGAATGTGAGGAGTAGTTTGGAATTGGTGATCTAAGATACCAACGCCAAATGTAAAATACCCTCTACCACTTTTTAAGGATTTAATGATTCTAGTATCACAATTTGAAGCCTGGTTCCATATCCATCTTTTCAAACTTGTGTAGTAAATTAATCACTTATTTCAGTATGAATATTCTTGCAAAAAAGAGTTCGATCAAACTCTGCCCTATTATAAAGCTTGAGGGAGAAAACATAAAAGGCCAACTTGAAAAGATTTAATGAGGAGATGTTGAAGGTGAAAAACATGTTAGAACTAGTGGTTATAGAAGCTTTAATCATTAATGTACAATATTATTCCTTATAGGATCTTTATACGCTTCCTGACAAAAATCTTCTCAATATGAAGCAGACTATGAAAAATCATATTCACATGGAAAAGGTATATATATCATAACATGAGCATCATTGCTTTCATATATAAAAGAAAATGTCTTCTAAATAGGATATTAGATTTCCTCTTTGAGATACCCAACATTTAAGGGTACTTCTAGAGTACCTATATGAAATAAACTAGTATGTCTAGAGCTAATGATGACTTTATTGAATATTGCTAGAGCTGAAGTGTTTACTATAATGAAGAAAAATGATCATATCTAATATCCACCACTAATAAAAAGAGATATGGGTAAACAAAACTAAAGAAAGTATTGTTTATTTCACAAAGACAAAAGAAATGACACTGAAGAGTGCTTCTCTCTAAAAAATAAATAGAGAGATTCATAGATAAAGGCTATCTTTAATGGTTTATGAAGAAATAAACAAATTAACAAGGAGGAGAACCTAAGGCTCCCTATAAGATTCTCTCTAAAATCAATGTGATTTTTAGAAGGAGATTTATTAGGTGGAGATTCTAGTGGAAGTATGAGAACTTACAGAAAACATGTGTTGTTGTCAAGAGTCAAGAATTCATGTCATAAGCCCATTGTATTCACTCATGAGGATGAAGATGCCCTGGTGTTCTTTATAATTTTGTTCAGCTACAATGTGTACAAGATACTAATTGATGATGGAAACATTGTAAACATCCTTTTAAAAGATGCAGATACAAATAGGTGTGGACTCAACCAAGTTGACTTATGTAAAGACCTCTTTATAGGAATTAAAGTGAAAAAAGTATTAATAAAGTGTGTTTTAGACCTTTAAGTGATCATTAGAACCTACCCAAGGTGTCACACTCTTTAATAGACATTTATGGCGAAATCTCTCTTATAATGCCATCATTGATAGTTGTCTCTTTCATGAGATTAATATAGTGATCAATAACAGGTATCTGGCTATGAAATTTCCTATATACAAGGGAGTGACTATTGTGAAGGAAAGTCAATTGATCTCTAGAAGGTGAACAATAATGTGTTTAAAGGGGAATAACACTTTATGTATGGACCTCACATTACCCATAAAAAAAAAACCAAGACAAGAACAAAAGCTATAAAAGAATTGAAGAAGGTTAGCCTTCATTTAGAAGAAAATACCTCAACCAGGATTTATTCCACCCTATCCTGAGAAAGAGAAAGCTTTGGTAAAGATCCTCAATAACCAAAAACAAAATTTGGATTTTAAGCCATCATATATGTTTGGCATCAGTCTAGAGGTGGTTTTTTATTAACCGAATATTATCCCCTCCTTCATTCATGTTAAACAAAAAATAAATAAATTTTAGAGGAGAAAGATCAAAAGCCATCTTAGAGGAGACATATAAGTTGAGACATATTAGTTTTATTCGAGAAATAATATATTTAGAATGACTCAATAATATGGTTGTAATGAAAAAGCCAAATGGAAAGTGATGTATATGTGTTAACTTCATTGATCTCAACAAAATGTGTCCTAAAGATAACTTTATATTATCAAAGATAAACTAATTGGTAGACTTCATGACTAGTTTTAAGTATCTGAGTTCTCTATATGCTAATTTAAGATATCATTAGATTCTTATACCTTGATGATAAAAAGAATACTGATTAGTACTTAAAAGTGCATGTTTATCAAGGTTTTATATCATCATTTTACACTTGAAGTATCAATAACTCCTTCACTAAAGCATGTTTTATAATAACAAGTTTGATACTATAAGATACCTTAATTTATGGTAAATGCTCATTTTAAATGCAGGCCTATCACATAAATAAAAGGATTGATTGATGAGTTTAAGTATTGAAAGTGGAAGGACAAAGAGATGGCCAAACTTAGAAAAGAGATGCCGGTGCAGTCCAAACCAGAACATTGCTCGGTAATTGGATCATATCTGGAGCTCTAGATCTCGGATTTAGGTCCATTTTATATGAATGGAAAGGTAAGACAAAGGCCTACAACTTTCATGAGGAGCCCAAGATTTAAAAAGGCCGTTTTGAAGTCCAAACTGAAGGAACAACGAAGAAGTCCGAAGCTGTCCTGCAGCCCAGACACTATTTAGTGTTCAGCCCATATCTTGAGTTCTAGAAGTCCAAATGACCTCATCTTTTTTTTGTTGGAAAGCTGAGACAATTTCCTAGAACATTCTTGAGGATTCTGGGCAAATTATGATGTTAGCAATGACGTCTTGTTCAGACAAGAAGATAAGGATTGTCACCAAGTCAAGATGTGGCCACCCACTCATCAATTAATTAACAAATCAATAGTTCCAAATTTTGGCCTATAAAAGGAGGCACTTACCATGTATTGAGGCATCTTGGTTTCCAGATCAAGATCATGCTCTTGCTTTCTCTCTTTGTATTGCTTATGTTTTTCTTTCATTAATATCAAGTTTATGCACTTCATTTCCTTTCTTTTACTTAGTTAACTTCTTTCTCATTTATGTTCTTATCTTGTCTATTTATGTTTCTTTATTTCATTATGTTTAGCTAAGTTAATTATGTCAAGGTGAAAAGGGTACACTAATGGTGTAAGAATAAGTATAATATAAACTTAATATGGACCTTAACGTTGGATACTAACATGTTTTATATTTGTTATCTTGTTCACTTTTAATACTTTGCTTGTTAAATGGTTAATCTAGATTTATGTTGTATAACACTTGGTACAACAAATACTTGGTACTTTCATAGCCCATACTGTATGGTATAACCGACACCTGAGCTATGAAAGGGACTTGATTTGTTGTTAACATAAGTTATAATCATGAATGTCTGCCAACATTTACAAGTATTAGCTTTATTCGAATAAGATAACTAATGTAATCATGTTAACAATTTATAATCTGATTGGAACCTCCTTTATGTGTGGTTTCCAATTGAGTAATAAGAGTTTATATTATACTTGTTTGAAGTACCATTAGTGGATCCTCTAACCTTGACATTCGTTTATATCATTGTTTAATCCTTACATTAATCTTCCAACTCAAAGTTCTCATTAATTTCTTCATCTACTTCTATTACCACTACTACTACTACTATTATTTTTATTATTGTTGTTGTTGTTGTTATTTACATTCTGTAATATATCCCTTTGATCTTTTCATAAACTCAGTATATAGGCTGGAAACCTGTGACCCGATCTTTTGGATCATTCTCAGGTGTAACAACGCCACGTACTGAGTATTATAATTATTATTATTATTGTTATTGTTATTGTTGTTGTTGTTGTTGTATTGTTATTTATAATTTATACAATTAACCTCTCTGTGGTTCGACCCCGGTCTTGCCGGGTTATTTATTACTTCGACACTCCTGCACTTGGGAAAAGACATCAAGCTTTTGGTCGTGTCAAGTTTTTGGCGCCGTTGCCGGGGAGGTAAATTCTTGTATAAATTATAATATTTAATTTATTTTCTCTCTTCACTTTTCATTTTATCTAACTTTTGTTTTGTTTTGTTTTGTTTCTTTTTCTTCTCTTTTCTTTTCTTCCTTTTATTCTCTTTTTACACGTGCATGCGAGTTTGGTCACGTACATTAAGTGGTCGACTTTGTAGGGTATCCTCATCATTTTCAGAAAATATGGCCGAAGAAGATAATCAATCGCTTCATAATGAGAATAATGAGAATAACCGTATGAGAACACTTAGAGACCACATGAATCCCACAAGAACAAGTGCACCCTCATGCATAGTTTTCCCTCCTGATGCATCTCATTTTAATTTTAAGCCAGGCATTATTCGACTTTTACCATCTTTTCATGGCTTAGACTTAGAAAATCCATACTTGCATTTAAGGGAATTTGAGGAGGTCTGTAATACCTATAATGACTCAAATTGTAGCATGAACACCATTCGATTAAAGCTTTTTCCTTTTTCATTAAAAGATAAAGCTAAAACATGGCTATAAAATTTAAGACCAGGATCTATTCGTGCTTGGGATGAAATGCAACAACAATTTTTAAAGAAGTTTTTTCCATCTCACAGAACAAACTCTTTCAAAAGACAAATCATCACTTTCACTCAAAAACCAGGAGAAACATTTTACCAATGTTGGGATAGGTATCGAGATTTACTTAATACTTGCCCACATCATGGTTTTGAAACATGGAGATTGGTTTCACATTTTTATGAAGGTTTAACACCTAGAGATAGGCAAATGGTTGAATTGATGTGCAATGGAACTTTCAAAGATAAAGACTCTAATGAAGCAATGGAGTACCTAGACTTGCGAGCCGAAAATGCTCAAAATTGGGACACCACAGGTACTTATGAGGCACCAAGTAAAACACAACCTCATACATCTAGTGGAGGTATGCACAACCTTAGGGAAGATCATGACCTCCAAGCAAAGTTTGCATCTTTAGCTAGAAAAGTCGAAGCACTTGAATTGAAAGAGAGTGGTCAATTAAAATTTGTTCAAGACATTGTGTGTCAAATCTGTGAAACCAAGGAACACTCAACAAATGATTGTCCAACTTTGCCTTCTTTTAAGGAATGCCTCCATAAACAAGCCCATGCTTTAAACAGTTTCCAAAGACCTAACCATAACCCATACTCCCAAACGTATAACCCTGGTTGGAGAAATGACCCAAATTTCAGTTGGAAGAGTGATAGCAACAATGCACAAACTTCACAGCCACCGTTTCAAGCACACCATAATTTTCAAAATTCTCATGGATATGCACCTCCTTATGCTCCACCTCCTAGAAGAAATTTTGAGGAAACATTGCATTCATTCATTGAAAAGCAGGAGACAATCAACACTCAACTTGCTCAAAGCATGACAGATTTTAAAGATGCTCTTGCAAAATTAACATCTGCTCTCAGTTTCCAAGAGAAAGGTAAGTTTCCATCTCAACCACAACAAAATCCAAAGGGGCAATACAATGCAAATGCAAGTGGTTCTGGAAGCCAACACATGGATCAAGTCAAATCAGTCATCACTCTTCGTAGTGGTAAGGTTATTGAAAAACCCATTCTTGAACCTTGTGAGAAAGATGATGAGTCTATCTCTGAGGGTAAGGAAGGGGTTGAACCTGAACATTGCAAAGAAAAGACTGATTCCCCGCCAGCACTTCCATTTCCTCATGCCATGACAAAACAAAGGAAAGTCAATCACAACCCTGAAATCTTTGAAATTTTCAAACAGGTAAGGATCAATATACCGTTGTTGGATGCTATTAAACAGGTTCCTTCCTATGCTAAATTTTTGAAAGATTTGTGCACTGTGAAGAGAAAACTGAATGTGAAAAAGAAAGCCTTTTTAGCCGAACAAGTAAGTGCCATTCTTCAAAACAATAATGCTTTGAAATATAAAGACCCTGGTTGTCCTACAATTTCTTGCTTTATTGGAGAACATAAAATTGAAAGAGCCTTACTTGATCTTGGAGCTAGTGTGAATTTACTTCCATATTCAGTCTTTCAAAGTCTCAATCTAGGTGAGTTAAAACCAACCTCTATAACTCTTTTACTTGCTGATAGATCTGTAAAAGTGCCTAGAGGAATAGTTGAAGATGTGTTAGTACAAGTTGATAAATTCATTTACCCTGTAGATTTTGTTGTCTTGGATACACAACCTGTTGAAGCATGTAATTCAATTCCTGTCATTTTAGGACGTCCATTTCTTGCCACTTCTAATGCATTGATTAATTGTAGGAATGGACTGATGAAGCTATCATTTGGAAACATGACATTGGAGATGAATATTTTCAAGATTTACAAGCAACCTGAAGATGATAATGATTTACAGGAAGTGGACTTTATTGAAAAATTATTTCATGATCAATTTCAAACCACTTCCAGTGAAACTGAGATTGATGAATCTGATGATTTGCAAATGGTCTACTTTCAGGAATCAAAGGCATGCAATTGGAGACCACAAATTGAAGAATTGCCACCACGATCAATTGAGCCCATACCTTCAAGTGTTCAACCACCAAAACCTGAATTGAAGCCGTTACCATTTAATCTCAAATACTCATTTTTGGGAGAAAATGAAACTTTTCCGGTAATAATCTCTTCTAAACTTAATGCACATCAAGAAGGTAAGTTATTACAGATTTTGAAAATGCACAAAAATGCATTAGGATGGACCATAACTGACATAAAAGGAATTAGCCCTTTGATTTGCACACACAGGATTTATTTGGAGGAAAATGCTAAACCCTCTAGAGAAATGCAACGAAGGCTTAATCCTAATATGAAAGAAGTAGTGAAAAATAAAGTCATTAAGCTTCTAGATAATGGAATCATTTATCCTATTTCTGACAGCAAATGGGTAAGTCCTACCCAAGTTGTACCCAAAAAGTCTGGAGTCACTGTGATAACGAATGAGAAAAATGAGTTAATTCCAACTAGGACTGTTACTGGTTGGCGCATGTGCATTGACTATAGGAAACTTAATTCAATGACTAGAAAAGATCATTTTCCTTTACCTTTCATGGATCAAATCCTAGAAAGAGTTGCAGGTCATGAATTTTATTGTTTCCTAGATGGCTATTCAGGTTGCAATCAAATTGAAATTGCATTGGAAGATCAAGAGAAGACTACTTTCACATGTCTATTTGGTACTTTTGCATATCGAAGGATGCCTTTTGGATTATGTAATGCACCAGCCACGTTTCAAAGATGCATGCTTAGCATATTCAGTGATATGGTTGAACGTTTTCTTGAAATTTTTATGGATGATTTTTCTGTTTTTGGTGATTCATTTGATGATTGTTTGACTAACTTAGAAAAGGTTTTGAGCAGGTGTGAAGAGAAGAATCTTGTATTGAATTGGGAAAAATGTCACTTTATGGTAACAAACGGCATTGTACTTGGTCACATTGTTTCATCGAAAGGAATTGAAGTTGACAAATCTAAAATCGAGTTAATTGCCAACTTACCAACACCAAAATCTGTTAAAGATGTTAGATCATTCTTAGGACATGCTGGTTTTTACAGAAGGTTTATCAAAGATTTTAGTGTAATATCTAAGCCCTTGAGTAACCTTCTAACAAAGGATAATATTTTTGAATGGACTGAACATTGTGAAGAAGCCTTTGTTAAACTTAAAAACTTGCTTACTTCTGCTCCTGTCATTCAACCTCCTGATTGGTCATTACCTTTTGAAATAATGTGTGACGCTAGTGATTATGCCGTGGGTGCTGTCTTGGGACAAAGAAAAGATAAGAAACCTTATGTGATTTACTATGCAAGTAAAACTTTAAATAGTGCTCAAATGAATTACACCACCACTGAAAAAGAATTACTTGCAGTAGTATTTGCTTGTGATAAATTCAGATCTTATCTTGTTGGCTCACCTGTTGTTGTTTTTAGTGATCATGCAGCATTGAAATATCTTCTTTCTAAGAAAGATTCTAAGGCTAGATTGGTGCGGTGGATTTTGTTACTTCAAGAATTTGATATCACAATCAAAGACAAGAAAGGCACCGAAAATGTTGTTGCAGATCATTTGTCAAGATTGACAACAGATTTGAAATCTGACATCACACCAATCGATGACTACTTTCCCAATGAATCTTTATTTTCCGTTTCTACGATGCCTTGGTTTGCTAATATTGTTAATTTTCTTGTTTCAGGACAATTGCCAGCTCATTGGAGTACCCAAGACAAAAGAAAGTTCTTGAACGAAGTGAAGAACTTTTATTGGGATGACCCTTATTTATTCAAATATTGTCCTGATCAAATATTTCGAAGATGCATTCCTGACAATGAGGTAAGTAGTGTCATTAAATTTTGTCATTCTGAGACATGTGGGGGTCATTTCTCATCAAGAAAGACAACTGCAAAAATCTTACAAAGTGGATTTTATTGGCCCACCATGTTCAAAGACTCACATGCATTCTGCAAGACTTGTGAAAATTGTCAAAAGTTGGGATCTATTTCAAAACGTCACATGATGCCTTTAAATCCTATTCTTGTCATTGAGATCTTTGACTGTTGGGGTATAGATTTCATGGGTCCATTTCCTCCATCATTTGGTTTCGTGTACATATTAGTCACAGTAGATTATGTTTCAAAATGGATAGAGGCAATTCTAAGTCGAAACAATGATCACAAAACAGTGATAAAGTTTTTAAAAGACAATATTTTGAGTCGATTTGGAATTCCTCGAGCCATAATAAGTGATGGTGGAACACATTTCTGCAACAAGCTATTTGCTTCTTTAATGAAGAAATATGGAATCACACACAAAGTTGCCACCCCTTATCACCCTCAGACAAGTGGACAAGTAGAGCTTGCTAATAGGGAGATCAAACAGATCTTGGAGAAAACGGTGAACCCTAATCGGAAAGACTGGTCTTTAAGACTTAATGATGCACTTTGGGCTTATCGAACTGCATATAAAACATCATTAGGTATGTCACCTTATAGACTAGTCTATGGAAAACCTTGTCACTTGCCGGTGGAAATTGAACATAAAGCTTATTGGGCTATTAAAGCTTTTAATTCAAACATTGATGATGCTAGTCAGCTGCGAAAATTGCAAATAAATGAGCTTGAGGAAATTAGAAATGATGCATATGACAATTCAAGAATTCATAAAGCAAGACTCAAAGAGTTTCATGATAAGAAAATACTGAGAAAAACATTCAATGTTGGTCAAAAAGTCTTGCTTTATAATTCTCGACTCCATTTATTTCCTGGAAAACTAAGACCAAGATGGAGCGGTCCTTTTATTGTGAAACATGTGTATCCATATGGGGCCTGTGATATTGAGAATCCAAAGAATGGCAATGTTTTCAAGGTAAATGGGCATCGGTTGAAAGTTTATTTTGACAATTTTTCAGTTGAAAATGACTCTACTGAATTGAGTGATCCTGTATATAAAGATTGATTCTTTTTCTCACATTGTTTTGTGTTTGTTTTGGTGTATCTTTTGTTTTGTTAGTTTCTCTCACCCCGGTTAAATGGCGGATAACGGTACTCCGTGACTCTTAAGTCGGTTCTTTCAGTTTCCCATGATAACTGATATCTGTGTATATAATTGTGCAATTCTCTGCTATTTCTTCTTTCTTTGAATCTCCCATCCAATTCTCATTTAAAAATGGACAGCACTCTTGAAAAGTTGAAAAGGTATTTTCCCGCTCTGCCTCAGAATGCGATTACAAAAATTTACCGTGCTAGGTGTGAAAGATTACGGTTGTTAATGAATCATGGAATTCCTGAAGATATTCGCTGGCTAATTGAAGCAAAGGTCCGATTATCAGGTGAGTCCTCCAATTCTTTCATTTCACACATGCCTGGAACAGGTAAAAGCACTTTTGCAAAGAAACGTCGTGCAAAATGACTGAAAGTCTGTCACAGATGTGCCAGATGGACTTGTAATGCGACATGTCGTTCTTTAGGAATGGTATCTGTAAACCATGAAGATAAAATACAATTCATTAAGGATGGCCTGAGTAAGGGGTCTTTAGATAATCTTTTATTGACCCTTGAGACGCATCCTAGTGGAGATGTGCATCGTATAATTCATGATTTATGGCCACAATTCCATAAAGAACATGATCGACTTAGTCTTGGGAATCTGACTAAAAAATACCCTGTTTGCCATTTTTTAAGAAAACTGGATGGGAAGCCTATCCCCGACCCATAGAGGGCGTTTAAGCCGTTCTTGGACGTAAAACCAAGGGAAGATGTGAGCCACAATCACAACTACCTGTACATACATGCTTTGTCAAAATAAATAAATAAAGAGAGAGAGTGTGAGACGACAACTGGCCTATATATAGGTGGTATGATTGCATTTTCACTTTTTCATCTATAAATTCTTCTCTTCCTTCCCTTCATTTCTACTCATCCCATACATTCATCAAATATAGAAGTGTGTAGAAATGGAAGGTTCCTCAAGTCATCACATAAAAAATATTTGTGTTTTCGGTGGATCCAGTCCTGGGAAAGAAAAAGAGTTTTTAGAATCAGCAAATCATCTTGGTCAGGTACTAGCTGAGAGAAAGATTCATTTAGTGTATGGGGGAGGTAGCCTTGGGTTAATGGGAGGTGTGTCAATGGCTGCATTTTTGGGAGGCAGTCAAGTTTTGGGGGTTGTCCCCAAAGCTTTAGCAAATGGGGACATCATTGAAAAAACAATTGGAGAGGAACTACAGGTCCCAACAATGTCTGACCGACTGAATACCATGTTTAACCATGCTGATGCCTTCATTGCCTTACCAGGTGGTCTGGGCACATTGGAAGAGACCTTTCATATTTCATCTTGGGCCCAACTGCACATTCACCATAAACCTATAGGTTTGTTAAATGTTAATGGTTTTTATGATAAGTTGCTATCTTTCCTTGATCAAGCTGTGGAACAGGAATTTCTAACATCTTCGGCACGACAAATCATAATCTCTGCTGCTACTGCTGAACAATTGATTGACCAACTACAATCTTTCATCCCTGTCATTGATCCTTGCATGAGTCGCCTAGATTGGTCAGCTAAGGAAAGCCGTAAAAAGCTTAGATTAGATTTGAGCCTTCATCTGTGAAACCTTGTGTCTTTTGTGTTATTAATAGTATATTATTTTGTTTTGTTACTTCTTATATTTGTTTAAGTGTGTTTCAGGTTTGTCATTGTTCACTGTTTCAGGTGATGTCCTTTATACTCTATCTTTCTACCTTAGGACATTGAGGACAATGTCTCGTTTTGGTTGGGGGGAGAGGATAGTAGTTTAAAAAAAAAAAAAAAAACTAACCAACTAACTGTTGTTGTTTTTAAAAAACCATTTGGCAAAACTGTTATTACTAGGATGGCAGAGTAAAGAGGAATTATTCTTGAGACGCATCGTAGTAAAAAATTTTCTAATGGTTATTTGCAATATTCATAACAAGGCCTATTAGAATACTTCTTGAAATATTCAGGTTTACAAACTCTCGTATTGTTATCACTTGATTCTGCTTATATACTCATTTAACAAGTATTATTAAACCTTCATTTTCACACACACACTTTAACATATGATTGTGGGTTACACATTGGATTATTACATTATTTATGTTCTTTTGTTGAAGGTAACGACTAAGGGTAAGGGTTAGTATATACTTCACAAAAAAAAATGATGATAATATTGATGATAATAAAAACGTAGATAAGTTTGGTTTCGTAGCCTCCCTAACCTAAGCAATTAAGCCCGAAGGGGTGTTTTAACACCTAATACCCTAAAGTCAACTGACTTGGGAGCTATTGGCCCAAAGCTTGTTACATGGGTTAAGGAGAAAAGCTTAAGGGAATCAAACATTGCACTATCTACGTATCAGTATCTGCAACCCGAGTTGTTAAGCTCGTAGGGGTGTCTCAACACCTAATGCCCTAAGACCAACTGGTCTGGGAGTCATTAGCCTAAAACTCGTTACATGGGTTAAAGATACATTATGTTTTAAGTTGTATGTGTATGTGTATATAAATAAAAAAAAAAGAAAAAAAAAAGAAAAAAAAAAGAGTAATAATAATAATAATCCCAACCCAAGGAAGTTCACCTTAAACATTTGAACATAATATTGTTTTCTTCCAACAAAAGCCCCATCATCTATGTTTTCATATATTGAGCACATAAAAAGAAGGTTTATTAATATCTTGTTTAAGAAGTATGAAGCAGTAATATAAATTTAATGAGAGTTTGTTTATCTGGATAGATTAATGGAAGTTGAATGATGAATGCCTTGCTTTGTGAAACTTGCAAATTGTTTCTCTATTTTAACGCTTTAGATTACTAGGGACTAGTAATAAGCTGGTTGGGGGGTGTGATTAGTACTTAAAAGTGTATGTTTATCAAGGTTTTATATCATCATTTTACACTTGAAGTATCAATAACTCCTTCACTAAAGCATGTTTTATAATAACAAGTTTGATACTATAAGATACCTTAATTTATGGTAAATGCTCATTTTAAATGCAGGCCTATCACATAAATAAAAGGATTGATTGATGAGTTTAAGTATTGAAAGTGGAAGGACAAAGAGATGGCCAAACTTAGAAAAGAGATGCCGGTGCAGTCCAAACCAGAACATTGCTCGGTAATTGGATCATATCTGGAGCTCTAGATCTCGGATTTAGGTCCATTTTATATGGATGGAAAGGTAAGACAAAGGCCTACAACTTTCATGAGGAGCCCAAGATTTAAAAAGGCCGTTTTGAAGTCCAAACTGAAGGAACAACGAAGAAGTCCGAAGCTGTCCTGCAGCCCAGACACTATTTAGTGTTCAGCCCATATCTTGAGTTCTAGAAGTCCAAATGACCTCATCTTTTTTTTGTTGGAAAGCTGAGACAATTTCCTAGAACATTCTTGAGGATTCTGGGCAAATTATGATGTTAGCAATGACGTCTTGTTCAGACAAGAAGATAAGGATTGTCACCAAGTCAAGATGTGGCCACCCACTCATCAATTAATTAACAAATCAATAGTTCCAAATTTTGGCCTATAAAAGGAGGCACTTACCATGTATTGAGGCATCTTGGTTTCCAGATCAAGATCATGCTCTTGCTTTCTCTCTTTGTATTGCTTATGTTTTTTCTTTCATTAATATCAAGTTTATGCACTTCATTTCCTTTCTTTTACTTAGTTAACTTCTTTCTCATTTATGTTCTTATCTTGTCTATTTATGTTTCTTTATTTCATTATGTTTAGCTAAGTTAATTATGTCAAGGTGAAAAGGGTACACTAATGGTGTAAGAATAAGTATAATATAAACTTAATATGGACCTTAACGTTGGATACTAACATGTTTTATATTTGTTATCTTGTTCACTTTTAATACTTTGCTTGTTAAATGGTTAATCTAGATTTATGTTGTATAACACTTGGTACAACAAATACTTGGTACTTTCATAGCCCATACTGTATGGTATAACCGACACCTGAGCTATGAAAGGGACTTGATTTGTTGTTAACATAAGTTATAATCATGAATGTCTGCCAACATTTACAAGTATTAGCTTTATTCGAATAAGATAACTAATGTAATCATGTTAACAATTTATAATCTGATTGGAACCTCCTTTATGTGTGGTTTCCAATTGAGTAATAAGAGTTTATATTATACTTGTTTGAAGTACCATTAGTGGATCCTCTAACCTTGACATTCGTTTATATCATTGTTTAATCCTTACATTAATCTTCCAACTCAAAGTTCTCATTAATTTCTTCATCTACTTCTATTACCACTACTACTACTACTATTATTTTTATTATTGTTGTTGTTGTTGTTATTTACATTCTGTAATATATCCCTTTGATCTTTTCATAAACTCAGTATATAGGCTGGAAACCTGTGACCCGATCTTTTGGATCATTCTCAGGTGTAACAACGCCACGTACTGAGTATTATAATTATTATTATTATTGTTATTGTTATTGTTATTGTTGTTGTTGTTGTATTGTTATTTATAATTTATACAATTAACCTCTCTGTGGTTCGACCCCGGTCTTGCCGGGTTATTTATTACTTCGACACTCCTGCACTTGTGAAAAGATATCAAGCTTTTGGTCGTGTCAAATACCACTTTTATCACTGATCAATGAACCTTCTGTTATCGAGTCATGTCTTTTTGTTTGAAAAATACAAGAGCGACATACCAACAAATGGTGAATAAAGTTTTCAAGAATCAAATAAGCTAATATGAAAGCCTATATTGATGATATATTAATCAAAAGTATGACTTTTGAGAAACATCTCCGAGAACTGTAAGAGGTTTTCTCTATTTTACACAAATATCAGATGAAGTTAAACCCTACCAAATGTTCCTATGCAATAAAAGAGGGAAAGTTCTTGGGTTTCTTGGTTAGCAACAAAAGGATTGAGTCCAATCATGAAAAGATACAAGTTATCATAAACATAACCCCTTCTCAGTCTATGAAAGATGTCTAAAGGTTAACATGAAAGATTACAGCCTTCAACATGTTTATTTCCTATAGGTAATGTTATTTTCCATTCTTTAAAACTCTAAAGAATATCTCTAATTTTGAATAAACTTTAGAGTGCCAGTAGCCTTTAAAGAGCTCAAGCTCTATTTATCCTCCCTTAAAGATTCTTTCCCAGCCTAGAGAATGAGATAACCTTGTTTTTTTATTTGGGGGCTACATATTTGGTAGTCAATGCAATATTAGTACAAGATGAAGGAGTCCTAAAACTTGTATATTATGCTAATAAGGTACTTTATGATACAAAAACAAGATATATAAAGATTAAAAATATAGCCATTGCATTGATTAGTGCTGTAAAAAAACTAAAACCATACTTCTAGACATACCAAATTATTGTGTTAATTGACCAGCCTTTAAGGCAAACTCTTTATAAACTTGACTTGTCAAAACACCTAGTTAAATGAGTCATTAAGTTGAGGGAGTTTAGATTCTAGTATCGATCTATACCAACTATCAAATGATAAGCTCTAGTTGATTTTATCACAAAATGCTTATTCATAAAATCATCTCAACAAGAGATCGAATGAATAACAGTAGACTCATAGTCCACCATTGATCCATGGGTGTTACATGTTGATAAAGCATCAAACATTAATAAAAGTTAATAGTGAATGAGTTGAACTATCGAATGAGACTTTATGGGATTACATGACTACACAACAAAATTTCACTAGTGAAACACCATTCCTACTAACCTATAGCATAAAGTATTATACTTCTCCACCAACAATAATGATGAATAGCTAAGGGTGAATTTGGAATTGCTTAAAAAAGTCATACTTAGTGTGATAGTTAAGAACAAAATATTTCAACATTGAGCCACTTAGTACCACAATGCAAGAGTAACTAATAAAAGATTCAAAGTGGGAGACACGATATTGAGAAAACTAGAGGCAACATGTAACTCTGAAGGAAGGGAAAAATTGGTGCCAAAATAGGATTGTTCATTTAAGGTGGTTAGAGTCATTAAATTAAACACATATCATCTATAGGATAAAGAAGGAAAAATACTTCCCTATGCATGGACATTCATACAATTTAAAGATGTGTTTTTGTTGAATCCTGAAGTTTTTTTGTTGAATCCTCATGAAATTGATGCAATCAAGCTAAATATTTGAATCTCTTACATCTCCAGTTAGCTTTGTATAATATGACTCATGTATCTCTAATAATTTTACATCTCCTGTATATATCCAGTATTACTTTTATGTATATTTTCTATTGCCTTTGTCTTTCAAAATAGAATTTTAATAGTGAAATCTTATTTCTCCAAGTTAATCTTCATGTCTCCATATTATTTTCTCCAAAGTTCATTTATTTTGGTCATTTTCTTCAAGTTAATGTTTTGTAATTTTCTTTCTGATAATATCTATATCTCCATGGATTATCTATCTTGGTTATTTTTTCAAAAAATAAATTTTTTTACAAGTTACATTTCTCAGCATGGATCAAACCAAGCTAAATAGTAGCTCGGTCCAATTGACCTATGCTTGTAGCACGATCTAACTGACTTACAATTATAGTTCGGTCCTGATCGAGCTCTAAAGTTATTCTTATCCAATTTAAATTATTTTCTTCAAGTATGATTATTTTTCTTTAGTAAAGTTCCCTTGAAACTGCTAGTATCCAAATAAAACTCAATTAACCAAGCCTAATAAGGCTCGATTTTTGTCGACCCACCAACTTTTCACTCTTCTCCATTCCCCCCTTGTTTTTATCACCCATCTATTTTTGTAGGAACAACAATCTATACATGTTATAACTTCATCTATACTTTAGTTGGAATGGCTACTTGTTATAAGCGACATGAGTAAACTATCCTTGATATAGGTTATAGGCTATGTAATAGAATTGCACCTTACTAGGTAAATAGCTTTAGATTTTTTCTAAAATAAGCTATATAAAAAGTTTAAATGAGAAAAACATTTAACTCTCTTTGTCACTTTTCTTATATACAATTTATATGAAAAACCCCAAACTAACTTCTACACTAAAGGGTTCTTTTATAGATGAAGTTCAAGCTTCATAGCATCTTGTTTAACTTCATTAAACTCATAACAAAGATTGCATTTTTTTCTTTTTGCTAGTTTTTTTTTTATATATAATTTTAGTTATTTTTTTATTAATGATTTAATTGAAGGATGAAACTTAAAAAGTAGAAGAAAGAAGAATCATGCTAGTAGGGAACAATAATAGATGTCATTTTCATTTCATTTAACTTGGATCTTAGTTATTAAACCAGTACTGGCTTGACAGATTGACCGAGAACTCAGTTGATCCGGTGGCTAGACCGATCCGGATAAGGTAAAAAACCAGCAAGAACAAAAAAAATGGTCAAACCTGGTCGACCCGTGACTTAGACAACCCGGCAAAACCATATAGAGACTATATTTTTTTTAAAGTGTTTTTTCTTCTAACCAAATATCATTTTTTCATATTTTTTTAGTTGGTTATTAACCTCTTTTAAAATTCACTATATAAATACTAGAAGAATATTTTATTTTTTCAATGTAGGATTTGAAACCCTTTAGTATATATATTCTATGTTCATATGAAAAAAATTATATTTTCAATGTGAGATTTGAAGTCTTTTAATATATATATTTTATGTTCATAAGAAAAAAGTTATGTTTTTTTAATATGAGATGAAAATAAAAAAATTAGTTTAAATACATCAACTTAAAAATGATAACATAATATCTTTTTAATGTGGAGAAAAAATATTTTAAAATTTATTATTTAAAACATATTAACATGAATTATTTTTAAATTTTTTTTATATAAAATATAAAATATTAATTTTTTAATTTTTTTCAAATTAATCTACATTAATCGAGACTTAAAAACCAGTTTCTTGACCGGTCAATCCCATAAAAGATGTGATAACTATGACTTGACAAGGGAAGCTGGCTGATGATGGCGTCTTCTTTTAATTAAAACATAAATTAGAAATAGCAAGAAAAAGAAATAGAAAGGGGTAAAATATCTTGTTGTTAGGTGTCAACAGAACAGAGTGCCCGAGAATTCCACTTTTTCTTCTGTCTTGGTGTTTCTCCTCTGCCTCTCGCTCTCCCTCTACACAAACCCAACCATTCTTCTCTTCTGATTCAGGTTCGCTTTTCTTTTCTTTCATTATTATTCTGTTTCTTTTCATTTCTAGGGTTTGTGTTCTGGTTTACTCCCATCTTCTTTCTCTGCTTCTGATACTTCTTTTCTTTTGAAGCAAAACAGTGCTTGCTTTTATGTTACCATTATTCTGTTTTTTGTCACTGCCAAATTTTATGGAAAAAAAGAAGAGAGAAATCCTTTTGTGAGGCTTCTTTGTGTTGTTTTTTGGGTATTTTTTCTGATTCAAAAGAATGGGCTTTGATTTTTATATAAAAACTGGAATTTTTAAAGAAGGGTACTGTCCATTTGGGGTTGTTAAATGCCTTCTGTGTGTGAGAATTAATTGAAGTTAGCTAAGAGAAAGTAAAAAAAAAAACTTCGATTTCTAATGCTTTTATATATATAATTTTGTTTTTGTTTTTTTTTTTTTAATTTCAGTTAATTCTTATTATCCTGGCTGTGTTTTTCGTGTGCAATATGGGTTAAGGATGTGTTCTAATTAGATGCATGATTGGTGTGGTGTAGGTTTGAATTTAGAAATGGGGAAAAGAAAGTCAAGAGCAAAGCCACCACCTAAGAAGCGGATGGACAAGCTTGATACTGTTTTTAGTTGCCCCTTCTGCAACCATGGTACAAGTGTTGAATGTCGCGTGTAAGTTCTCAATCACTTTCCTTTTCATCTGATTTTTATCATTTTTGTCTTAGTGGAAAATCATTTTTAAGAACTTTTGGGATGTTGCGCTTCCACTTTCGAGGGACATTTGCTAACATTAATTGAGGAGGATCTATGCCACTTGCTACTGTGTACTGAAGCTATCATTAATTTCCTTTTCTTAATTTTTGTTTCAGTGATATGAAGAACTTGATTGGTGAGGCTGTTTGTGGGATTTGCCAGGAGAGCTTCAGCATGACCATCACAGGTATTTTTCTCTGTAAATTATGAATGCCAAAAGTAGAAGAAATTGATACTCAACTAGAAGTGGGACTTTCTAAATTTGCACGTGAAGGTAGATTTTGCTTGTCAAAAAAAGTTAATGGGAATCAGAACATCAAAGTTCTTTAAATAATAGGTGTATGCTTATATGCTGCTAGTTCAGGGGATGATAATGCAAAAGTTCAGAGCAGGGTCACTTAATCGTTTTATAATTTGGAAGAAGAAAGTTAACTTTAATTTTTGATATTGAGCCAGATGTGTAGGATCTGGTGGTTTTGTGCGCTGCCTCAGCTTGGAGTACTTGGTAGCTCGTTTCGGGTCATGCTTAATTCAATTTGGTGAACTCTAATTTATTTATATCAATCCAGCTGCAGTTTGAGAAGTTAAAAATCAATTTAGGTAGCAATCTGAAATAAATACTGAAACTTAACTTATAAACAACCATATCACTCCATGATGTGTCAAAATAGACCTGAATAATGTCATGATGGTATCATTATGATTTGATTAATCCAGCTTCAATTTCTGTGCCATGAAACACATTTTAATGCTTTGGAAATTGAAGAGAACTTGAAAAAAAAAAACTGAACTAAGATTGGAGAGTGGACAATTATGGAGAAGGAAATGATTAGGAATGAGAAACAAGAAGGGATGGTAAGGTTGGAGTCCAAAGGAGAGAGAATGAGAAATTGGGAAAGAGAAGCAGTGAAGTATATCTTCACTTGTTAGATGCCGACTGCCAAAGAATTTTGAGTTCTTATTTGATGTTCTAAAATAATATCTAAGATTGTAGTCTTTCTCCTCCATCCCTGAGTCGCCATCTTACGAGTTAGAAGTTGCCACACCTTAGTACTGTGAACATGAGTAGCATGTGAGTGACACTTGAGCTTATTTAGGCAGCCTCTGAATCTGAGTTAAAAAACAAAGGATAAAACATACTTACACCTCTGCGTCCCATGCTTTGCTTAATTTGAGATTAGCCCTGCATCTTTACATCCTCAATTTAGATTCGTTGAACCATATTTTTCTTCTTGTTGGAATCACCAACACTTTTTAGTCTAGGCTGTTGAGGATTTGACAGCATAAAGTGCACATGACGTCAAGTCTTAGTGTGAAAACCATCCAATAACCACCATCTCTTCGATTTGCAGCAACAAGCCAAATTTTGCACATGTCCATTCACTTTTTATTCCAAAGATACCATAAGGATAGTAGCAACAAAACTAAGACATCAAAAAACAGAAAGACCTAACGAAATAGGACATGACATCCGACAATCACCCAAAACTCCAACTAAAATCTTGTGGCAAAGCATGCTCAATATGAATCACAGTCTTTGCTGATTGAATTCACAAGTTATCCCGTGGAATCCCAGGGATTAAAAGCTTTCCCTAGAATAAAGAGAACTACTTCTGTGTAGAAAATGCATCAATTCAGGATTGAAAACGCATAAATTCATGCATTTATAAGTACTTTTGCCTGTACATTAATGAGAAAATGCATAAATTCAGGATTGAAAACCCATTATCTAGAGACTTTCCAGAATTTCCTATACCCTTGATAGTTAAGGATGTTGGGATGTGACAGGATTTTCTGTTTTCCTGTGAGTTATAAGTGCTTCAGGAGTGCATTGTTGTTAATCTGTTTGAAAATTTATGATTTCATGTAGCTAGATCAGAAAACAATATGCTGTCACTTGTGCCTGGTGGTTGTGGTACATGTAGATGTGGTCAAGCATTATAGGCAATTTTAGATTTGCAAATAGGAGGAGCCTAACAACATTTTTAGTTCTATGGCAATTTCCCCTAATATCTTTTGACCTTTTATTTTGAGATATTGGATATGCAATTTTTTTTAGCCCATCAGGACTTCCTAGCCTGCAGACAAACCATTTCAATTAAGAATCCATCGGAAATAGCTAGTGCTGTGTTCTTCTGCAGTTAATTACTGATTTCTGTGATGTTGTCAAGAACTTTCAATATGTTGCATTAGTGGTTTGTTTTTTCCACCAAGGGCTGTGATGCTTCATATGATCTGTCTCTGTGAGGTTTGACAAGCATGATTAGGCCTTGTACATTAACTATTATACTAGTTTAAGTCATGATTGTTTAGTCTGCAATTTTTAATGTATGTCTTTGAACTTCTGTTCCCGCCCATTTTTTCGCTCCCTTCTTTGATGTGTGAGAACGGAGATGAACTAACCTTCCTTTTCTGTTGTGTTTTTTCAGCTTTGACTGAGCCCATAGACATGTAAGTTGAAATGCATATTTCATATTTGCTCAGAATAAGACAAGAATCGCAAGATATTTACTTTTCTAACTGTTTTTTACTGTAGATATAGCGAATGGATTGATGAGTGTGAAAGGGTCAACAGCCTGGAAGATGATGGTGCTTAGCCAGCTTGTGTGACAAGTTAGATGGTTATATTCTCTTACACCGTGGGAGATAAATCTCTAATTTAAGAAATTATATTAACATGTCGTTTGGATAAAATCTCAAGGACCGTTGGGGGGTAACTATGAAAAGCTACATATGCATAGGGCATGTCTAGTACCACATCATGCTTGATAAATGGACCTTATATCTTGTATCTTTGGTTTGTTAGGATGATGAACTTCCTTCAATGTGCTTTGTGTGTCTGAAACACTCAATAAACAGTGCTTCTCTTCGGGGAAATTCTGTATCGTGTATAAATTTCACAGTATGAGTATGTTCAAGCTTTCATCTGCTTTTGATTGATGTGGTAGCCAAATATGAAGGTGCATATTTGTTATGATTTCGGGTTACAACTTACAACAGCTGGATTAGGCGTGCAGTTTTTAATTTAGGTTTTGGCTTAGAGCAATCCATGTTTTTGGAAGTGAAAAGGGATTCATAAGAATGAGTGCAAAATTGGAGTAAAAAATAATCTTGTGAAAGTAAACAGGCATGAATCAACTTATTTTGGAACCAAAAGAGTGAGCTGTGGTTGTTAATTCATCAGCTTTTCAGATATCACTAATAAATAGCCTATGTTCTGTAGCATGTACTCGCAGTTACAATTTAATTGTTGTTATATTGTAATAATTGTGGTATTTTCAGACTCTCTTCCTCACCCAAGCCATGGCTAGAAGGAATAGAGTATGATTTATTTTTTTCCCGAGTAAGCCTTGGTTCTTCTGTTGTGTAATATATTTTATAAATAAAAACTAGTTTACATGAGAAGTGTTTTCTATAAAATATCTTACATGTAAGATATATTTCAATGTTTGATTGAAAATGTTTTCTAGTTTACATGTAAAATATTTTTCAATAACAATAGTGGAGACGATGATGGTGAGGTAGTTCTAGTTGTGAAAGAGATGGTGGTGATGGTGAGATGGTGTTGGTGATTGAAATAATTGGTGGATGATATTGTAAATGGATTATTATTCATAAAATATTTTATGAAATTTTATAAATTAAAAATATTTTCTAGCAAATAAATTAAGGTTGAGGGTTTATAAAATATTTTTTAATAAACAATTTTCTTGTAAAATATTTTACGGGAAATGAAGATGAAGGTATAAAAATATTTTTAAAAAAAACATATTTAGAAGTCAAACACAATAAAATCTTGATAGCATCTTTTTTATGCAAAACAAACTTTTAATTGAAAAATAGCATAGTTTGTGAAGTTAAATGTGATATTTTCTCAAGCTTTTTAACTCTATGCTATAAAAAAATCAAGTCAATATTTCAAAATTCTATACAATCATAATTTATATTACCTTTAATTTAATTTGATTTCAACTAAATTCTTAATTAAAAAAAATTAATTCTCCTAACATTCAAGTATATCATTTAACTATATCTAAAAAACATTTTAGCTTGTGGACAAGCTTAACCCACTCATGGATGAGCATGCCTTCCTAACTAAATATCATTTTTCATCAAAAATGTTTTTTGAGATGCTTAGCCTCCCTAACTTTCTAAAATTCATCACAACACAGAAAGAGCGTAGTATTGATCATGACATGTCTAATTTCTGTATTAAATAACACACACACACACACACACACACAAATATTTATCATTATCATCATCTATAATATATAAACAAGATATTTAATAAATGTTATAAAAGAAACTAACGCATATCGATTGATTTTGTTTCGAAAAACAAGGTTCGTAATGTATTAGATTTTGTGAACACCTTGAAAAACGCATTCATGTTGATGTAATAATTCGTTATGTTATACTTATGTATCATCTCATGCAACTCTCTAAATCAATTATCGAGTTGAGTGTCGCTCAACAAATATCTTATTTCTCTTAGCATGCTAAAGATTTAGATAAGTTAAAGAAAATACGAAACAATTATCTTCTCTTCTGCCTTAGCAACTACCATTATGCAATTCATTACTTGTATCAACATAATCTGTGATGTGTTGAGATAAACCAAAATTTCATATTATTTGATCAAGACAATGTATCTTAACAATATCAAAGTAGTGTATTGGGATCACTACTAGCCATAAATCACCCCCCCTCTTAGCACATTAGAGAAGCTGCTAATATCAAATCATATATGACTTATTAAGACATAGAATACATATATAAGAAAACAATTTGACATCAAAAAAATAAAGTCACAAATAAGAAATAAAAATAATTATGTGATGCATACCTGTTGAGACTATTGTGCATGCAACTTGTCTTGGTAGAGCTCATAAAAGTGGGTAAGATTTATAATAAAATATCTAGAGTCACACCATTTGATACGACAAGCCAAAACATTAGTGCATTTTTAGCTATTAAAAATTATTATTATCGAGCTTCCATTTAAAGTTGCCTCCTCATTTTCAGCTTTGAACATTATGTCCTTTTAACTTTTAGATGATCGATGTGAATATGCACTCTTATGACCGAAGCTAGATATATTTAGATTAAAACTATTACTTAATGTTTAAAAAATAATTAAATTTTAAAAAGAAATTATTAACTGAGAATATTAAAAATAATTGCATTGAAAGGAATAGTAAATAATCATCTATTTGTTTATTTTATTCCATGCATGTTTTACATGTGCAAATATGAAAGCATGTTCTTTCCCTAGCTATGGATGCCTTGAAAGTCCTTAAAGAGTGTTAGAAAGTAAACTAAAATTGCATTGCTAGTAAAACTTGTGAATATTATACTACTAAACATGTGCATTATATATGCTCAAGCATACATAATAAAATACAGCTCTATCATATCATCTAGGGGTTCTTAAAATTACCAAACAACTACATTTACTTGATACTATTACCTTTAAAACCAATTGATGAAGGCATTCATCTCGCTAGATGTATAATAGCTTTAATATTTCTAAATTACAACTTATATTGGTTTTTATAATTTTCAATATCACATCAATAATTAGATATAGTCAATCTGTTGGTGGCTTTACATAACCAATAAGTTTTGACATGAGTGTGACCCTTTTAATTTTGAGATTTAAAATGAATTAGACCTTTGGTGGCACCTTCATGGAAATACCATTTACAAAATGATTCATGAATACATTGTAATTGCATGTAAGTTTTGGTTGAACATTGTACCTTGTATTTTAATGAATTCTTTATATAACACCCTTTAATTCATTACTCGATAAGATTAAGTTTTTATGATTTAAAGCCTAATTCATTGCATGTCATTTAGGCATACCCTCTCACATCCTCAAATTTAAGAATGATAGGTCCCATTAATTAGCTTAGTGGCCCAACTAACTTATTTTCCTCAACTATATCAACATAAAGGTTATTTTTGTCATCATTTGGTTCAGATTAACCATAATAATATGAAGCGCTTGATTCGATGGGAGTTACCACCTATTATTTAATTGAGGGCTACTAGAAAACTCGAATGTGCTGATCTTGTCAGAGATTCACGGGTAAGGGACTGGTTATGGTTAGAGAAGGTATTAGCACCCCTAATGCACCTTACCTAAGTTAAGCTGCTTCGTGACTTTGATGTGTTAAAGAAGGTTTTGAAAATTATCTTGACAATGATTTCTTAAAAAAAAAATAAGAAGAAAAGTTCTCATCGGTAAGGAGATCCTTATCTTATCAAGTAAAGAAAACCTAATTGCTCTATCATCAATAAAACAAAACAAACTTTTCTATTTAATACCATGAATACATCTTACGTATAAGATTATAATCCTGGATATCAAAAGAAAATATATTTTTTTGATATTTTTTTAAATATAAACCAAATTCAATGCAAACAAAAAAAAATTATTTTTTATTATTTTTTAGTTTTTTTTTATCGTTCAAAACATGCATAAAAAAATAATAACAAAACACCCACTCAAACACTCTTCTTGCACTATGTTTAAACACACCCATTACATGTTTACAAATCAATCAAAATTTAAAATAATACAAAGAACACATTTAACAATTTCAAGTTTACAAAATGGAGCCCAAAAAATTCAGAAACAGTTTCGGGATGCATTCTGGGTTCGCTAAAACAGTAGCAATGCGTAGCTCCACGTGTCGTGACACGACTAAAAGATTGATGTCTTCTCCCAAATACAGGAGTGTCGAAGTAATAAATAACCCGGCAAGACCGAGGTCGAACCACAGGAAGGTGAACTATATAAATTACAAATAATATATATATATATATATATATATATATATATAATATATATATAGAGTATGAGAATTTTATGGGATACTGATGTAAGGATTAAACAATGATAAAACAATTGCCAAGGTTAGAGGAATAGTATTAGAAATAAGTATATTATAAACTCTTTTTATTAATCAACTGGAAACCACACACAAAAGAGGTACCAATCGAATGATTTATCCTTAATAGTTAATTATAAATTGTTAACATGATCATATTAATTATCTTATTTTAGTAACACCATAGTTTTAAATATTGTTAGAAATTAATGATGACATCTTATGTTAATAACAAATCAAGTTTCTTTCATAGCATAGCTGTAGGTTATACCATACGATTGGCTATGAAAGTGCTAAGCATTTGTTGTATCAAGTGTTATACAACACAAATCTAGATTAACCATTTAACAAGCAAGATATTAAGAATTAGTAAGATAAAAAGATAAGACATGTTAATAATAAACTTTCTTGGATATATACATTGAAGTCTATATTGAGTTTATATTATACATATTCTAACACCATTAGTGAAACCTTTTCACCTTGACATAATAAACTTAGCTAAACATAATGAAGAAGAGAAACATAAATAAACAACATAAGAATATAAGTATAGTAAAGGAAATGAAAAGCATAAACAAGAGATTAAGAAAAATATAACATGAAATAAAACTTAAACATTACAAAAATATAAAGAAAGAAATAAAGAGCATGATCTTGATCTTAACAACCAAGATGCCTAAATGCATGACAAATATCTCCTTTTAGAGGTTAAAATTTGGAACTATTGATTTGATGACTAATTGTTGAGTGGGTGACCACATCTTGATTTAGTGACAATCCTTATCTTCTTGTCTAAACAAAACGTCATTGATAACGTCCGAATTTGAACCAACTTCACCATGAAAGTTCTAGGAAATTGTCTCAACTTTTCAGGAAAAAAAATTTAGGTCATTTGAACTTCTAGAACTCAAGATATGGGTTGAACACTGAATAATGTTTGAGCTGTAGGATAGATTCGGACTTCATCATTGTTGCTACAATTTGAACTTGAAAATGGCCTTTTTAAATCTTGCACTGCTAATGAAAGTTTTAAGCCTATGTCTTACCTTTTCATTCATATGAAGCAGACCTAAATCCAAGTTCTACAGCTCCAGTTATGATCCAATAACTGAATGGTATTTCAATTTGGACTGAACCACCATCTCTTTTCTAAGCTTAGCCCTCTCTTTGCCTTTTTAATTTTAGTAGTTAAACTCATCAATCAATCCCTTGATTTATGTGATAGACCTGCATTTAAGATGAACATTTACCATAAATTAAAGGTATCTTATATTATTAGATATGTTATTATAAAACATGCTTTCATTAAGGAGTTATTAATACTTCAAGTGCAAAATGATGATATAAAACCTTGATAAAAATGCACTTTTAAGTACTAATCAATTATACTATGATCTTGATACTTAGTCACCATAATATTTTGGTAACTAAAGATATAACACAAGCAGGATACTAAATACCAGAAAAACGATAATTAAAGATATGATAGAAAGGGATGTTTATTTGCCATATAATTGATGACTAAGGAATAGATGTAACTCGAAACTAAATTATCTAGGTGTCGACAATTAAGCAAATTCATTATATTGATTGATGAATGAATGGGTAATGATCTACAATATGACATAATAATGTAAATGTGTAAAGAGTCAATTAAATTAATGATAATCCATATTCCTTGTGTAATTAAGTATTAACTTATATAATTATTAATCGTTGTGAGTCCTACTCGCAAAACCAATCATCCTTAACCTTATCTATTTTGTTTGTATCGTTTTGTAATAGGAATTAGCATTTTGGATATTTTAAAAACTTATCAATGATGTATTAATGGTTCACCTTATATTTCAAACTAGGTATAAAATTTTAGGTGATCATTTTTACATTATCCATGTACATATGTCATTTCTGATGTGTGCATGTTTTGAATTTTATTATCTTAATTTGAACAATTATGTTTACATGATGTGTAATATACTATAATCATGAAATTAGGATTTTTGATATGATGATAATATCAATAATATGTGTCAAGATACAAATATATTTTACAGGAAAATATGAAATAATAGGAAAGACTAATATTGTAAAGAATTGTTCTCGAGTTTTCTTAAAACTTGTATTGCATGATAAAAAAAAAAATGTAACCAAAGAACTTAAGATGATAGAGTGAAACATTCTTTTACAAAAAAAAAAAAAATTGATGCTAAAATCATGACTATATCATGTGAAATGACTATAAAATCCTAGGTCATTACATTCAAGATGTGTTATTGTAAATTTCTAGAGGAACATTGGAAGTAAGACTCACAACAAGAGGAGCATACTTCATACAAGCTCTAGATAGGTGTTCTTAACTTTTTTTTAGTAAAGGAAGTGTTTCATTTAATTGCTTGTAAATGAAATGTACTATGGGAACATGAATATGATGCAAGAGTATACAAATAAAGTTTGTTACAAGAACACGAATACGATGTCAAAATGTGTAAATGAAGTACATTAAAGGAATTTGCATATGATGAGAAAATTAAAGTCAATTGTACGAACAAGGACTGGTTATTTAAGTTAAAGTTAGTCTTATGAATGAAGACTAATTGTGTAAATTAAAGTTGGTCATACTAGCAAAAGCTAATTATGTAAATTAATATTGGTTACACTGAGAAAGTCTAATTCTGAACATTTGAGCTAGACACATGAAAAGGGGTATTTTGGAAATCTAAGTTGGCTAAAATGGTGGAGATTATTAAGGAGATTAAGCCAAACATAATAATAGGACTAAGGAATATCTTGAAGCACAAGATCACAACTGTTGTTACTTATATTTTGGCCCCATGTGTTGTGGATGGTGTGTACCTCTCTTATACCAAATACAGGAGTTTAGTTCATGATTGTTGAGGAATTGACAAAAGTAGAAAAGAAAAAAGTGTTTTTCAAACCCTGTTTCAGTTGTTTTCTGCTCTCTTTATCATCCCCTCCTTTGTTGCCAAAATCATCAGGTTTCTTAGACTGATTAGGAGTCTTCAAGATACTAAATTCATTCCTTCTTCATCTGGTCTTTAAAGTTGGATAAATCCCTTAGAATTTGCACTAAAAAAATTGATTATGCTATTGTCGTAATTTTTTGTTCCAACTTAGACTTTGATTTTGACTTAGTTTCGTACAATATCTGACCATCCCAGCTATATTCTGTCATTCATGATATGTTAAAGAATTGACCTACACTTTTATTGGGTCTTAGGGCTCATTATTCTTAGTCAGATTGGGAGGCTTGGCATTGTCAGTTGCCAAATCAGATCAAGAGATCATTTTGACCAACCAAATTACAGTTAGATTCTGTTCTTCAAAATGAATTTATCTCACTTTGAATCCTTTATTAAAGTTGTAGTCTTGTACATGCAGATGAATTTTAATTTGTGAATTGCCTGATTTTGATATCAGAAGCTCAAGATATTCCCATTTAAATATCTAGTGTGAAAGCAAGGAATCCTGTCGTGAGAAGGGTTCTAACTCAAAGGTTTGATTTGAGGGATTACGAGCTAATTTGGAGGACTTTTTTTTTTTTTTTTTTTATCAAGGATTGGATTGAAAATTTTTAAAATTAGGGATTTAATTGAAGTCTTAAAGGAATCCAAAATTAATTACATTGCATGCAGAACAAACTAATGTTCTACACGTAACAAACCCTGTAACAAGCCCTACCAGCTTCTTTTCATTGTTGGTCGAAAGACAACGGCTATGAATACCTGTGCTAGATGTGGAAAGCTGCACCATCATTTAATGGTTGGGATTCTACATGTGGAGAATAATTACCTAGATCACAGAATCAATCTGAATATTTTACTTCCTAATTTGCTTTATTTGATTGCAAGCCACCCGCAATTGTGTCCCTAGATTTTGTTTTCTAAATAGAGTTGTGTTTTAGGCTATATAAACCTTCTTTACTGGTAGAAGAAGGACAAAAAAAAAAGTTGGAGAGGAAGAGAAGAAACGTTGAAGATCTGCAGCATATAAAGAGGAAGCTTTGCTGCTAAACATTGATAAAAACTTTCATATGTCAAAACTAGTGAGACCTTTAGGAGGTGAAGGAAGATACGAAAAAAGCAAAAAAACAAAAGAAAGAAGAGAAATGAAGAGGAGAGGAAAAAATACAGAGAACAGAGGGAGTTTCTTTCCATTATCTTTGCGTTACTGTGAGACGGGAAAAGCAGAACAGAGAGGGAGAGAAGAGAAACCAAAGCTAAAACCAGTAAAGAGAGAGGGACGAAGACACAAAGCTAAATGCATGAGATGGATGCAAGTAGAGAACAGAGGGAAAAGGGCTGAAACAGAAGCACATGGATAGATTAGCCTACACACCTTCAACATCGTTGCAACTCCTTCATTTCCGCCTCCAGGTCTGTTATTCCCAACTTTGGCATGCATTATTCGTTGCATTGTTATTGTTCAGTGAATTTTAATTCACTTGAACAATAACTAGCCAAGGCACGCGTGAGTTGCCTTTGTGCCCAACCAGGTCACTAGTTTGGGCCAGTGACCCGGCTAGGCCTGCTGAGTTTAGCCCAGCCATATAGGCCAAGCTAGACCTTGCCCCTAAAAAAATGAGTGAGATCGTTGGTTTTTTTTTTCGTGTATTTATTTTATGGTTTTTTTTTTTTGCATGTGCGTGTGTGTAAATATTTTCTTGTGTGTTGCATACGACCAATACTCTAACATATTTTGAACATTCTTTTTTCTGAAAAATAAATATTTAAGATTTAAAAAAAAATGTATTTTAGCATGGATTTCTTAAACAAAAAAAAAAAATTCCTGCATTTTGGATTTTACAACATGTTTGTAAATTCCAAAGGGTGTTGGCCAATATTTCAAAAATATAAAATTTTTATTTTGTTAGGAATTCATCTTTATTCACCATTAATATTTGGATAAAGAAATTCCAAATGGGTTAATATCCAAAATATTATCGGGAGTAATTTGTTTATTCACTATTAATATTTGGATAAAGAAACCCTAAGTGGTTAATATCCAAAATATTTTTTTAGGAATAATAAGTCATGATTATTTATTTAATCATATATCCTTGAAACAAGCCTTAATTATAATTGGGGACATTTTAATTTTTGACTTCATGGTTTACGAGCTATGAAAGTATGAAATATTAAGGAAAAAATAGGTTTCTAAAGCACCTTAAATTTCCTTAGATTTCTAATTTAGTTTTTTTGTTTCTCTTCTCTATAATTTACGAGTGAACACTTGAAATACTAAAGGGAAAATAAGCTTTTAAGCACATTGAATCTTCTTAGATTTCTATCTTAGTTGTCTTTTAATTCATAAGCTGTAAATTTATTTCAAATCAAACACGGATTTCAAGAGATCTGCATCGGTTCTCCATGGCACTCTATAGACATATCTAAAGGTATGATCCATATTGGCCAAGGGTTCCTTCTTTTAGACTTTGAACCTAAGTCCAATCATTATAGCAAGCTCATCCTAGGAAAACTGATTAGAGAACGCCAACACCATAGCAATTATATGGCAAATCAAACACCAAGCAGCTTACCTTAGGTAAGGCGTACTAGGGATGCTAAAACTTTTCCTTTACGCAACCAGTTCTTTGTCTTTGAATCTCTAAAAGACCAGTTAGGGTTTCTAGTGACCATAATACTAGGTGGTGATTCCTTTATTCACAAAACAAAGACCGCAACATGAATCCCCACCTCGGGGAGGGTTGTCGCAATGCCGAGCTCTCACAAGGGTGCGACAACAACTATTAAAACGAGTAAATAAATATGGTTAATGTAAAACATGGACTATGCATTATCGAAATTAATCAATAAGTGTAAGGTTGATGTAAGCATAGGCCATAGGCATTGCAATAGATTGATAAATGCATAATAGATATAAAGTATGAGTTATGAGTACTAAAATGAAAAAATGAATACAATTAAGAGGAAACACAAGCCCTAATTATGGTTGGAATGGATTAGTAAAATCTGACATCTTAAAGCATGGATCATAATTTAAAAAAAAAAATAGGTCAATGAATCCTATAATTAAGATAAGGGTATTACTTTGAGTGAATGAATATGATCATCCTTAGACATAAACCATAATTATTGAATAGGGTTAATGAAGCCATAACCAAAGTAAAGCATGAGTTAAATGTATTGAATAAGGTTAATAAAACTATAATCGAAATAAAATATGAGATAAATGTGTTGAATAGGGTTAATAAACCCATATTTATAGATAAGTAAGAGTTAAATGTATTGAACAAGATTAATGAATCCATATTTGGGTCAAAACATGAACTATAAATATTGGATAAAATTGAACTAAACCATGTACTAAATGTGTTGGGATGATTCGATGAATGTGGTTAAAATAAAGCATGAGTTATGATCATTAGAATGAGTAAATGAATGCATAATTAATATAAACCACAAGTTAGGGGTATTGAAACGATTTGATGAATGCAATTAACTTAAAGTATGAGCTATAATTAATTGAAATGGAATAATGAACATATAGTTGACAAGGTCTTGATGTATTCATGAAGGTGATAGCCTAATATGTGTGATATAGGAAATGATCATTTATAGGTTAATAACAAGGATGTAATGAATTGAAGATTTGTGAGAGATTAAATATGCTTATAAAAGTTCTAATGATATTATGTTTACTTAAATATTTTTGTGACCATTAGTAAGAAAATGATTATATATTATGCTTAATATTTATCTCACAACTCTATATATTTTGCATGTACTTGTTTATTTGTGACCATTAGTAAGAAAATGATTGTATATTATGCTTAATATTTATTTCACAACTCTATATGTTTTGCATGTACTTGTTTATTTGACACTACCATCTTAATACATTGTGCTCGCTTGACTTAGTCTTTTTATAAGGTGTTATCTTGCAATAACTAGCTTATGCTATGTAAATGTAATTAATATTTGTATTTAAGTAAAGGTAATATGTGCATTATAAGAAAAAAGAAAAGAAGAGATGACTCTATTGTTTGAGAATGATTGTATATAAATATTTCAAAGAATGTTGTGATCTTATACTATGTTTATATAATGCGTTTAACTATGTAATTGATGAAATTGTTTGGGTGGTATGTCATAGGCTACCTAAGTATTGTTGTGTGAGCCAAATTTGGTTTGAGATGTTGTTGTTGTGTTTACGAGTGTTAATGCAGGACAAAAATTTAGGTAGGGCCCTTATACAGGGGAGACTTTGCTAAAAACTTGTTAGATTGAATAAATTCTTTATTTTAAATGGAAAATCTCTTGTATATTAGATATGTATGCCTAGTGTACCACGAATGTTAAAAGTCATGTCTAAATTGTTCTGAATAAAATATAATGAAGTAAAACAAGAACAAGTTAGCTTTAAAAAGTACAACTTTTTTTTTTAACCTTAAATGATTATATGCGTGTTTGAAAATGTCAAAATAAAGTGATGGGCATTACATGTCAACCCAACCTCTAGGCTGGACTAGATTTAAAAGTAAATTAGGTGGTGGTTGATCTAGTATAGCCTAACCAACTCGACGAGTATACTTGCAACTTGGTTGACTTGATCAAAACCTAGATTTTTTAAAATATATATATATATATATTTAAAAATGACTTCAATTTATTTTTATAACAAAAATATCTAAAAAACAATGTTTTGGATTTACCTAAGTTAAATCAGATTAAACCATCTAACCCATGATCTAAGTCATTGCCCTGGTTAGGTTTAATAACCTTGAATTTTAGAATAAATTTTTTATTTAACTAAACAATTATGAATAGGCATTTGCATTAAAGACAATGAATAAAATTATTGAGAAAGATGCATTTCTTTAATGCAAACTCCATTTTCGCATCAATGCATCTCTTTTTTTGTTTTAACAAAAGCATGTTTTTTTAACTTTTAACTATAAACCCTATATTTTAAATAAAAACCTATCATGATCTCAAAAGTAAGTTTTAAAAGAAATTATAAAAACCAATCATGATCTCAAAATAATATTTTTATATGTAATTGAAGACATTTTTTTAAGTCAAATGTAATAAAGTCACGTCAAAACTCAATTAAAAATTTAAATAACAAAAAAAATATTTTTATTGAATATTAATGAGTAATTTGTTTTGGCATATTGCATGATAATTGAAAGGAAATTGTTAACTTTCCAATAGAAACTCATAATATTATTTAAGAACCATGAAAAATACTAAATAATAATTTAAATGTTAGGTAAAACATTTTTTATATTGCATTTCAATCAAAAGAAAAAAAAAAAACAAATCTAGAAATAAAAACCATAAAAAAGGTTAGGAACTAAGGCCAAAAAGATGAGGCCCAAGCCTTGGCTTAAGAGAAAAAAGGCTTGCACCACTAGCTTTTTATTCTTTTTCGTTGAAGTTGTCTGTGTTTTAACTTTTTAATTTTTTGAAATAAAATAGATTGTATTCCTAGAAAAATTAAGCTAGGTGTTTTTGGACTTAAAAATCCAATTCAAACCTTTTTTTCATCTAATAAACACTCTTAAAATATCTATAAAATAATTTCTCAAATCAAAACATCTCTAAACCAGTTTAAAAATATAAAAATAAATAGGACAAAACTCTTTGAACCATTATTTTTTTTTTCCAGCAATATGAAAACTCAAAAACATCTCAATAACACTTATCTCGTCAAGAAGAACACATTGACATCAAATTTGACCTTTTTTGTTTATGAAATCTGATGAACCAACAACTTTCTTTCTCCTCCACAGTTTTTCTACGACTCTCTCTTCTTTATCAAAGTCAAGGATCGAAAAGTAAACAAAATAAAGTTTGGATTGAAACTTAAAAGTCTCAAGCTAAAAGGATGAAAAAGGGGAAAAAAATGAAGGCCAAAATCATTGGAAAGCGCTCTATGATTTTTTTTTTTAAAGCTTGTATATTTGCCTCATTATCAATTTTGATCCCTGTATTTTTAATGTTTCATAAGCAATGCAACTATATTTTTTATATATAAAATTGAGTATTAATCTTTAATACTGTGATAACTTCTTAGAAAATAAATACAAAAAAAATAAATTATAAAGCTTAATTTTTAGTCAATACAATGTAATTTTATTTTTTTTTTAAGTTGAATGATCTGAGTATGAAAAAATTAAGGGATAAAAAGGAAACATTACTATAGTCCAGAGTATTTTTTTTTCTCCTCACATATAGTATAGTGAATTATTGAGGGCAATAGTTTTTTTTTTTCAATATAATACAATACAGTAGAATTTTAGTTTTAATTTAATGTTGATATTCTTCATCAACTTCTTATAAGATGTGATTAGATTCCATCAAATGTTTTGATGGGAATTACTTTTCCCAAAATGTGCCTTTTTCAATATTAAGCCCTCCCCGGAACCCTAAAAACTAAAAGCCATTTTATCCCAAAATGTGATGGGCATCTATCGTCGGTGAGGTGGGAGGAGGATATGGAGAGAGAGATAAATGGTTTTTTTTTTTTTTTCTTTTGAAAAAATATCTTATTAGAAAAGTTAAGGAGACCCCGCTACTTGGATTTAGAATAAAAAAATAAAAAGGCAAAACTCATTTTCCTTAGAGGATACAAGATTTTGTTGGTGTTTGAGAACTTGATGTACATTAAAATTCAATTTTATTTTTTATTAAAAATTAATTTTTATATATGTTATGAATCATTTTAATACGTTATTTTAAAAATAATTTTTAAAAAATAAAAAATATATTACTTTTAATATATTCAATCTGAAAAATACTTTAAAAAATAATTGTAATTATATTTTCAAACAAGCTCATCAAAAATTTGTAATACCCTCATATTTTTGTTTTAATGTAGTTATTATTGAACATTGCTAAGTAAAAAGAATAAAAATCATTATAAATATTTGGGTTATTTTTTTTTAATTTCTTTGTAAATTAGTTAATTTTAGCTTTCAATCAATACTTTATATTACTCGATTTATCTAACTTCTTCCAATTGATTTTTCCATTAAGTCAGCCGACGTATCTCTTGCTCAAATCAACATCCGAATTAAAAAATAATCTGACCAAATCTGATAACATTTGCTAGCAGGTAAAGAGTGTGTTTAATAAAATAGTTTAATATATTAGAAATTGATTATTAGTTAGGTGGAAGAATTCAAGAGTGTGTTTGATAATGCATTTAAATTTATTTTAAAGTTTTTGTTTGTTTGCAAAGTATTAATTTAATATTTTAGGTATTTTTTTATATCATTTTAAAGTATTAATATGAAAAAAAATATATAATTTTAATATATTTTCAATTAAAACACATTTTAAAAATAAACATCTATTTTCAAAATAGTAAAGGCCATTGCTCACGAGACAAGATTGATTTTTTTTTATCTAGTATTGTGGTCCCATTATATTTTTAATCTTTTTAATTTTATATTATTATTTTTTAATGTTTTTAAATTATTTTAATACTTTTAAAAATAAAAAATAATTTAAAAGTAAGCTACGTTAAAGCCAAATCCAAACATGCCACCTCTCTCTCGCACACATGAATTGGCCTCTGCTTTTCTTTCTTTCTTTGTCGTTTGTTTTTTTTTAAGGGATTCTGTCCTTTGAGTTTCCCTTGTTTTATATTTTTCCCTTAAAAGAAAAAAAAAACAAACATTAACCGTAACAAACAGAGTTTGATTGTTAAAAGAGCGCGTGTCTGATTCGAAAATGAATTGTTAGTTGCAAAAGAAGAGAGTAGTCGAGTGAAGCGATGGGTCGTCCTCCCAGTAATGGCGGTCCTTCTTTTCGCTTCATGCAATATGAGGTATGCTATCTTTTCTGTCATTGTCAATATTTTTTCTTTTGTTTTTTGTTTCTTGATGCGGGTTGTATTTAAAGTTGGAAATACAAAGTGGGCTGGTTTTATCTCTGGATTTCTGTGCTTGATTTTTCTGGGTTTCAATTAGTGCCTTGATTTTTTTATTTTTTATTTTTTACAATATATGATGTTGTGTTGTTCTGTATTGTTATCTAATGCCATTAATGTTTAATTTTAACTAGTTATATGTAATCTAATTTTTCACGTGTCTGGACTTCTTTTTTTTCAAGTAAAATTTGTGCGGATTTGGGGAGGTTGAGGTTCTCTTTCGTTATATATAAACAATCAAAGCATGTCGCATAAATTGATAAGAGCTTACATTATGATATCATTCAAATTTTTTTTGTCTACTGAAATAAAATCTTGGGATACTATTTTACTTGATCCAAGTGTGTGTTGCAATGGGATTGATCATGTTTTGGAACTCTAGGCTTCAGATGGATATTATAGGCTGCAAAGAAGGCAGACTAATCCCCCTTCCCCGGGCTTCTTCTTTTTATTTTTTTTTTTCCCCTTTTAGCAGATGAATTGAACGTGTAAAACCTTTTTCTTTTATGGTATTTTGAGTAATGTTTTGTTCTGTACCCACTTTTCAAGGTCACGGAGATGGACGCTATTTTGCAAGAACACCATAACATGATGCCAGCTCGTGAGGTTCTTGTATCTCTTGCAGAGAAGTTCAGGTGAGTGTGTTTTCTTTCAAGAACTTATGATATTTAAACTTTTCTCGTTATAGCGTGGGGATTAAAATTGTGAGGTGTTCATCTCTCTTTGTAGTGAGTCTCCAGAGCGAAAAGGGAAGATTCAAGTGCAAATGAAACAAGTAAGACACCTTGAGTGCATTTCTTTCATGCATGATTAGGATTATTTCAACACTTATATCTTAATTGGAATACTATTTATAGGTTTGGAATTGGTTCCAAAATAGACGGTATGCAATAAGGGCAAAATCAAATAAGGCCCCGATGAAGTTAAATATAACACCTATGCCTCGCGATGATTCAGCTGCTGCGAGGAGCGTGCCTCAACAAGTAGCTGCTCCTACACCTGATGCTGTGCCAGCCACTACATCTGCTTCTTCAGGTAGAATGAATTCCGAAGTGTTGAGGACTTTATCCTTTTTTAGCATTTTTGCTTACCTATTAGGTCATTTCTTTGGCACTTCTCAACTTTGAATTCAAGATGTCACCTGGTTTTATTAAGTGGTCTCTTAAATTACTAAAATTTTAGCGTTGCTGTGTTTGGTTTCAATGTTGATGGGTATTGCATACGAATAAGCATCACATCCAAGCGCATGCTCTGGCACGCACACACCCCATGTGCCTGTGTAAGTGTATTTTAGTCTATTTACAGACACTTTGATTGTATCTGCGGGAAATGGTTTTACTCATCGCTGTTTTTAGGTTCTTTCCCATGCTCCATGTTGCTCATGCTGAAAGCAGGGTCTTCCTATGGCTTATTCATCAATGGAAATGATTGCTTATTCATCCATCCTGCTGTCCCCCAACATGTCTTTGTTTACTCTTTGTTTGGTATAATGCCTTGATGTTTGTTTAATGCTCTCTTGTATGAAAGGAACCACAACCATCTTCTGCAAGGTCTCAAGTAGAAGATTCCAAAATCATAAAAATCATTTAGCAGCAGACTTACCATCTGACTCACATGACCACAGTTCACTTGCAATCTTTTCTTAGTTGTAAGCTAAGGACCTCTCTAATCTCAAGCATTATTGACAGATGATATTTTCCAATTCATGGGCACACATGACCCCAAATAGTGCATAAATCTCCACACAACATGAAGACAATCAACAAACTAGCAACAGAAGTCCAAGTCCAACAGCCCTGTATCATCTATTCTGACATATTCACAATCTGATGTGGAAGTACCGCATTTCTCTAAAATATAGGGGAGAGGGAGGGGGAGAGGGGGTACCTTTAATCAAAGCTCAAGACACAAGTCATCGGAACTCTTCAATGAAACCCCTTTATTTTTTATTATCCAAATATTTCTGCCTAAACCAAAACTTGGAAAAATAAAATTCAAACCAATCAAAAGCCATTTAATATTTTCCAGATGAACTTGAAATGGTACTGTGCTGTATGTGTAGAGTCATGCTTAGATTGCTTATAATCTGATCTGTGGAGCGTAAGCCACATTCAGGCTTCAAAGTTTACATCCCTTTGAAATTCTCCCAATTTCAAAATCATTGTTGAATTAAAGTGATGGAGCTTCAGAAGTAATTAGCTGTGTGAATACATGGCCCTTTTCCTGAAAATTGGGTAAATTTGGGTCATCTCCAGTCATCAAAATGTTTTATAGCATTCTCTTGGGGATAATTTCTCATGCTCAAGTTTGGAACTTGTAATTCTCTAATGTCTTCCTTGTCTGTGCTGTTCTGAGATGTCCCTTTTCACACATCTGATTTTTGTTCTCTTCTTTCATGTCTCTCAATTTCTTCTCGTATCTTCTGTCTTCTTCATTTCCCAATTCCTCTTTCAGCTGCTAGAAGTGTCTACAGGTATGAAAATGAAGAGAAGAAAGGACTACTCTTTGAAAATGTTCCCAATCTAGATTCAAAAAGAAAAATTAGTTATGTAATTTCCATTTTGTTTTTAATAATGGGCATTTTTCTATAGAATTCTATGATGCAGTGTGAAATCATCATATACTTCTAGTTTAAGATGGCCTTTAGTCATGAGGGGGGATTTAGGTGGTTAAGGATATGTTTAGGGGAGGAGGTTGTATCATATGGTAACACTTTTGGTTAGTTTTTGGCATTTTGCATTACCTTATGAAGTGTTTGCTTAAGGTACCAAAAAGAAACAGAAAATGGAGTTTATGCAGTACAGTTTAGTGAGGAAAATAATTGCATAGTAGCTACTGAAAAATTAAGTAGGATGAACTCCTTTCTCTTTTTCACTGGACATAATTGCATCTTACCTGTTAAAAGCTTCATCCTTCTTTTCCTGACCTGTTCTAGAAAAACAAAGATGTTAAAAATTAAGTACTGTGTCATAATCATTTCTCATATAATCAATTTTGTTTCCTTGCATCTCCTGATACCTGCATGGTTGGCAAAGTTTCCCAAACTGGTGATTTAAATGTTCCTGACTGTCCTGATTAGTCATTAAGAAGCATCATTAAACATCATCTCCATATTAAAGCTGAAGAAACTATGCAACTTGTTGTTAACACCTCTATATATTGCAGAAATCGTTTTTTTTAAATGCCTACATCCAGTTTGTAGATTTATTTGGCCCTCATTTTTTAACAGCTGCTGGTGCCAGAAGGGCAACTTCAGAAAACTCTTATATGGAATTTGAAGCCAAATCTGGTAGAGATGGTGCATGGTGAGAATTTAATGCTTTTCCAGTTGAGGATTCAAGTGGTTGAGATTTTAATGCTTCTTCTTGTTCTATTTGATACTTAATTTTTTCCTTGCTTGGTTTAGGGATTACTTGATTCACTTTAATTTTGTTACCTTCTTTGCCAGGTATGATGTAGGAACCTTCCAATCCCATAGATACTTGGACAAGGGGGATCCGGTAATATATCAACTCATTCTTCCTGCATGTAGTAATGCAATGATTAACATAAACTACTTGGGATATATGTTAGTTGCATGCTGAGTTTAATGCATCTGTAATTTTCATTCACCTTTCTCATCCATGCATCAATTGCATCCTTTTATCATCAACTAGATAACTTATCTTCCATTTTCTTTCTCTGAATAAAATTCTGTGAGATTGTTCAGAGCTAAGTATATGTGAACCAATATCTGTATTCCATTACTAAATTGTTTATTGTGTTAAAAGATTTGATTTCATGGCATAGGGACTGAGTTTTCCATCTTGTCACTAGGACCTAGAAGGAATAATCACATTCAAATGTTTGCCGAAGCTAATATTTGAGTTGTTTGCCCATGAACTATATGTTGGGATTGGTGACTCTGGTTCTTATGACCCTACTCCTTAAGAGAATTCAATAATTACCAATAACTTTGTTCAATATTTTGTCAACATTGAGTTTTCTTAGCTGTTTGCCACATGGGAACAATTGTGCCTTTTATTTTTGTGTTACTTTGCCAACCTTCTTTTGCTAACATCATGTTCTACTATTTCTGGCCATTTCAGGAAGTATTGGTTCGGTTTGCTGGTTTTGGACCTGATGAAGATGAGTGGCTTAATGTTTGCAAGCATGTCAGGCAGCGTTCTCTCCCTTGCGAAGCATCGGAATGTGTTGCAGTTCTTCCTGGAGACCTCATACTCTGTTTTCAGGTGGGAGCATCTACTTGTGAATGAAAACAAATGATCAATTAAATCATTCTTTGGTGAAACTATTAGGAGCATCTTTCTAAAATGCTCTCAAATTCTCAGGAAGGCAAAGATCAGGCACTGTATTTTGATGCTCATGTTCTTGATGCACAAAGACGAAGACATGATGTAAGAGGTTGCCGTTGTAGGTTTTTGGTGCGTTATGATCATGACCAGTCTGAGGTATATTTATGTTTCTTTCTTTTCAATTTTGAAATGCATCTTTCCTGTTTCTGATGTACAAAGCCCAATGGAAAACCCATTTCAATACATAACCCGTGTTGTACAAAATTGTTTTGTTCATCTTTTGGATAATAAATAGGACGATTTTCATCCAAATATAGAACTCCTTTTCTTCTGTTTCTCAGTATTCAAGTGGAAGATGTTAAATTACCTTTCTTTATTTTTTATTCCCTCTACTCGATAGACTTCCTCAAGATAAGAAAAGCGTAACAGCAGGTTTTAACTGTTAAAACTAGATCTATGCATGTGCTTGATCTCACATAAGCTAAAGTCAGAGGAACAGATTTTGCCTATTCTCGTGCTGGGAAAAACAGTGTTGGCTAAAGTTCCTCTTTAATTATCTCGTTGAAATCAATTTCATTACAGAAACTCAAGTTTTGAGTTTATGTTTGCTACTCATGGAATCATGTAAATTGTAAGTCTCGTTTTGCATACTCTTCTGGCATTTGTGCAAGAAATGCAGTTTTTTCTTTTGAGTGTGCAAATTGAAATTTCCTCTTGATTACACGGCTCGTTAAAGGTGAGTAATATCATGATTAACAGATTATTATTTTTTTGCCATTGTTAATTTCAATTAAGGAATTAATGTTTTCAACATCTTTGATATAAATGTAGTTTGATTTAGAGCGTGATTTGTCTTTCTCATGAGCATATTTATCACATGCATGTATCCGCATCTCTCTCTTGGAGCAATGCTGAAGATACAACTGAGTTACTTCATTTTGCGCAAATGAGTTCATTACCCAGCTGCTCTTTGGATTCCATGATGTTAATCTAGTTTTCAATCTTGTGTTCCTCAGGAAATTGTGCCACTAAGGAAGATTTGTCGGAGGCCTGAAACTGATTATAGGCTGCTACAACTTCATGCTGCAAATGACTCAGCAGCTTCTGACCAGCAGAAAACTAGTGTAGATCCCTCCATAGCAAGTACCCTGAGGGTTGCTGCTTCTGCCACAGAAACAATGCTGCAGCAGCAACATAACACAGGTGTAGCAGCTACGGTTTCCCAAGCCAATGTTTCTCAACCTGCCAAAACAATAATTGCGGAGCCAAAAGAGGCTGCAACCCTCAGTGCTGTCGATTCTGGAAATCCTAGTTTCATCTCCACTGCTGTGTTGGCGAGTGGAATGGCTACAAGTAGCGGCCCTGGTGGCTCTGGAGAGAACATGCAGGGAATTAAATTGTAGTTTGATGTACCTTGATTGCTGCTCTGTTTCATGATGAGCAGCTACCTTCCCCCACAATTAGAGAGGGGACATGATCCACTAGTAATGATACAGTAAAGTTTATTCCGGTACATGTACAAGAATCGCAACCAAATATTAGGAATCTGAGTCTAATTTTATGAACTTCCTGGGCCTTTATTAACAAGTATACATCTTTTCTTTCACCAAGCACTTTCGAGTTCCATTTGCTCTTTGCCTCGAGTAATTAACCCTACTCTCTTTCGGTGAAAAAAGCGTCTTCCCGAGCAATTAAAATTTCTAATGAAAATGACAAATTGGGTTGCCATGCGAGCAGCAGCATGCATAAAGGTCCAACCCAACAAAAGGAGGAAGGCAGGTTTAGGTTAGGGCCCAAAAATCGAGAACAAAAGCAAGCGAGAGGTGTCGAGAGAGCTAATCAAAATGCAGTCTGCGGATGCAAACAGAGCCACGTCCCTGACCCTGGCTCTCGCTCAGGCTCAGTCTCTCTCCTCTCCTATATATTCCATTCCATTCCGCTAGCTCACGCCTCCTTGAATCTGAACTGATGCGCTAGAACCAAGAAAATGCAAAGAGTCTTGTCAAGAAGAAGCCACACCTTCAAGACTTGTGACTATGAATTCTTCAAGTCTGGTTTTGTTAGATTCATTGCCACCAGTTGCAGGGCTGTTGTTCTCCCCCGGTTCGGTGGACCCGAGATGCTACAGCTCCGGTCTGATGTTGAGGTCCCCCAGCTCAAACCCAACGAGGTCCTAGTTCGAGCACGAGCTGTTTCAATCAATCCACTTGATACTAGAGTGAGTTATTGTTTTAGCTGTTTCTTTCTTTAATTTAAAGCCCATTGGAAAGATGGAGAGATTTGGGTATTGGGGACTTCTTTGTGTGGAGAAATTCAAATAATCATACAAGAAATCTTGGGGTTCCCTGTAATTTCACTGAATATGATCATAGATGGTGAGATTGATGTTTTGCAAACTCCTTGTTATGTAATGTGGGATTCTTTTTTGGTTTCTGATGGATAAAAACTCGATGATGTTCTTAACTTAATTAGGTCAAATAATAACTAATTATAGCATTTGTTGCAAGCTCTTTGGTGTTAAGTTTCCAAGTTATCAAAGATAATACATCTCCTGTCGATATGTCAATAGATCATAGATGTTTTCTAGAGAATAATCAAGATCCTCTTCTTATGTGTATTGAATCCTGAAGGAAATACTCTATTAAATAGGATTAAAGAAACAAATGGTCCAAGCATTTAGTCCCATGGGTCTTTCAATCCACGTCATAAGGAAAATGTGAGCCCTCGAGTCATTTTCATCAGCTGCTCTGTAATAAACGAAGCAGTTGCATAGTGAAAGGCTGCTGTGATCGGAAACACAAGCTACGGGATTGATTTCATTTAGGAGAACTTTATTCGGACTTGTATAGTGGACCTTAAGATGATGGAAATTTATTAAGTGGATTCTATGGAGCATTAGAAAAATACCATCCAAGAGTGAAACATACCAAGTATTCATTTTGAAACTAATTTACTAAATATTTGCACTCCCATACAGGGATAAACCCTATGCTTGTACATGCTCAACATATATCTTATATCCGTGAAATGTGTAAATATGTTTGGACACGCAGAAGAATGATGGGTATTGAATGTTTAAAAATGTTAATGCTTTCAGATGCGATCAGGTTATGGTCGTTCCATATTTGAACCACTTCTACCTCTCATTTTGGGTCGTGATATTAGCGGTGAAGTTGCAGCTGTTGGATCTTCTGTGCGGTCATTCAGTGTTGGAGAAGAAGTTTTTGGTGCGTTGCATCCAACTGCTGTGAGGGGTACTTATACTGACTATGCAGTTCTGTCGGAAGATGAACTTGCTCCAAAACCACCATCACTTACGCATGTGGTAGGTGCTTCATAATTGGGTATTTTTAGGCATAGAATTATGTCTTTTCTTTTTGCATTTCTGGTTGGCACAAAATGTCTGGCAACTGCTGAGTGAGTAAACAGTTTGTAGCAGAAATATTATTTCATTGCCCCTCCCAATGCATAATTGAGCATGATTTGTGATCCACATGTTGTTGTTTTAGCCAAACATAATATTTGTACAAACATGCATTCACACACGGTGTGTATTTTTATTTTTTGGGAGGTCCATCAAATTTTGGGCTACATTAAGGGTAGCTTTTCTCCTCATTTAATCTTTTTAGTCCTATATGTGACTATGATTTAATTCTAGATCACTTTGAGCATTGCCAAGAGTCTTAAACAACCAAGCTTGCGAGCATTCATACACACATGAGCTTGCACCATGCACATGCTGATGTAGAACAGAAGACAGAAGAGAGGGAAAGCAGAATAATAGAAAGGAATTAGGGAGGAGAGTAAAACAGGGAAAGAGATGAGGGAGAGAAAGAAACATAGTTTCTAACTTTTCTATGATATAATTATAATGCAAACCTTGCATTTATTCTCCATCACATGCTCTAAAACGTATAGAGATATATGTTTAAGTAGAGATTTACGAGTATAGATGTATAATATATATAGAAGTCATTAGTTGGGGTATTGGGATCAAAAATTTGATCACTGCCTATTCTTAAACATATCTGTATTTATGCCTGTCTGTGTGTGCTTCCACACATATTTTACTGATAGATACAACCAAAAAATGTCATCTGTTATTTATTTATTTTTTTAAATGTAGATTTTGCTTAAATTTTTGTGTTCTCCTGCAGGAAGCAAGTGCCATTCCTTTTGCTGCACTTACTGCATGGCGTGCTCTAAAAAGCACTGCTAGGATAACTGAGGGGTAAGGATCTACTGTTTAATGAACTTCATAAGGATCAGTTTATTGTTTTTTATTTTGTTTTTTATTTTGTTTTTTTATATCATCTTTTCATGAGAGTTTGACATGTATTTATTTTCTTGCTTTTGAAATAGTCTTTGGGTTAATTTTAGTGTCGGTCCTTGATTTCTGTCTAAATTTAAGTTGTTTTATTGAGTATCAAACCTTATAATGTGGTACCCCAACTTTTCTCACAATTTTAACACGGCCTTTGTCTTGAGTTCAGACTTTTCTTGACATCATCAGCAAAGTAGTGACACTTGTCATCTGTTGTTTCATGCCCCATGAGCAAAAGTTGACAAATTTAATGGTGAGCACACATTAAGATTTAAAAGGCCATCTTAAATGGTTTTGTAGTTAAGTCATTTCAAAATCAGCCACTTGTTGAGAGACTGTCCATGCAATCAGCCTGTAGATGGCTGTATATATGATGTTTGAATATTTGATTTTCAAATAATCAATTCTTAAAGCTTTTTTTGTTGAAAAAAAAATATGAAATCCAATGTGAAAGCTACCGTATTTTTAGTAAATTGCTAATATGTATGACTTCTTTGGCAACTTCAATGTAATTATTTCACAGGCAAAGGATTTTAGTAGTGGGTGGTGGTGGAGCAGTAGGTTTGGCTGCAATTCAGCTAGCAGCAGCTGCAAGTTGTCATGTTACAACTACTTGTGGTGGTCAAAGCATAGATCGAGTGCGGGAAGCAGGTGCTGAGCAGGTTGTTGATTATACTGCTGAGGTAATGATATATTATTTTCGCCCCATACCACCAGCTAATTAAAATGAAATACATATGTCAAGCCTGTTTTTAATTTAGTTAATTACATGGTTAATTAATTATGTTTCCAGCTGAATCATGCTGATTTTCTTTCTTGTACATATTATAGAGTTGAGAGACCCGTAGTAATGTTTTCATCAGTGAGCTAGCATGTTTGATGTGCAGGACATTGAACTAGCAATTAAGGGGAAGTTTGATGCTGTCTTGGACACCATTGGTGTGCCAGAAACAGAAAGAATTGGCATCAAGTTTTTGAAGAGAGGGGGACACTATATGACGCTTCAGGTAACACGGAAGCTTGTTATTGGATATCTTCAAAGGAGAAATAAGAAGCTACTTTCCTAAATTCTTTGACAATAACATTCAAGGATCTTATCTCCTGTGTTTCAGGGCGAGGCAGCATCCTTGACTGATAGGTATGGACTAGTTGCTGGGCTTCCTATCGCAACAGCTATTTTACTGAAAAAACAGATTCAATACCGATACTCACATGGAATAGGTAAAAAAATGTCATCTTCTCAGGAGCTTAGTTGGTAGACAACAAATATTATCTTCCACAATGTTATACCTCTCTGTTAAACGTGTAAATTTACTGAACCAATATCCACATTTTCAGAATACTGGTGGACTTACATGAGAGCTGATTCAGATGGTTTGGATGAGATCCACCGGCTATCTGAAGCTGGAAAAATGAAAATACCGGTGGAGAAAACATTTCCCATCACACAAGTAAGAGAGGCTCATGAGGCTAAAGACAAGAAGAAAATCCCTGGTAAAGTGGTGCTGGAACTTGATTGAATTAGATTCAACAAAATCATACAAACAATATCAATGACAGGATTTATAGCCTCTCTTTTCTGTTAGTTGTTTTTTTATTTTTTTCCCTCGTATTTAGGTAGTTGATCTTGCTATGTGCAATAAGCAATCAGGCAGTATTGTATAGATGGAAGTATCCAGTTGGCAATCTGTAAAAGTTTTTGAGTACGTTCTTTTTTTGTCTTTCATTTTGCAACAATACGAGTTTGAAATAAATATAGAAGAGGGGTAGTGCACTGGACTTCTATCTTACAGGGTTCATCGACTACTTGTGGCAAAAAAATGGAAACTCAATTTGAGGTGATAGATAAAAAATATATTACCAGGTTAGCAGTGGTTGAGGTTCATGTCTCAATCGAATCAGCTTGAGATACTTGGGAATGCCATGATTTTGCAAAGATCAAAGCTGCTTCTCCTACTGGAAAGTTGCTAGATCGCTTGTAGTTTAAGCTTCGGAAGCTCTACTTTGTTTTTTTTTTAGTAAAACAGCTTCCATCTGCTTCAGGGCCTGCTAAAAATGGTACGTTGTGACTGATTCAGTAAGACAAGAGGCATAAACTGTCATAATATTTGGAAATTTAAACGACTTCCAGAAAATAGTAATAGAGATTTGATGATCATTGTTTAGTTTAGTTTAGTTTAGCCCTTGGAGGCATCAAGTGCAGTAGATTTCTTGCTTCCCCTTCTTCATTAACTTCATTTCCAGAACAGCTCGACTCTTCCACCTTCACCTTCACCTTCACCTGTTAATAGCATTATCGAGGCTGTTGTAACATTGTTCCCTTCTCTACTTGCTCTTAACTAACCTTTTCTCATAAGACTTTAGAGAAGCCATCGACATATTTTCTGACATCCAAACTAGACAAATCTTTTATTTCTTCTACAACAGCCACAAAAGGATCCAACACATCTTTGGAAGGCTAATCAACATTTTCTCTACATGTCTTTTATCAGTAATTCCTCACAGCAACTTTTTATTTGATTCAAAACCTTCACGTCACCTTCATATTCTTTTTGCAAAGTCTTCCATGATTGCATTGCACTTGTAGCTCTCATGATCCTTGGAAATATAGGACTAACAACTTCTCTTTGGATCAAGCTAAGGGCTTCAGCATCTCTACTCTTCTTTGCTTTCAAATCTTTGAGTTTTGCTATGGATTGATTGTCCGAAGTTCTTCAAATGTTATCTCCACCATAATTTCATAAGTCAAGAGAGGTAAGTAAACTCTTCATCTTTATGCTCAAAAACTCATAATTTTTCCCTTGAACTCCAATTTGCACTACTTTTTTTTTTTTTGACATCTTGCCTCTTTGAACTTGGAGAAAACTTTGCCTTTTTTAACCTCAGCTCCACGACCACTTTGTTAGGTTCTAATAGCCTAGAATCCAAGTTAGTAAGGTCCTAAATTTTTTGGTTCCTCTTCCTTGTTCTTGGTCCTTTTCTGTACAAGTCTCACATGTAAGCCATTTCCTTAATATTGTCACTAAAGTGCCTCTGATTTATCAATAATTTGGGTTCAGGGATGTTTATTCTTCTTAATAATTAAAAAAATATAAAATATGACCAGAATTAACTATAAAGTACGTCATTGTTTATAGTAACACAATTAAGAAATGCCTTATCTAGCAGTGAGACTTCTTTATGTTCGAACATTAACGAAATCAACCAGAACTTCTATGAGCAGCAGCGAAAATAGGAAATTGATGATAGAGCGTTTCTTCTTCTTTTTTTCTAAATATTTTTTTTTATTTACTTTTGAAATTTTATTTTCCTTGCTTTTTTTTTTTTGTCTTATTAGTTTAGGAATTTTATTTTTTAGGCCTAAATCTAGTATAAATAGGATATGTACAAGTTGTGTGAATAAACTTAAATTCCATTAGGCCTAAGATCATTTTTCGATAATGAAACCAGTTATCATTGATGTTAACGAGTTTCATTTGATGAAAAGAGTTTCGTGTAGATTTTTTTTCTTTTATCTTGTCAAAAAATATAGATCAAGGTACGGGATTTTATTAGATTCTAGTTGGATTTTGGCTTATTTAATTGACTAAATGCTAATTTAAGACAAAACAAAAATGACTTTATTGAGGTCATGAGGGTGTTTTTTAGTGTTCATGATTGAAAAAGAGATGAAAATGAGTTTTCTAGATCTATAAGTCAAAAGCTCGACTTTTCAACTTCCTATGCTAGCTAGAATCTAGAAAAGTAACTGACGTGTTGTTTATTATACATTTTTTCATAAAACTAAAAGGTAGACGACACATCATCCAATCCTTAAAAAAATAATAATAATAAAAGAACGCCCAAACACTCGAGTACATCCCACTAAGCTACCTAAGCTCGCGCGAGTGGGCTTGTTTTTTTATTGATATGTTTTTTCAAATTTATCATTCAACATTAGGTTTTTATTAATTTTTTAAAAATTTATCCTTCAAATTTTGGTTGATTTTGAATTAGATTTCATAATTTCTTTTGAATTTTTTTTTTTGTAGGTTTATTAAGATTTCAAATAAATATCCCGATATTTGATTGGAGCTCAAATTTGAAAGTGTTTATTTTTTTCGTATAATTAATAAAAATTAGTTTTGGAAAATACAAAGTTATTAAACCTAGTAAAATCCATACTTAGAATACAGGTTTGAAAGGTTAGCTTGGATTAATTGAGAATTTAACTTCATAATATATTTTGATTTATTTTTTATGAGGTTATAACATCTCAAACAAATATCTTGTTATTGAGTTGGTGCTTGATTTTATAAACATTTATTTTTGTTATCATATAATTAAATAAATAATTATTTAAAACTAAATATATTAAACTTAATGAAGCTCATGACCTGAGTTTTGGGTTCGATGGATTGAGTTACAAACCTTGGATCAACTATTATATTGTTATTTCAATATTACAAAAAGAATACGATCTTGAAATCTTTTGTAAAGCCAAGCTTTTTTGTTGATTGTCTAGTTTGTTTCTGAATCCATAAAGTTAATCAGGTTACGTCAGAATAACTTCTAAACTATATAATTTGAACTTTGAATTAGGTCAGAAGTTAAATTTAAAGGCTTTATGGTTGACTTACTAAAATCAAGTTTAATGACATTGCTAAAGAATTTTTCAAGGCTTGAATATTCTTTTTTGCATTAAAAATAGTTTTGGTCTAACTCATAACTTAACTCATGCAAGTTGTCTAATTATACATGTACCTAATATGAAACAAAAAAAAAAAATTAAACCATAGTGTAGCATATGCCAGTTTTCTACGAGCATTCAATAAGAATAAAATATCTTAAATCAAAACTATATTTCCTTATTTATGCATTTATTTTTGTTTTGATGGAAACTTTTTTTTATTTGAAACATTGTTTATCAAATACAAACTTATCTTCATCCGAAAAAAATTTCAATAAACAAAAGATAATTTTTATGCAATTATAGAAAATAAAAAAAGAATAATTGATATAAGAAAATCATTAAAATTATTATGAAAATATATTTTAATTATCTTTATTTTTTATTCAAAAAGCACACTACAAATAAAAAGGACATTTTTTTTTCAAAAAAAAATATATTAACAAAAAAAAAAACTACATAACAAAATACATTTTTCCTCCCTAATCATTGTGTTTTTTCTTATAAAAAAATTATTTTAATTATCACAAAATTAAATAAAATTATATTTTAAAAACTTCCTCATGACATGGCATAGACATCATCTTTTCAATTGTCAGTCAAATAAAGCATGCTCTACTATAAAAACACATCCATAATATCAACCTTTTTTTTTATGTTAAAATTTAACCTAGAATTCTATCTACAATGTATTTTTTTTTTTTATTGTATTTTTGAAAAAGCACAGCCCCTAGCCTTGTCATCTCGGAAAAGATGAGCCCTAGAAAATTTCTATAAGAATAAATTGCCAAACTTTCTTTCGTTCTCTAAATAATTTTTTTAGTTATTTTATCTTTAAATCAACAAACACTCAAGAATTAACCAAGTAATGGAATGATTCTACTGGATCAAAGGAGTTTCAAGGATAGCAAGCTAGGAAAGTCCGTGAAGATTATATATATATATATATATATATATATATATATATATATCAATCCAAAAAACTCACTTTTTCTTTATTGATCAGTACTAAACTAAACATTACAGCTGGCTTTACCTCAGAACTGGGACACAAACACAGTTAGAAAGCACATTCTACACAATTAATAAAAGCATAAACAAAAGCTGCTTTTAATACTCTCTCTGTCTCTTTGTGGTGTAAATGTTTGGTCAAACCACTGCTTTTCAAGTCATCCTTGACCCACTTTCCCCCCTATTCTTTTTGGTCATTTCTCATTTCCCACTTGCAACTTAGGGTTTCAAAGCTTGCTGCGTGCTCTGCCACTCTGGCTCTCTTCATTAAATTAGCCATGGCCCACACTGGTTGAAATCTTGTGGCCCCACCTGCACCTGCCACGTGGAAGAGTCAAGTGATTATTGGTGGTATGATCATTCTTGCTACCGTGGATTATGAGTTTCCTGCTTAGTTATGTTTTATTTTTATTTTATTTCTTGAAATTAACACAGTTTTATAAAAAAAAAAAAGTTGTAAACTAACCCAAATGAAAAACTTTTTTATATATAAATAACACAGTAAAAAGTTTCAATTCTCACCTACCACCGCTGAAATAAGAGCTGTTTTTTTTTTTAAAAAAAAAAAAAAAACATAGTTAATCTTCTTTCTCTCTTAAATATCACAGTGGGTAACTATGATTTATAAAAAAAAAAATATTATTTTAATATATTTTTTAAAGAAAATAATTAAAAATATAGCCTTTGCTTCATGCTGCTTCTGCGTGAGTTTGGACTTTGGAGTGAGTACAGAAGAGGTCTCTCTCTGCCAACGAGGCCTGTGGTTCTTTGATTGAATTGATCATTGCTACTTGCTTTTCTCTGCGCGTGCAGAAGCTGTGATCATTAATTCATCATGCAATGAATAACAGAATATTTTGAATAATTCAAAATGCCTGCATTTTTCTTTTTATAATTACATTTGCCTATGCATTTACATTTGTTGAATAATAAAAAAAAAAAAGTAAAATCTATCTAGTTTTAATATTAATAATTAAAAATTAAATTTCATGATTTATTTTTTATTAACTTAATAATTTTGATGTATTTTAATAATTTTTTAAAAAATAAATATTAATCTGTTAATCTATTTAAAAACAGAGCACCAGAATGTTATTATACTAATATTTATATAAATAAAAATCCAAATATATCTGGTATGAGTATCATTTTAATCGAACAAAAGAAGTTTGGAGTTTCAACCAATTTTTTTAATTAAAAAAAAAAAGAAAAAGAAAACTTAGTTAAGTGATAATTTTCTAAACTTGCTAAGGTGGTGGACGTGGCAGGAGATTGTTTGAGCAAGTCATCGTAATGCGCGTGGGTTGAACAATCATCGGTGGTGACGTACAACCTGGGATTCTTCTCTGTTCTTTTCACCATCGATCCCCCCATGTGATCCCAGTTCGAATTAGCCTATCCTTTTCTAAATTAATATCAAAAATGCCATTTTAGTGTCTTTTCGGTGAAGAAAACGGCCACGTATTTTGTGTGAAGGGTAGAAAAGGAAGAGAAGGGGCACGACACCCACGGAGCTGGTTTCTCGCGCTCGTACATTTGTCAACTGGCCATGTTCATGGAACATGCCCTCTTTGATATTAACAAAACATGGATTATGAAATTATTTTTACTACTACTACTACTACTCTCGAGAGGCAAAGTGTGGTGATGAATGTGTTGAATCGTAAAGCAAATATGATGAATTTCATTATATATAAATTCTGCTAAAATTTCATTAAAAAAAAAGATAATTTTCTACTTTGATGAAAGAAAGTCTCTTGTATGGTATGGTGGATATTAATGCAATATAAAATTTATATTATGTTATATAAATGATAGTGATTCCGTGTAAGGTAAGTGTAAGTGTAAGGAAGTCAAAGAATATCATATTATTATAAAAATAAAAATTGCATTAAAAAATTTAGGATGCTACACCCTATTTATAATATTATAAAGATAAAATTTGATATAGATATAAAGTTTTATTCATGTACAAATAGTCTAAGACATGTAAAGATATATAATATCAATCCTAATATAATTTATACTTTTTTTTCTTCATATGTATTCTTCTAGCATGTATATAAATATATATATTTTTGTGTCAATCTTTAATATCTACTACTTAATCTGTTAAAGACTCATATTTTGTATAGAACTTGATCATTGACCACTAGTGTGAATTCTGATATCTTAGTCAATGGTTTGTTCAAGTTTTTTTTGTTGATTGTTTGCAAATTAACAATAAAAAAACTATTGTTTTTATTCACATGACATATAAACATATTATTTTTTTTATAACAATCCCTTCTGTATTCCTTTATTAAGATAAATGAAATGATGTAAAAAAATGAGCATTATTCTTTTAAAATGTCAACTATATTTAACTATATAACATACCAATCGAGTAATAACTTTCAAAAATGAAACATTTTCTTGCTTTAAACTCAATGTTTAAGATTAAAAGAACTATAACATTAAGATGTAATTAATTAATCAATTCTTCAAGTAATACTCATTTTTTCATCTTCTTCAATAAATCCCAAATCTTCTTTGTAAAAAAACTAAAGATTTCAAGAAAATGAAAACCAAGGCTCACTTATCCTTTTTAAACTCAGAAATGGTATCTTCAAGATATGCATAACTCTTATATTCACTTCTAATACTATGTAGATTATGTCTCCATTATACATTGGTCAATAATTAGCAATGCTTTAAAAGGCATAGCGGGAGAAAGTCTTAGTCCATACCAAGAAGAAATTCTATATATAAAAATAAAAATAGAAAGAAAGAATTTATTCACCGTTAAATGTTGAGAATGAGACACTTCCACTTCAAAACGATAATGTGAACCTCAACATATGAAAAAAGTCCATCCTAATATGGCTTAGTGTTGCCACTACAAATTACATTATTATCAGGCTTAAAAAAAAAAAAAAAAACACTTCAGCAACAAATAAAAATGCTAGAGATCTTTGATGCAATCTAACCATCTAAAATCACCACTATAACCAAATAAGAAACCACTAACAACCTTGTCTCTTTTTGGACAGAATTAAACAATATCTTTATATTTAGATATGGGATGCATAATCATCAACCAATATGATTTGGACTCAATAGAAGGCTTATACCTAAAAGCAATGAGCTTTGGGGCTCTAAATAAATTTGAATAGATCAATTTGAAGATCTATTAGTAGGTACTCTTTAATATAATATCTTGTTAAAGAGAGAGAAAAAGAGAAAAAAAAATTTCCTTTCAAGAGAAAACATATGGTTTTTATTGTTTACTAGATATGTAGATATTTAATATGTTTTATGTCTACGAAACTATCGAAGGCCTATCTAAAAATAGCAACGGTCTTAGGTTAATGGTAGGACTATGCCCTATGGGTTTTTTTTTTTTTTTTTTTTACATCATATTTACAAGGTATTAAAGGAATACCAAGTGAGAAGTGAGTAGCATATTTTTATGATAAAAAGGAAACTTTTTATGGAGTTTTATAATAACCGTGGCAACTATCTATTTTCATGAATTCAATATTCTCAATCTTAGACTTTTATTTACTTGTTATCTTATATAAGGAAGAGTTTAATGAAGACTCTTTTCTATAACTTTCCTTTTAAGAGATATCTAGAAACTTTTCAGTCCATAACTAGGAGAAATGATTAGTAAGGAATAAAAATGATGCAAATAAAATAGAAATTAGGGCAAAAAATTGAAAGAAATAAGAATATATATGTAGGATATATTTATAATTAGTTAAAAAGTCTAATGACATTTTTTGCCTGAAAAATTCATTAAACTCAAAAAAAGGAAGAACTTGTTTTCTAATGGGTGAAAAATTTGGAAAACATCTTTTAAATGTATTTTTTTTAACATAAAGCTTTATCATGGAGAAATAAAAGAAACACTTTAACTTTCTTGAATTTATAAAAATGTTGTATTTGAAAAAGTCTTTGGGCATTTTTGCCCTAAGAAATTCATTAAACTGAAAAAAAAAGGACAAACATGTTTTTTAGATGGATGAAAAGTTTAGAAAACATATTTTAATTGTTTTTTCAAACTAAAGCTATACCATGGAACAAAATAAAAACACTTTTATATTTTTCAATTTGTAATAATATTATATTTAATTAAAAAAAAAAAAAGAGTATGAACTCCATTTCTAGGTAGTTTTTTTTATATAACTAAAAACATCAACGTAACAACGTGACCAATAAAGATAAAATTGCCACACTAAGTTATCAAAAAGGAACCCTCAATGTCCCAAGCCCTATGTACATCTTACACACAATAGTACTAGTTAATTGCATTAATTTTAAAATAAAAAACGAGTGGGGTGAATATTGTGCAGTCAATACTATTCACCCCTCACAAAAATATCATAGATGAAACTGTTCATTTATTGACAATTTATCTTAGTCCTTAAAGTTTTATTTTAGAAAATTTGATCATAATTTAAGGCAAATTACATATGATTTCTTAGTTAATAGCGGAATGGGAAAAATAAGGATCGAAATGAAAAATTTGCCAAACATGGGTAGCGTGCTAGGAGTTTTGAAAAATATACATTTTGATCCTTTAACTTTAAAAATAACACAAATTATATGTTTTCGATGCCTATTTTTTTTTCAAATTCAATTTTAGTACAAAAATTTATTTTTATTATTTTTTTGTTGAGAGAAGAGCGAGAGAGGTTGCCAGATTTTGACAGAAGAGAGAGAAGAATGTCTTGACACTGATTTAGGCTACCAAAATAGTCGATGTTTGTGTCAAATGTTCTATTTGATGAGGGAGTTTATATTAGGTTTTTTTTTTTTTTTTTTTTTTTTAACTTTTAAAGTTTGTGAAAAAAACAGATTTGAGCTCAGTTTGATATTTAGTTTCAATTTTGAGATGGTTTTTGGTTCTTTTAAGGCTATGAATAGGTTTATCACGGTTACTAAGTTGTTTTGTAGGTGTTTTAGGTTAAAAATAGGTTGAAAAATAGATTTTTGGGTTTTAAAAAAGTAAGCCTCTATCTTCTGGTTACCATAATGGTTGAAATCTGAGAAAATCAGATGATGTATTGTCTAATTTATTATTTTCAAAAACATTTTGGGATGGAATGTATAAGGGCCTCGTTGTGCAGCCCTAACAAAATGAGCTAGGCTGGCTTGTCAGGTCTAGCAATGCTTGACCTTTACCTTTTTTTTTTTTTCCTAACTCTTATTTTAAATTAATTCTTTTTTTATATGGTTTTTTTCTAATTTGTTTTATATTTAGATTAATATTCCTTCTCTATTTCATTTTGTTTAAATAAGCCTATTTTAAATGCTGATTATTTATATTTGTTATATATTTAAATTTTGAAGGGTTTTTATGATTTATCTATATATTTTTTTTATCTTTTGTATAGATGAACTTTATTTCTGAAAATAAAAAATTATTTTGAGATAGTATTTTTAATATATGCAACCTTGTATAATGTTTTTTTCCTCTTTTATTTTATTCAATTAATTTAATTCATGTCTTCATTTCTATTATCATTTACTTGAAAAAAAAATCATTTCAATAAATAAATTTAACAAATACAACTGAGTAAATATCACAGCTTACAAGATTAAATATCTTGATCTATATTTATCTTTTATTTTTTTAATTTATCATTTATATTTTTTTATTTATTAACACACTTTTTTTAAATTTATTTAATTATATGTATACATAAAATTTTTTATTTTTAATTATAATTTTTTAACTATAAAAATATGTAAAAAACATTTTTATATACAATTTGTCTACTTTTTTTAAAAAAAATCTAAAGGCAAGTTTAAAGTATCTAGCATTTACTATTGCTAGAGACAAGGAGCACTTTATTGTTTAAAATTTTCCATTGAATTGATAAATCCTCTATTGCCCCTCCCTCTCTGTTTCCCTGTCACTCTCGCTTCATCAATCCACCTGCATCTATCTGTACGAGCTCTGTGCAAACCACACATCATACAACCAAACAAAGAACACCATTATTTCCCATCAGAGTTTCCCTTTATTTCCATTCACAAAACCAATCAATAAAAACATCTCCCTCGCTCCATAAAATCTTACATTATTACCCTCCTCTCCTCTATGATCGATTACTAAACCAACAAGAAAGAAACAAGAATACATGGATACATTTGTAGACAGACTCCATCGAAGCAACAGCAACAATAACAGTAGCACTGGTAACAACACGATTAGAAGGCTTAGAAGCAATGGCAGCATGAAAGGTGGCCATGCTTCACCAATGTTCCCGGCTAATGGCAAGAAACGTGGCTGTGCTTTTGAAAATCCTGAACCCTCTTCTCCAAAGGTTACTTGCATTGGTCAAGTGAGAGTAAAGACCAAGAAACAAGGCAATAAACTGAGAGCAAGATCAGAGAAGAGAGGGGAGATAAGTTTCAGAAGAGTAGACCAAAACAGCAATGCTTTTGAAGGGAGCAATAATCATCAAGATTTGATTAACAATCAGTTCTTGAATCAGCAGCAGCAACAAGAGGATTTGTCACCCAGGAATCCAAGATGGGTGCATTTGCCTGTGACTATATGTGAAGCTTTAAGGACTTTTGGAGCTGAGTTTAATTGCTTTTTACCTTGCCGGTCTTCATGCACGGCGAGTGAAAAAGAGAAAGAAGAGAAGGCAGCGGCAGCAGGATCTAATAACAATGGCAGTAGCTCTTGTGGGGCGGTGTTTGCAAGGTGGTTGGTGGCAGTGCAAGAGGAAGAAGGGAAAGGGAGGGAGATAGAGTTGGTGGTTGGAGAAGAAGAAGTCGAAGAGGAAAGAGATGGGAGGAGGAGGAGCTATAGGAGACATGTCTATGAAGAGATTGAATTTAAAGATGAGAAATTTGGAGGAAATGAGGGCTTGCAAGAAGAGGAAGAAGCAAGGGTGAATATTTGTATACCACCAAAGAATGCTTTGTTGTTGATGAGGTGTAGATCTGATCCTGTTAAAATGGCTGCTCTAGCTAATAAGTTTTGGGAAGCACCTGCTCCACAAGTTGAAGAAGATGAGCAAGAAGATAAGGATAGAGATTTGGGAGTAGAAGAAGAAAAGCGTATCAATGTAGAAGATAAAAGAGAAGTTGGGCCAGGTCATGAAGAGGAAGAGCAAATAAAAGTTGCGCAAGAAGGTATTAGGGAGCACAAGGAGGATTTGTTTGTGGCTGAAAATCTGGTCTCTTTCGAAACTGTTGAAGAGCAGCATATTCAAGAAACTGGACGAGGTTTGGCTCTTTTGGAAGGCGAAGGAGGAGCAGATAGCCAACAAGTCAGAAGCACAGACGAGAACATTGATGGGGTTCTTCAAGAAGGGAATCTGGTGAAGCAAGAAGAGGAACCAGAAATTCATGAGGTCGTGAACTTGCAGCCAACAGCCACAACACAAGAAACTGTTAGTCTATGCAGTGACCAGTCTTCACACGATCAAGAAATTGTAGATCCAGAGGCCTTGATGAATCACGACAATGAAAACAAGATGGTTCAAGAAAATGAGGATAATCAAGAAGACAGAACACTCAAAGCAGAACAAGAACATGTAGTAGACTTCAGTGATGACATTGAGGAGAACTCAGTGTCTGCACAGTTTGAACAAGAAAGCTTAGAGGTTGCTGTCAAAGACTTGCAGGACCAAGAACCAGAGCCACGTTCTGCTGCTGAATTTCAAGTACAAGAGTCAAAGGAAGAGAAAGAGACCGAGCAAGAGGAGGAAGAACAGACAGTGACCCATGAAAGATCCGAACCCGAAGACCCAAAAACCCAGGAAGCTGGTCAAACGGGTACGGGTGTGAAGTCAAAGGAAAGAGATTGTAGTCAACCACTGTTACCAGATTGCCTGCTGTTAATGATGTGTGAGCCCAAGCTGTCAATGGAGGTATCCAAAGAAACTTGGGTTTGCACTACGGATTTCATCAGATGTTTACCAGAGCATTCAAGGCCAGTCGATAAAGCGGACGGTAAAGATGAGCCCAAGAAAAGAGCCAGCATCGACAGTAATCCTGCGCAGGTGCATAATAGCAACAGCATCAACAACAACAACAACTTGCAGCAGCCAGCCAGGTCTTCTTGTTCATATCCGGGTAAGCCGCCGGCTCATGGAGCCGGGACAGAGTCCATGTCCACAATGATAGAGCAGAAGCTGGTGGGAGCCAAGGCATACGATCCATTTGTTCTGACGCGCTGTAAGTCTGAACCAATGAGGTCAGCTTCTAAGCTTGCCCCAGAGGCTTGTTTCTGGATGAATAGGAAGCTCGAGCCTCATGGAGCAGCGGCTACGCTTGGGGTCGGCGCGGCTGGTGTTGGGTTTTAAAGGCCTTGTCGACGGTAATAAAATTAAAGGGCTCTGCTTAAAAGTTAAAAAAGAGTGCGGTAAGTTCGTAAGGGTAGTTTTTGTAGTACTAGTAGCGGTGCTTTTACTCTTTTTTACTGCCACGCGTTCTTGTAAATCTTTTACTTTCCCATTATTTGAAGCGAACCTCTTCCTGTTTCTTTTTTGTCCTATAAGATAAGGCAGCATCATGTGGGTGGAAATAATAGTTGGGTGGAGTAGAGTGCATGTTACTACCATATGGTCCACTACGGGTCTATTTTGACCCGTTTGATTGGTGAGATTCTGGGACTGATGAAACAGACAGTCAAGCAATGATTTGATATTGAATTATTAATGCATGTTGTTATCATGATGTTTGGTGGTGTTTGTAAATGATTTTTGAATTAAATTGTTTTTTTAATTTAAAAATATATTAAAATAATAATTATTTATTTTTAAAAATTATTTATAATATTGACATATTAATACAATCTTAAAAACACTTAAAAAATTAATTTCAACAAGATTTTTTTAGAATTTTATAAAATTAGATTTCTACTGCAAAAACAAACACTTCTTGTAAGTGATGTTTGGTTAGTCATGTTAAAGAATAATTCAAGCTCGGATCTTGAAGATAGCGTGGTTTGATGATCATAGGTAGTGTTCATGATTTGAGTCGATGTTAGTTTTTTGAAGTTTTTTTTTTTAAATGTATTAAAATAATATTTTTTTTAAAAATAAATTATTTTTATTATTAACATATTAAAATATGATCTAAAATTATAAATAATAATAATAATAAAAAAATAATTTTCAAAAACAATATTTAAAAAAAAAATACAATGTATATGAGTTAGAGCCCATTTGATTATGCGTTTGTGTATGTGTTTTTCACTTAATCATGATTGTATCTTGTTTGGTTACAAAATGAATCACAAATTTTATTTCTAGGCCCCACTAATAAATGAGTTTTTAACTTAGTTTTTTTAAAAAACTACTTCTATGTGTTTTTGCTATGCTTCTCTTTTGCTTTTCATTGAGTTGTATTTTGTTATTGTTCAATTGGCTACCAAGACCAAAATAATTTCATCCTCCTTTGAACTAATCAAAAAATCAATACTGGACGGTTTTTGCATAAATTAAAAATTCACGAGACTCAAGTTTTTATATTTGTAAATTATAAAAATATACATAAGTTTTAATTCTCACCAATTATTTATATAATTTGATCTTCATCTTGATTTTGTTTATAAATTTTTTTTTTAATTGATGTGGTTTTATGTTCACATTCCCATGAAAATTAGAAACCTTTCTATATGGATTATGTTTGTAATGGCATTGCAGTAAGTTTAATGAGATAATAAAATTGGTGTTTTAATTTGCGTGGTTGTTTTTACAATGTATTAATAATAAAATGAACATTAATCTAATTGCAAATTAAAAAACTAATACACATACTTTTAGATCATTTTATTACCAAGATCAATTTCAATTATTATTTTAACCAAAAATATTGGACATATTTTTTATTAAATAATAATTTCAATCATAATTTTAACCAAACACGTATTTTAATCAAACAATCATAATTAAAAATAATTTTTCTATATTTTTTTCATATTACAATCACAAAAGTATCACATACCAAATATATATATATATATATATATATATATATATATTTTTAGTTTAACGTGGGTGTCCAGGCCAGCTTGCAAGTACCTCGACTAATCCCACAGGTCTTGAAATTAACGACCATGTAAGCCTCCAGTGGCCATCATATGAGCAACTCCAGGGCTCGAACCTGAGACCACAAAGAAAACAAATCTCTTAGTTCCAAGTTTTTACTACTGGGCCACCACCTGTATGGTTATACCAAACATATTCTTAATTTGAAATTTGTTGGCTTTTATTGTTAACAGTTTTCTTCGGAGATAGCGGCATGCATGCATGCAACTAAAAGCATCAAAGTAGGAAATATTAGACAATGGAGCACCATCTCGACAATGTAATAATTGAGAAACCGATCAATTTGCATTTAGCGTTTTCTTGTCTTAATCCCATCGACGTGAAATAATTGGGACGTGTTGTCTCTTATTACACATTTTCGTGACCTGTAATGACACCTAATAAAAAGAAAAAAATAATAATGTCTGCCACACTGCTTAACTACACATCTTAATGATTGGTTATTATTTTCTATTGTCTTTTTTTGCTAATAATTGTTTCTTCTTCTTTCTTTTTCGTTACAACATCGACCAAAAATACTGTACTGCTTTCCAACATAAATCACCAATTGTGGGCAACAATGTCAAATGCTTTATTGCTTTGACGCTGAATTCAAAAGCGAAGAGAGAAAAAAAATGGTTGATGTCGCTAAATCATATGTTTATTTAGTACACGTGTCATCTCTTCATAAAAATATAAAAAAAATCTTTGAAATATTATTATGAAGTTAATATTTGGTGATGAGACGATCTTCTACGCTCCGCTTGGAAAGTGCGAAAACGGTGTAGCACAAGTCAAAATGTTTTTTAAATAATATTTAATATATTATCAATTACAATAATGTCCTTGAGTAATATTCAAATTAACAATAAAATTATTATAAAAGAACAAAAAAAAAAATCCTTGTAAGAGAGTTACATTGATTTTATCCTTAAAAGTAACAAAGTAATTTGACTATTTAAAAAAAATTTCAAATACCATAACACCCCTTATTGAATAGGCATTATATATATATATATATAGGGGCAAATCAATAATCTCATTGTGAAAAAAAATCACTAACCTAATTCTGTTTAAAGATAATTATTTCATGGTAAAAATATTACCTTATCTCTAATACCTAGTTAATTTTTTTTTTAGACATGAGCAACATGTCACTTTTCAATGAATAATGATTTGTTCCTAGAGCTACAATAACTTTCCTTCCCCTTTATTGTTTTTTTTTTTAAATTTAATTTAATGGCCCAACATCTGTTTGAGAATTCACCTAGTTGAATGTTTGGAATATGGAAATGCTACATTATTTAACACAATTTTGTAAATCTTTCCTTCATTGCTAGTGATGCTTGGTACAAGAAGTGGAAGACCTTGACCATTTTGTTCATGACAAGAACTAATTCAAGCGAGGATATTGGAGCATAAGTATTTGCAATCTTAAATGTTATGCTCTGCATCTCCAGTTCTTTAAAATCATAAATATTGTTCCTACAGCTCTCCTTTAGATTGTATTGGGCTGATAATTTGACAAGTATAGTTGGTTCTTTTTATTGACTCCGCTCGTTGGATCAAATTAAGGATGAAAATATGATTGATCTCTTTGAAAATTATACGAGTACAAGTCCTTATTTTTAATAAAATATTTTATTAGGTAGTGCACGATGGACTTGTTGTGCAATGAAACTCTTTTTTTTTTTTTTTAATTTCACTATTTTAAACCAAAATTTAAGGCAGTTTAAGTTTAATTGTTAAGGAATGACAAAATAGAAAGACCGGAGGATCAAAGTGAAAAAAACTGGTAAAATGCGTGGTTGTTTCAAAGTTTGTGCAAAATAATTTATTTTCACCCTTCTACTTTTCCAATGATACCTTTTCAGTTCGTTAATATTTTTGAAATTCAATTTTAATACAAAACTCCATTGCTTTTATTTTTTAGTGTCGTTAGAGAGAGAATAATTGGATTCCAATAATAAAAAGATAAAATTCTTGTTAACACCAATTCCAACCAAGAAAAGATTATTCTTTGTGGTACAGAGTAGAGAGAGAAATAATGGCCAAATTATGACAATAAAGAAAGAAGCTTATGTTGACACTGATTCCAACCATAAAAAAATGGATCTTAGATTTAGAAAAAGGATGATTGAATTCCAATAATTAGAGTCCGTTTGGCAACGCGTTCACGTTCGCGTTTCTTCAAAAACGCATAAAATGACCGTTTGGTTACAAATGGTGAAACAATAAAAACACATGGGTCCCACCATTTATATGCGACAGGACCATGACTTTTGAGAAGCAGTAAATTACTATTTTTTACGAGAGTTTCAGGCACACTGCAGTGAATTTCACTGTTCACGTGAATAGTGCAATTCACTTGCACTTTTTTTTTTTTCAATGTATTAATTTTTTTAACAGTTTTTTTTTTTATAAAAAAAACTAGTTTTGAACAATATTTTTTCTCTCGAAAAACTAGTATAAAGTAAATTAAATTCACTCGCACTGTAATATCAATTTTATACTCGATAATATTTTATCTGAAATTATAAATAGTTTAATGGAATAATAAAAAATATTTTATATCAAGTATTATTTATTTCATGATGTAATAGGAATAGTTAATTCTATAATATTTAAATTTAAAACCATCAATATTAGTATATATATTTTAAAATTATTTTATAACCTCAATTTCAAAAGCATTCTTAACCAAATACATTAAACTACCTTTTTCTTCAACTTCAACTTCAACTTCAACCACAGTTTTAACCAAATACTATTTTTTCAAACCAACCTCAACTAAAAGTACTTTTTATAAAACAACTTTTTTCAAACCACAACCACAACAGCTACCGCAATACCAAATACAGACTAAAAAGAAAGTATTTTTTAGCATTTTATGATATTATCATAATCTCATAAATCTAGTCCCATGTTGGTCTAAATTGATTTATTATATCACTATTTTTTTTTTAATATTTATATTATAATCTCAATATTGGATCCCTTGCTTTAGGGCCTGCATTTCCCTTGCTTCCCCTTGAAGACTCTCTTGGATCCCTTTGTCCCAAAGATTACTAAAGTCTTATCCAAGGGGGAAAATGCACGCTGTACCACTAATCCATATCGATCTTCCATGTCAAATTCATCAAGCATTTGTTTGGATACATAATTAAATCCAAACCCTCTACTTTAGGTTCATGTCTGCATCCAAAATTATCATTTTGCATATGCAAAATGTCTCCTTCTCAAAGCAAGGGTTGCTAACTCAATCTTCGTCTTGCTGGATTCCAAAAACACCAGTCTCTGCAAGCCAGAGGTGTGTATGCACGGGTCAAGTTCCAAGGCAATCGATTTTTTTAGCGGACTGCGTTTTCTTTACCAGAGATTCCAGCCTTTCCAGCCATAGATTTTCTCTCATCTCTTTGGCTTACTTTGTTGTTTTCTGTGTAGAGGGGCACGGATTGACAGTGCAAAGCAAGAAAGTCGTACAGGCTGAGCTGCTTGTGTCTGTCTTTGCCTCAGAGGGGATCTACAATGGGATGATGCTTTTTAGGAGTGCTCAAACAGCTTCTCATTGTCCTTTTCTTCTTCTTTTTTCTTGCAAATATTGAAAAGAATCTTTGTCCAGCCTTTCTTACATTCCCCCTTTTTTTTATTGCCAAACACATGAATGCTCAGTGGTTCTATTTCTTGAATCTGGAATTATTATGTCCAGAACAATATCTACCTTACGTACCTTTCTCTAGACCAATTATCTTAATGAGCAACATACATGTCTAGCTAGGTCATTGGGAGCTCCTAGTTTCTGATGCCCAAATTGGCCAAATATCGCTCACTACCTTTAACAAGACGATGCAGTATATGTTTGATCCGTTGGCTAAAACCAAGCAAGCTCGGACTGCTCCGCCTTCTCTAGTCGTTCGACCATAACCATCTATACCACATGAACTATAGGTCTATAAACAACTGGTCTGCGTGTTATAACTCTTGTGAACTCAGATTGCATAGCTGCTCTTGAGATAACTTCACCATGTCCTAAACCGCCGTCTCGACCTCGTGTATATGGTCAACATGGTGGGCATCCCCTTCCCTGAAATGCTAACCTAATCCATGTTTAACCTAACCAGCAGGCTGCACCCGTGAAATTATGAAATAGTACCTGCAACTTCTTCCACCTTAACGACTATATAATTAGTGTTTCTAGCCCCAACAACAATATCCACATGCTTCTAATAGAATTCCCAACCTACCCGCTAAAGCCTTGATTGCTAGGGTTGACCTAACTAGTCCAACTTCTTCAGGCAATGGGAATCATTTAATAACAATGATGCTCCTAGTCTGATACAAAAAGCTCTGCTTATTTTTATAAAATATAATTTAACTTGTTAAATTTTAAATTTACTTTTTAGAAATTACCGGTTTGAGTTTTATAAATCTTAGAGCTACTAGAGACTTATATGATCATTAACTTTAAAACCTATAAAATCAATCGAGATACTCACAAAGTAGTCCAAACATTCACAATAATCTTAAAAAAAAAAGAAGCTCAACCGTAATTGGATAGACTCCATCGTCTGATTCCCAGAGGGGTCAAGAGATTAATGACTTTTAAGTAGTTTTCAAGAGAAGACAGTGAGAGTACTAGAGAGCACATTGCTAAGTTTCGAGACCAGTATGGGGATGCTGCCCAAGGACCAAAACTACGAGGCTACGACTTTTTGTGGGTCTTCATCGACTAAAATAATCACAGACTAGAAGGCCGATGTTTTCTGAAAAGAAGATGCAAGTGGGTGGAGATCTCTTCCTAGGAGCAACTATTGCCATAGTTTTAATTAATTCAAAAAATTTGCTTAGGTTTGCAACCGTTCAGAAAAAACATGCTTGACAAAATCATGATTGAAGTTTAAAATTAAGAGGTTTTTTCTATTAAAAATTAACCATAATCTAAAAATTTAAACCATTAAATAAAAACGATGATGTTTAAACTCAAACACTATAAATAAATAATAAAATATTTATTTCTTACACCGTTAAAAAAAAGGTTTTTTAAAGAGGTTTTTGAATGCCAGTCAAAAAACATTTTTTTAATATATAATCAAATCTCAATTAATTTTATAAATAAATTATAAAATTCAATATCTATACAAAATTATAAATATATATATTTTTTCTAAATTAGGATACCTAAATTATTCAAAGCCTTCATTCATGGGTTAGACAAATATAAAATGGGTGGGTAAAAAGTAATTTTTATAGGTAAAAGAATTATTTGAAAGCAAGCCCAAATTCAAAATAGATCAGAAAAAAAAAATTATTTAATTATTAGCCAAAAATAGATATTTTTCAACAAACTCAAATCCCTAGTTCTTATAGAGTAGTGATGATTGGGTCGTCCTTAGATGGATAAGTAACACATCTTCCTAGACCTCCTCGATCAAAAATTAAAGAATAAATAGAGAAAATATATATGAAATATTAGTGAAATATAAGATTTGTTATCTCATTAGCATTATTTATAATAATAAAAAAACAATGCTATCTCAAACACATACAGTGAAAGAGATACTAAGTGAAATTCAATACACAAAATAATTTAATATATAGATAATATCATTATTGTAAAGATTCTAATACTAGAAAAATCATGCAAGACAAACTCAATACATTCTAGTTAGTTTTTTTTTTTATTTAAGAAATGTAAATTTAATTTATTAAATTCCCATTTAGTAAAAAGAAAGAGCAAAAACTACACTACAATTGGTAGAATAAGTTTTGAAGTAGAATACATATTGTATTTGTTTTAATATATTTTAGCTATTTATACTTAGTTTTATTTATATCATTTATGTGTATGTAGTTTTAAATAAATTCAAGCATTTTAGAGATAGATAGAGAGGTAATAATTTTACAAATCAACCAATTAAATTGAATAGAGGCTTCTAATTTTATGAATTGTGCCAATTTCAATTTACCAGCCCTTAGTTAAAGCTACTAATCCTATTCTGGAGACCAAAATACCTACACTAAAAAGAATATAAAAAAATACTATAATAATATCTTGGAATTTGTAGTGAACTTGGTATATCTCCTCCTAATTCTCTACACGCACGCACATGGGCATTGTTGAATCTCAACTTTATATTAACTCCCATTATCTATTGAATCTCAACTTTAATTATGTAACATGAAATTTAAATTACAAAGCTCACCATTTCTTTCAAGTATATTATCACAAATTTTAATTGTTAATACATGTGACAAGAAATTTAGTATAAAAAATCTTTAATTTTGTGAAATTATACATATTTCTTTCTTTTTTTCTTATGAAAGATTAGAAATTTTGTTGATAAATAATAAATACAAAATGAGTTTTATAATCTCAAATGTCATCCAAAACAAATAAAAGAAGGATTACATTCATAGAAAAAGAAAAAGAAAAGTTAAAGCAAAACAATTTTTGATATAAGAAAAAAAAAACACTTTAAATCTAGTAACAATCAGTTTTAGTTATATGTGAGTAACCTAACAATTTTTTCTTTAATTTATTGTTGTTTTAGAAAAACAATCTTTTTTTCTTATGAAAGATTAGAAATTTTGTGGATAAATAATAAATTCTAGTATTGTTGTTATTGCTTGTTTTAGTTATATGTGAGTAAATTAATTGAATTATGTAAAATAATTGTAAATATTGATCCGATAATAACCAATTTAAATGGTTTTTGAATTTTATTGGATAATTTCAATTAGAAAATTTTAAGCAAATTTAGTTTGGTTTGGTTTTAGATTTAGATTTTAAAAATCAAAATAACCTACTGAAAAACAAGTTAAACTAAAATAAAAAAATCAACTGAGTCAAACAAAAAAACTCATCATAAATAAAAGGTTTGTTAAATCAAAACCTATCAAATATAGCTAACAAAAGGCCTATTAACTCAACTATGTGTAGCCAGTTACCTTGAATAAGATGAGTTACCAAAAGTTATTTTGAATAAATTGAGTGAGTAGTTAATGAAAGTTATCTTAAACTTTTTCAATTTTTTAAAAAAAGCAAGACAATAAAAAGAGGATACAACTTAACAAAGCAACAATTGTATTGCAATTCAATCAAGTTTACATGATCTTCAAAACTTATTTATCAAGTAGATATTTGATTGTATGTTGATAACGAGTAAATGATAGCTTGTTGGTAGTAATTTTAGGAGATAGAACAATATGCGATAATTAACTTTGTAGGTGATATTCAAGTAGGCTTGTAATTTTTTTTGTAATTAGTAAGATTGTAATTTCAATTCCATAAACCAGAAATACCGAGAAGTTGTTTCATGATTCAGGAGTTTTAATTTGTGAATGTAATTAGAGTATGAATCTCATAAGTATTCATTTTTTTATATTCAAGTTATTTTAATTATTTGGTTATTTCTTCAGTCGAACTATGATTTATCTGAAAGTAAATTTAATCATTTAGGACTAAATCTAGAGTTTAAATTAGTTAATTTAAAATTCCAATCTTAATTTACAAAGCCCTTTTAATTTATATAAAACAAAAAAAACCTACATTAAACAGGATCTCTATAAAACAAACCTTAAAGATAATTAAAAAAAAATAACCTTTGCATTGAAAACCCATGAGAGTAAGAAAAAATGGATATTACAAAACAAAAACATCTTTTGCAAAATAAGAACTTCAAGTTTAAAGGCACAAAATCTAAATCTAAGATTATTAAAAGAAACATGGAAAAAAAGAAAGAAAAGTGCTATGATGGTAGTTGGAGAAACCTAAGAATCTCTCCTCAAAATGGTTTTTTTTCCCAGTAAGTCAGAGCCATAACTTTGTTGATTTCATAAGTTTTATTCAACAAACCACTAATTTAATTAAATTGCCATAATATTTGTGATCAGTGGAGTCATTTTATAACTTAAATGTGTGAATTCTGTGTAAATTGCTCTCCCCGATCTATACAATTATTAATGATTGTGTCCCATTATTTGCAAGTTGTAATAAACAGCCGTCATCATCAACAACCAATCTCTTGACCTTTAGTTAAACAGCTCCACCATAGAGTTCATTGCTTGGCTACTTTCTAACAAAAAAAGACCTTGAACCTGCAGAAAGATTCAAGTGTCCTAGGTGTTCGAGAATGGCTTGGAGAAAGGAGTGCTTGAACCTCGTACTGGTGCCACTAGGCAACAGTAATTGAACGCCGTGAAAAGAAACATGGAGTTGGTAAATCAACAGGTCAGGAGCCATAATATCATCCACAAGCATCTCAAGGATCACAGAAATAAGAGTAGATGAGCTCATGCTGTGAAGTGCAGTGTCCAGTTTTGTATCATATGCAGCAGCTTCTTCAGTTCAAAACCAGGACAACTTCAAATGAAGCTACTGGCTTTCTGTTCAAACCATGGTCAGCTCATCTACTGCTAAACTCAATGTCTGTGAACTGTTCCTGGCTAAATGATCTTTGCTTGTTTTGAATCACTCTACTGACCCTCTTGAAATCAACCTCTCTCTCCCCCTTCCCCAGAATATAGTTGCTAGACTAAGATTGATTATGCTGATTTTTTTGTTCTAATTACAAAAAAGTTATGAGAACAGAAACCTATCCCTGTAAATTCTCTTTCATTTCTGTGTATTGTCTGGATTTTGATCTCCCTGGCTACCTGTCAACTCTGCTCCATCTGTAGCACTCTCAGATGTTGAATTTGGTGAACCTGACGGACCACTACTTTACTTTCATTTTCTTTGTCAGAATCGCCTTCCATTAAAGAGTTGAAAGCAAGCCTGGCAGAATAAAGGAACAAACCAACAGAATTGATTCCAAGAAAAAATGTTGCAAGGTAGCACAAACCATTCAGAATAGCCCTGCAAATAGCAGAAAGATGTCACCATCTTGCATAACTTAAATCACAACGCAAAAAGATAGCAGCAGCAGGACCTACCAATGACTAAATTTGAAAAAAGCATAGGATCGAAACCTTCAAAATTACAATATAATCACAATATCAAATGAGTGAAATGAAAGGAAATAAAATCCAACAACTTGTTTAGAGTTCAAATTGAATAATAATAACATGTGAGTGAATCCAAGAGTTCATGGGAAACAACAAACTCTAGCTTTCAACTGAACTTCCATAATCTCAAAACACCACGGATTGAAGAGAATTGAAATAATCCAGACGCTAGTGTGTTTCAGAAGTTGACAATGGAAGTTATAATCCATCAAATTCCAAATCTAGCACTAAAACAGCGCATATTTGCAAATTCCCTTAAGAAAGTAACATCAATAAACCACTGATCTTTTAATCAATAAATGGGCATCGCAAAATTCCTCAAAGAGTACAACAATGCAACAAAATCCTACCAAAGCCTACCTCCTAAAACCCCAAAGTGAAACATATTTTTAACACGTGACAAAAATTGTGTTATGGGAAAAAGCCACTTCATTGTGCCAAAAAACACAGTCCCACCTACCCAAAGTCACTTTCTTTAATTCCAATTTCCATATGAGCAATCAATAACAGCAAAAAAAAAGAAAAAAAAAAGAAGTAAAGGAGAATAGCATTTCTTTAGAACGTTTAGCACCGCGTCGAAGAGAGCGGGAGAGAAAACAAAGGCGCCAGTCAGAAGAGCACTAGTAACAGCCTGAAATGGAGAACACCACACACACACACACACACTATAGATCCCATGCCCGTGCAATGCCATGTCTATGCGATACCGCGAGTTTATAGCATGTTTATATGTTGTCGTGGATTTATAGAAAAAATAAAAAATATATATAGAAAAAAAACTATTGCAATCCACAATATTTTCATACTATAAAGTTAAATTCTTAACCAACTTAATATTAAAAAAAATTAACAAAGAAAAAACAATTTTGAAAAAAAATGAAAAAAAAAAAGAAGACAATTTTGGAAAAAAAAAGCAAAAAAAAAAAAAAAATATGGGGAAAGTTAAAGCTAAATTCTTAACTAGCTCAATATTAAAACAAAAAATTTGACAAAGATAATTTAAAAAAAACATGTGGGGAAACACTATAGCAAAACCAAAACCAAGTGATGAAATATTGTAACAATCCACAGTGTTTTAAATAAAAAACTACGAAGCAAAATTCTCAACTAGTTCAATATAAAATAAAATAAAATCGACAAAGATCATTTAAAAAAAAGAATAATAAAAAAAACCATGTAGGGAAATATATTGTAGTAATTCATAATGTTTTAAAGAAAAAAAAACTGCAGAATTAAATTCTCAACTAATTCAATATTAGAAAAAATCAACAAAGATAATTTTGAAAAAAAAATACAAAAACAAAAAAGAATAATAATAAAAAAAGAAAATAGTCTTAGGGGGAAAAAAAACATGCAAAACAAAAAAAAAATAGAGAAAAAACAAAAAAAATATGGGGAAAAACAAAAAAAAGACAAAACAAAAACAAATAAGAAAAAAACATGTGAGAAAAGCTACTTTCCCACACATTATATATATATACCAGTTATATGACCCGCACGATTCCGCGGGTTAATTTATTTTTGCTTAAAAAATATAAAAAAAACTAAGATCTAAAAGTGTTATGTCTTTCTGTAAAGTTATACCCAAGAGTCTTGGGTTTGGCTGCAACACCTGATCTATGAGTAATATTTATAATATTAATAATAATATTAAACTTGCATGACCCAAGTTTAAGTGGCTCTGATTGCAACACCGGACCCAATAGCCTTGGATATGGGTCTGACTGCAAGGTCGTGTCATAAAAGTATGATAATCAAATAGATTAATTAAAAAGAAAAAAAATAAAGAAAAAAAAAACCAACATGAAGAAAAAAACTAACGAAGAAAAAGTTTTTTTTTGAATTAACTAGGTTAACCCTTCAAACCAGGTTAATCCATCAAATCTTGAATTCGTGTCGTAAAAGTTTGATAATTAAATAGGAAAAAAAAATTGATGGGTTACCCAGAATTAATTGGGCTAACCTGTGAAACCAGGTTAATTCATCAAGCCCGGGATTTGTATCATGAAAGTTTGATAACTAAATATAAAAAAATTTAACCTTAACAAACTAAATTAAACAAAAAAAATTAACTAAAAAAAAAAAAAAAAGCATCAACCTTTCAATTGTGGATTGCACTGTGCAGTCAACAGTCAAAGGCATAAAAACAAAAAAAAAAAAAAAAAAACTAAAGGCATCAAACGATAACTAAATAGAAAAAAATTAATATTAATGAACTAAATTAAATAAAAAAATATTAATTAAAAAGAAAAAAAAACATATAAAAAGAAAAAAATTAATGAAGAAAAAGAAAAAAAATCTTAATTAACTATGAATCAACTGGGTTAACCCATCAAATCTGAATCCATGTCATAAAAGTCTGATAATTAAATAGAAAAAAACATTAATATTAAAAAAGTAAATAAAAAATAATAATAAAAAAAAAAAACTAAAGGCATCAGCTTTTTCACTGTAGATTGCACTGTGCAGTCCATGGTAAAAAGGCTTAAAAAGGAAAAGAAAAGGAAAAAAAACAAAGGCACACGCCACGAGTAAATTTTTTTTTTCTTGCATAAAAAATATCAAAAAAAGGCTAAGATCTAAAAGCGTTAGGTTTTTTCTGCAAAGATATACCCAAAAGCCTTGGGTTTAACTGCAACACTTGACTTAAGAGTAATATTTAAAATATTAATAATAATATTAAACTTACATAACTCAAGTTTAAGTGAGTATGACTGCAACACCAGACCAATAGCCTTGGATGTGGATCTGGCTACAATGTTGTGTCATAAAAGTGTCATAATTAAATATATTAACTAAAAAGAAAAAGCCAACAGGAAGAAAAAAACTAATGAAAAAAAAAGAAAAAAAATCTGAATTAATTGGGTTAACCCTCAAACCAAGCTACCCGTCAAACCTGTGATTTGTGTCATGAAAATTTTGTTAATTGTATAGAAAAAAAAAATTGACGGGTTAACCCATAATTAATTTGGTTAACCCATAAATAATTTAACAAAATAAATTAAATGAAAAAATTAATTAAAAAGAAAAACCAGAAAAAAAAAATCTGGGTTAACCCGTTAAACTCGGAATGCGTGTTATAAAAGGTTTGAGATAGAAAAAAAATTTAACATTAACAAATTTTTTTTTAAAAAATATCCATTAAAAAAAACAAAGAAAAAAACAACCTAAAAAAAAGAAAAAAGCAAAAAAATAAATAAAAAAATAAAATAATAAAATAACAGCTCAGCTTTTACTGTGGACTGCACAAAGACTTGAGCCCTTATATATATATATATATATATATATATATATATATATATATATTGAAAATACCCATTAATCTAAATAAGATAAATAACTCATATATCTTTATATTATTACATTTCTTATACGTAGAATTGCATATGTTATGTTCTGAGTGTGTTTGACAGTGTAGTAGCGGTTGCTTTTCAAATAGCTTTTCGTGCCGAAATACATTCTAATGATGTTTTTTTATTTTTTAAAAATCATTTTTGACATCAGCATATCAAAACGATCCAAAAGCTACAAACCACACTTAATTTTAGCAAAAAAAAAAAAATTTTAAATTTGATGAAATGCAGGTTGGAACGCAGAGCCAAACATGCAATTTTTAATTACTATATTAGAGGTGGGAGGGGTAGATTATAAAATATTGAATTTACAAGTCATGTGTTCACTTTTTTTTCTTCATGTCATAGTGCAAAACTAGTAAATTAGTGAATGCTTCGCCGCATGTTAATATTAATTTTTTTAAAATGTAAAAACAAATATTAAGAGTAGGATTTTTTTTAATAATATTATTAAACTTAACCAAATGAGTTAATTTTAAAATCTCCCAACTCAATTGTTTGTAATTAAACTGTGTAAGAGTTAACTCGACTTAAATCAATTGATTTTATAGGTCTAAATACAACCTTAATGATCAATAAAAACATGATTTAGTTTTTTAAAAAACATCAAGTTGATAATTTTTTTAAAAAAATATTGAGACGATGATAGATTGGATCAACCCCCTCGACATTTGTTTTTTAAACTCTATTGAGTTTAATAACTGTTTTATGTTTTTTTATTTAATTATATGATAAAAACAAATGCTCATAGAATTGATCACCAATCTAAAAATAAACACTTATATGAGACAATTATTGGGTTTATCTACTAAAAAATTAGGGAAAACATTGTTCATTTACTATTGATGAACATTGTTTTTCCATCTTGGTCCTTGAATTTTTTTATCAATTCTTATTTTGATCACTAAATTTTATTATTTTTTATTATATTTTTATGGTAGTGTTGGGTTATTATTGGAACAGAAAAGATGAAGATAATGGGGAAAAAAGAAGACATATTTCTATGTATTTTCTATTGGTAGTGCTTTGTTACTATCTTGGAACAAAAAAGACTAGAACAATAAGATCAGATGGAGTATGTCTCCATGTACTTCATATTTAATAGTACAAAAACTCACTCCAAAATTATCTTAAAGACATTTATTTTAAATTTTTGTATCTGTTTTTTTAACCAAATATGTTTATGTCTTTTTGGTGTATATATTATCCTAGGAACACTAGTTAAATGCAACCTTGACATGATTTTATTTGTTGTTATTTGGTGTGATTTGCATATCCTTGTATGTCTGAGTTGTTAAAAGTTCTGACATTGAATTAGAGTCCAATTTTATAAAAATATAATTTTATTTTGTTCTTAAATCTAAAATTAAAAGATTAAAAACTAAATTTGATATTTTTAAAAATTAATGTTTTCATGTGTTTGCTGTTGAAATGGCATATAAATATTCAATTTAGTCTCTCAAATTTTATATATTTTTTTATATTTGGTCTATATTCTTTTGGTTTATTTTTTTTTTTTTTTTTTTACATTTTGATCTAAATGTTCATTTTTTTTTTAATATTTTAGTTCCTGGATGTCTAGAGAGTGAAAAAGTCATCGGAAAAAAAAAATAGAGTTAAAGTTTTTGGATGATCAAATTATGATCATTAATAACTATGATTTTGGTATCTTTTAATTTATTTTTAAAAGAGAAACTTAATGGAAATGGTTTAAACTTTCAATGATATTTAATAAGGTAGATCGAAGGTTGAAAATAAATTTTAATTTGGTTTGATTTTAAACTCTTAGACTCCAGCGCACTTGATCTCTATAGTTTTGGGAAGTTGCAAAGTGCAATCTCTCTGGCCCAATCATTCTTTACTTTTTTTTTTTAATGAACCTAATTTGTTTTGTATATTTTATAATAAGAAGTACGTACTTTAAATAAATTTACTCAAATGATATTTAAATAATTATCTGATTATGGTATATTTTTCAAATGATAATTAAGTAATTGTTTTTCTTAAATATTACCACACAATTAAATAATTGTTTTTTGAAAAGTTGCAAATATTTATATTTAATTTTCTTTTGCTTCTTAAAATGAGGATCGACTTTCTGCTTTAGTCATTAATTAGCTTTAACAATTCTTTCTATGATTCATCAATTTATATTTTTTAATTTGTTTTATAAAACACAAATATTTTATTTTCTATTCTCAATTAAAAAGTTAAATGGTACTGGAAAACAAATCCACAACTTGGGAATTTTTTCTCCTGCATTTTAATTAGCTTGGCCTTATCCAAATAGAATGGATATGGGGCATTTTTGTACATTTTAGTCTTTTATGATATATTTTATTGGTTGAAGGACTGATTTTTTTATTATTTATATTTAATTGTGTGCCAAAATTATCATAATTAAAAATTATATAGACTTAATATTTATTGTTTTATTGTGTATTAATTTCAAAAATATTAACTTGAAATTAAAAAATACATATCTTATTGATACAAAATTCTCAAACTATTTAGTATTGTGATATATAATTGTTTTTTTTAAGGTGTTTTTCATTTAAAAAATAAATTAAAATAATATTTTTTTATTTTTTAAAATTTATTTTTAATATTAGTATGTCTGAATAATTTAAAAATATAAAAAATAAATTTAAATTTAAAAATATTTTTCAAATATAAAAACAAACAGTTATAAATACAAACATGGGTGGGAGTTTAACCCGTCCTGAACCTCCATTTTCCTTCCCTACGATATCATTGAAGCTGGATTCTATCGTCGCACATCAGGGGAAGAAAAATAAAAGTCTTATGATACTCCTCCCATCAAGAAAATGTTATTATTACAAATGACTGTATCTCTGTAAAGAATGATCACAAAAGAATTAGCAGTAGCTCATTTCTTCTTCCCTTTAAGCATTTCCTCTAATTCTTCGGCCTGTGAGTGGTATGGCATGTTCTTCGGCTCCTAGTTCAGGAGCTGCAGAAGGCCTAACAATGGACATTTTGATTATGTCAAGCTACTAATCATCGCTCTAGCGCACGTTAGATGCCACAGATCGAGCCCAAAACTTGAGTTGCGCCTTCATATCCTGTGATGAGTCTTTGGAAGCCCAAACTGGGATCGGAGGAGCACAGGCGCAACTGTTAACCTGCCATGAACTTGAGGGATAAGGTTCCCTCACCTTGTCTTGATTTCGCTTTATATACATTCTCTTCTCTTGCAAACCAGCAAATACCTCAACCATACTTGGTGGATTCAAGCCCTTTTTGTCCTTAAACCCTTGCACTTCATGGGATTCAAGATTGCTCAGGCTCTTCTCTAATCGCCCTTGACTTTTAGGGAACCTACTTGTTTCAGAGGCAATATCCTGCAATGCATCACCGCTTTTCATTAGGATATATATATATTTTGTGAAATTAAGCAACACATTAAAACAATTAATATCCAAAACTGTCACTAGACGAATGCGGCAAAAAAATCCAAATAATATGGGATTGAAGCATGACGGTGGTTGAGACATCTTTGGTACCTTAGAGCTACGTTGCCGAGGCAGGATATCCTTAGAGAGAGGCATTGCTTGCCGGATCAATTCGCTCATCGTAATTTCATCGCTTTCACTCTCTTCATTCATTTCTTCCCTCCCTATATAAGGTGGCAAAGATGGTGTTCTTATCAAGCTGTGCTGTGATGATTGCCTCTCCGCCACCGTTTTGCTCCTCCTATTTCTATTAGCATGACTTGCTTCTTTCACTTGGCTTATTCCTTCTTTCTTTTTCACACAACTTGGTTTTCGAATCAAGACTTGATCTGATAATTGCCTCGTCAATTTTCTGCTCATTCCAGTACTAGCACTTGTACTGCTCTCTGTTTCTTGTATTTTCTCTTCTGATCTCCCTATATTAGGTGGTAAGGACGGTGCACGAGTCAAATTACCGGGAGGGAGTAATTCTCTTGTGGATGAAGATTTTCCACTCGGAGGAGGACAAGTAGTTGCTAAAACCTGTTGATCGAAGCTCGGAGAAGGATCGGAATAGCACCTGAGCATTCTTGGTTTGCTGTTGACGTCCAGCAACTTGCCAAAGAACCAACCCTCTTCCAAAAGTTGATGAACTGCAGCTTTCACTTCATTATCACCACCTGATCTTGTGCTAGACGTTGATGATAAGGGCTCAAGAGAGTCATCATCAAAACAATTATCCATTGCTACAAACAAGTTCTGAGATCGAGAGACCCACAATATTTTGAGCAATTCATTTTCGTATCTTCTTTTATAATCTGTTTTTATCTATTGCAGCTGGCATAGATGCATGATGAGCTTGACCATGGAGGTCATGTGGGGCAAGGTAGCATGTGCTTTTGGCTCATGCCAGTGCTGATCAATATATATATATATATATATATACGCCAGCAAACTCCCCCATGTGAGGGCAGATTGTTTATGGAGGAACAGAAGGGATCAGTCTCGTCATGTATAGTTTTTTCAGTAGCGTTTGGAACGCGTTTCCTTAATAAATGTTGATTTTTTTTATTTAGAATTATTTATTTATATTTTTAAATTGTTTTGAAAAAATAAATAGCTATCGAACTCTCAGTAAAGACGATGCCTACCCTGGTGACAGCTAAGGTTGTGTTGACATCCTGGAGAATATCAAGCCGAAGGGAATATTTTAATTTTATTCATGTTGGTTTTGTCTCCTTTTGGTGAATAAGTAGCTTGATTGATGTAGACGGTGGCCACTAATCTCGCCATGTTTGTGCCTCGTTAACTACCTCCTGAATATATTTAGAGAATGTTTATTATCATTTCTGTTTTTCTATTTTCTTTTTTTAAATATAATATTTCATAAGTAAATTATTTAATAACTGTAATTTCAATGATATCTCAGGAGATTTATATTTATATATATATATATATATATATATATATATGTAATTTACCCTTTTTTATATATAAAAAAAAACTTAAAAACAGTAATTTTTTTCTCAATTTTCAAAACAGAAAATAAAAATCTCAATGATAAGAAAACATAGTTTGAACTTCATTGGTCTATATACATAATTTTGAAAATGCATGTGAATATACTAAGAATCAATTGATTACTTTAAAACTAAGCCACGGATAGGGATATAAGTGACTATATAGGGGTACGGGGTACGGTATATTGTTATTTTTTAAAGTGTTTTTTGTTTGAAAATACATAAAAATAATATTTTCATTTTTTAAAAATTTATTTTTAATAACAGTACATCAAAATAATAAAAAACACAAAAAAATAAATCAATTTAAAACTAACAAACTTGAAAAAATTTTTAAAAACAATATTAAACCGTAAACAGGACCTAAAAGGTACTTGTTATCTATTTTTTTTATTATTATTAAAATAAATGTCTAGGTTAGCTTGTGCGTACTTCAACTAATTTTAAAGATCTTGAAGTTAACTATTAAGTAAATTTTTAGTGTTCTGATATTTATAAGACTAAAATTAATGATTTTTAAATAATAAATTTATAATTTGACCAGTTAAAGAATATCTAGACTTTTAGATGGTGCAAAATCAGATGTATTAGAGAGTCGAATGCATGGAAGTTAAATTCTGGAATTTATCAAATAATGTGTGTTGGTAGAATCGAAAGACAAGGGATGTTAAAAGATAAACAAAAGTGGAGTAGAGTTGATCATAGCAAAGCAAGTAACAGGTTCAGAACAAAAGATTATTTAGCAGATCAGCTAAACATAGACCCATTGCTGTTTTTTGGTCCCCTTTCTCTGCATCATCGTGTAGCCCTAAAGGTGCTTTCCATGATTAAAGTCACAGGGAACGCACGAGCAAGCCGAAGGACAAACCCAAAGGATTTTCTGATACGAACATTGCATTAGCTATTGTTTTAACCTAAAGGCACTGCTCCTTCTGTTCCCCTCGTTCACGATCCAAAGCTCTGTTCAAAGCACAACATCTGCTTTTATTCATTTTTATATAATTCGGGATTGTGTAATAGTATGATAATAATTATTTTTAAAGTACTTTTTACATCAAGATGATTCAATAATATAAAAAATAATTTGAAAAAAAAAACAAATTTAAATCTTCATGAAATACTATTTGAAACGTATTTTCAAATGAAAGCTTTCTATTGTTTCTTTAATGGGGTGTTACGAATATATAAAAGAATTTTATTATAATTATGGAAACTATATGAAAACATGGTTCATACCATTTAATTAGCCATAACATATAAAGTTCACAAATGTTGTAAAGAAATTCTACATTAAGTAGAAATATACTCACGAGTGTGTTACCTTAGTATCATAAAATGTGAAATGTTGCAAGCATTTTTGAATAAAGTGATAACCATTTTGGTTCTTGGATATAAGGTGATTGATCTACATATCAAAACTGATCTAAACAAAGATCTTTGCTTGGGTGCCTTTGCATGCTCTACTATCTTCTTTTGAATCGCACGTGCCTCTATGAAAATAATAATTAAATAAAATTATTAATCACTTACAAGCCATTCAATTTTTTATTTTAAAATTTAAATCAAAATTAACCTAATCAAGAAATAAACTAAGAACAGACTATATACATACCCCTCCATATGAAAGCATTACCCAAATAACTTCTTTGATTATACACTACTTATTTGACCCGCGCTTTATCGGGGACTAAATATTTTTTTCTTTTACAAAAGAAATTGTACATGCTGATTTTTCCTGATGGGTTTTTATACATTAAAAGATTCTAAATATAAATCGGAAAGCTCAATAATACATGTAATCAAATAAATCAATAATTATGTGTATTTAATGAAAGGGAAAAAAAGTCATTAATAATGACTAAAAAATAAATCTAAAAAAATTAAGAGATATGTATAAATTAAGATATTTAATCTTATAAGACGAGATGTTTACCTAGTTGTATTTACTGAATTTGCTTATTAAAATTAAATTTTTATTCAATCAAACAATAATAAAAATAGATAGACACATTAAATTAAAGTGAATATAATTAAAAGAGAAAAATATTATGTAAGGTTGCATATATTAGAAATAAATATTATCTAAAAATAAATATTTTTTATTTTAAAAATAAAGTTTATCTATACAAAAGATAAAAATAAATAAATTATAGATGAATAAGAAAAATCTCTTAAAAAATTAAATACATATAAAATAATTTTAAAAAAATCTATCAAAATAGGTTAAATAAGCAAAAAAAAAAAAACAAAAAACAAAATCAACACATGAATGCTATGATTGAAACATAAATTTAAAAATTATTTTTAAATATATATATATATATATATATATATTAAAAAATCAATATTAGAAAAAAAATAATAGCTCAAGTATTGTGACTTAAACTTATCAAACTTATGATCTAAGTCATGGACTCAACTAAGTTCAATAAAATTTTAATCTTTTAAATTTATATTTAACATAAATGAAAAAAATGCCAAAAAGAACCCAAACTCGTGGGCATATGGCCCAGCATGCTTGGGCCATTGTAATGAAGAGCCCCAACATTGGTGAGCCTTCAAGCTTAGACACCAGGGCTGGGTTTAGTTTTTATTTTTTTTAGAAGGTGGGGGACATGTCTTCCTCCCCTATTATTTTGAAAAAAATAAAATTAAGCCATTCAAATTACCCATAGAATGGTAAAAAAACATGAAACAAAACTAGGTTAGTTTTGGTGTCCTCTATTTTATATATGTTTTTTTAGGCAATATTAAGACTTTCAACAACTACTATCAAGTCCCTCTGATCTCATAGAATCGATCAACACCAAGAAAAACTATTTTGATTGTTAGAAATGGCATGAACGATAACTTTCTCTTTTATTGTTGGAATTTGGTGACCTCTCTTTCTCTACTCTCTCTAACCAGAGTCTAAAAAATAACATAAATAAAATTTTTGTATCAAAAATGATTTTTTTAAAAAATTTAAAGGGACCTAAATTATGTTATTTTTAAAAGATTGAGGACTTAAATCTATTTTACATGAAACCACTAGCACACCATCCATGTGTTGGAGTCTTTTGTTTTCGTTCATTTTTTTTCAATTCCACTATTTTATAAAAAAAAAATTAGAAAGCAATTGACTTTTAATTATGAATTACATCTAATATTATTAAAATAATTAGTTGATTCATAAAAATTATATAATTTTATGAGATAATACATGTTTTATAGTGTCAACCCCGGTACAAGAACTAGAAAAACATTAAAATCATATTGAAATTGTTTTGACTCGATAAAATCGGTCAAGATGGAAACAAAAATCATGATTTTTTCTTCCGTGTTTGCGTTTAGGAAAATGAAACTTGTCAATTTGTCAGTTGTCACCAATCAACTTTAACCACAAATACAGAGCACAAACCCTATCCTTTTTTTCTCTGCATTCTCCGCCGTTCCATAACGAACAAGGCAACAACCAGCCATGTAAAACAACCCAAAATCAGAGCATACATCTCCTTCTCTTTCAGAGAGCCACCTGCAGCAGACTGATCCTTTTATTATTCCCCTTCATACTTCTATTTCTTCTTTCCCCGTGCAAGCCAACTTTGGTTCCTTCACTTCTTTACTGTTGCTTTTCTTTCTAATGTTCTTTCTTTCCTGGGTCTTGCATCTATATCTTAGACTGGGGAGGAATAATAACTTCACATCTTGCTCAATTGTTGCCTTAATTTTATTTGCTCCTGCATACTTCAATTCAATCGTAAGCCCTTTGGTTAATAGTTAACACAAACATATCCATGTTCTTTAGCCATATGATATCATTCATAGTTTCATACATTAGAACGCTATATATGTTTTCCATATTTGACAAAATCTCACATGAAATCACCATCTTTTGGAAGTTATTGTTTCTGTTTCCATCTGTTACATATTTTGTTTTCTTTATTTTTCCAAGTACATGAAGTTTGAGTTTTCTTTTCACAAGTGATAGATATATTGAAACGCTCAAATAGAGATGAGGTGAACCATGTAGGTATTAAACAAGACATATATTAATGAGAAAGACAGAAAATGAAAGAATGAAAGTTATGGATGGAAGAGAATAAAAGAGTCAGATCGATCAAATCCCACTTTGAATTTTTTCATAGTTTGGGTTTTTCTCATTAGGCATGTTTCAATGCAATTATTTGTTATTCTTACGAATTACAGAGGAGGTTGCAACGTTGCTAAAAACATGTCAATGCTTTTGTATATAAAAGTTTATGTTTGTTTTAAATTTGTTAATTGTTGGTTAATAAAATTTTATGAAAATTAATAGTTTTATTTATTGTATTTTTAAGTTATTTTGAAGTATATATAAATTTTTATTTGAATCATGTGTTTTTAAGGTAATTCAACTATATATAATTTTTTTTTTGTGATTTTATGATTTGAATTTATTTTGTATTTTTCATGTTGTGTCAAAAATATATTTGTACCAACTTTGATTATATCTATCAAAATAAAACTTTAATGATTAAAATAAATTATTAAAAAATAAACAATAAGTTCATAGAAGTGTTCTGTGAGCGTGTAAACAATGCCCATCTACAATGATAACCATTTAATTAGAAAATTCATATTGATATCCAGTGCATCAAAAGGCTGAAATGTGCGTGGCATCTTCTTCCTCTTATCTATTTTATTAGAGGGCCTCAGTTGCACTAGGAAGATGCTCAATATTGCATTTAATTTTACATGAAATAAGCGTATACCTGACATAAATTTCCTGGATAACCAAGAACAGATGGCGTGCAAGAGCATACATACAATTATCACAACAATGGACCAACACATAGCAGCCTCTACGAGGAAAGATGCACTCAAGAAATTCAGAAACCTGAAGCATGAAGCATTAGCAAGTATTCATTATTGTGAAGAAGAAGGTTTTGTTCAAGTTCTCTTAGGCAGAACGAACGAACAATCAAACATCAGAAGTGGAACAAAAGAAATGAAAACGAAGACGAAGATATCCTACTCAGCTACATCACTCGATCTCTTCGTCTTCCTCTGAATTCCACACTTTGTTCCACAGTTCCTCTATCTTCATCTCCAGGCAGCCATGATGTACAGTCACTTCTTCTGGCTTTTGTGAATATAACCCCTTCAATTCATGTATCCCTTTAATCCCTGATTCTACCTTTTCCGAATATTCCTTCTCATATTCAGTCGCTGAACACAACAAATTCTTCACTGACTCGTCTAAATCTGGATGAGGTTCTGCTTCGAGCATTAGAACACGTTCCAAACACTCTATCCCTTCGAGAAAAAGAAGAATCAGCTGATAAAACTCAGTGAATCTTGTTAGATCAATGGGAGCACGATCAGGAACAACTGACTTCCCCTTGTCTGATTTTCTTTTCACTTCTTCAACTATCATTTTCATCAGAGAAATAATCGTGCGAGTCACCACAGAATCCCTAGCTTCGGTTACCCATTTGACTGAAAGTTCCAAAAATGGTAGCTTCGCTTTCATTTCTTCACTCCCCAACAATAAGAACATGAGAGTGGCAAGCAGAGAAGACACCTTTGTTGCCAGTCCAACCAATTGATCCTTGACGGCTTGGATTAATTCCAAATGTTCATCGGATTTGACACTGCCTCTTAGCCACTTCATTAGACTCATCTTCTTGGAACCATGTTGAGCTTTCTTGAAAACAGCTTTCCTTCCATGAATCAAATCATATACCTTTCCACCGAAACTTATGATATTTGAAACATATGTGGGATTGGACTCTTCAGACTGATCAAAAGTCACCTTCTCCGTCAAAGCGATCAACTGCATAAAATGTTCTTTACTCTTGACTTCTCCATTTTCTTCATAACCTTCTTCACTTTCTTTATAATCTTCTTCCCATCCAGAAACCAGTTTCTGCCATTCTTGATCCCACCATTCTTCCATATATGATGAAAAATGTCCATCAACAGACCTTTCACTAGATTGATCGAGTTCAGAAGGCCGTGACTCAGCAAACCCTTTATTCCCATTGTCTTCTTCTTTCTTGAATTCACCAGGATCACCGGATTCCTTCGCTTGATCAATCTTTATGCTTTCTTCAAGGTGGGTTCTTTCTGCCCTCAACCGATGTCTTCGAAGAAAAACTTGAAAGAAAAAGGAATATCTTGTTAAAAGAGCTTGAATATAGCGTTTCACTAAGCCATCCATTATCTCAGTTTCTTCTTTCTCACGTCTCCTCCATTGTTCAATTACTTCCCTGGTTTTCTTGTCTTCAGCATCACTTCTCTTCTCTAATTCCTTGATATTAATGTCAACAATTGCAAAATAACGAGGCACGTTTTCAAGGCGAGTGGTCAGCTCAACAAGCACAAGCTCATTATCCCAAAATCTGAAATATTGTTCAGCGGATAATTCATCTAGATTTTCAACGCCAAGAATCCCATGTTCCTGAGAATCATCTTCCTTTAAGTCTTCTGTATCTTCTTCTTTGTTGAATTCATCATTCTGATCACTGGATTCGTTGGATTGACCGATATTCATTGTGCTTCCAGCTTCAAGATCCAGTTTCTTTGATGCTAAGAGGGGGATTGTGAAAGAGAAGCGGCAAAATGTGGTTTCTTTTGAAAGAAACGGTTATTCCTGTTAGGTTTAGTATACATACATACATACATACATACATACATACATATATATATATATATATATAAACACACGTAGCGTAAAATTGCAGGAGCTAACTTAAAGAGATGGAAAAAAACTAATGTTTTTCTTCTTCTTCTTCTTTTCCCCTTTTAGTTCCTGCACACAACTCTTAATACCCCCTCCTAAATAATTTGATAACGAAGACAATTTGACTGGATATGAATCCATCATCTACATGAAAGCTTTCAGTTCAAGATTTTTTTAATTTTTATACCAGCTGGTTAAATTTTGCAGTGCCTAAATCGTTGAGTTTAATGACCAACAAACTTCATCTGATCATATTGTTAATCCCTTCAATCTGCAGAAGAAAAGAGCAGAGCCATTCCGAAACCTCTGAAAATCCATGAATCTGATCATATATACATGTGTTATTGTCATGTTGGAAATGCCTAAGTTTATGTTTAAAATCTGTGTGCATAACGAGTAAGTGGCAGGGCTATTATTGTAGCTGAGACAAAATCACCTTAGCTAATACCCGATTTTGCTGGCTTCATCAATCCCTTGTCAGGTATTCATCCTACGATAATCTGATGACCGATTGCACTAAGATATATAATCCCTTCTTCGATGGCTTATCTGCAACGTTACATCTTCAAATCCAGTCTCCGTCATGCATTGGAATATTTTTTCAAATGCATAATTTATCAGATCTATTTAACAATAGTTATCATTAAAAAGCTCAAATATGATCAAGTATTTTAGGCAACTAGGTAACTTCTCTAAGAACTCTTTGTCCGATACGATCACAAGTAGTCAGGTTATAATGGAGGTCAGACGGAGCCTGTTTTCTACTTCACGTAATACTGTTACTAATGAAGGAAAAGGAAAATCAAAAGAGCATGATTTCGGAGCTAATTAAAAACATGAAACAAAAAGAGAGGAAGAGGAAGAATAAGAATGGGAAGAACAACATGGAGAGTGATGATGAAGCAAATGAATTGCCAGGGAAGCATAATCGGAAAGCACCGCCACCGCCTGTTATTTTAGATTTATAGTATATGGGCTAGCTGCTTCCTCTGTCTAAAAGCAAATTTTCAGACGAATGAAGGCATTTTTCTATTGTCAAACACTGCATGGTTGACCTTGTAACAACTGCACCATCCTCAAGGAACTGATTTTTCTTAATTAGAAACCTCCTCTTGGGAAAAAAAATTGCAGTTCTTTCACCTGGAGTTGAAGCCTTTTAACTCGCTACATGAACAAGCAAGAAGTACGTAAAATCTCTGTAATTGCATGGGAAGATGCATTTTCCACCTTAAACATCCCTTCCAGATTCTAACTCAAACCACATTTTAACAAAGGATTCTTTCCACTGTCTCCCCTAGCTGCTGAACCTAGAAAGAAAATGCATCTTAAGCAGACTAGCTACAGTAATCATATGGTCTGATCCTAGCTCTATAGGGCAAGGTCAAAAATCAAAAAGTGTATGTATGCTTGAAATGGTGTAAATTGAATGAATGATATTGTATTAAAAATAGTAACTGGTCAAATTTAACAGCATATATTATTGCAATCAGGGTACACTACTAAAAATGTAGTACTTACCAACTAACTAATCCATTACAAATAAAACTAAAATCCATTACTAAAAAAATTTAGCAATGAAATCAACAATAACAAATATCAGATACAGATATGTCGTTGTTGATTTTTTAGCAACAAATTTGTTCGTTGCTGATTTCTCAGCAATGAAAATTCTGATGCTTACAATAAGCAATGGATAATCTGATGCTCACAAACCAGCAACGGATTTTTCGTTGCTAATTAATGAATTATTTACAATCAGCAACGAAAAAATGGGTTGCTAAACTATAATTATTTTTATTAATTTAATTTTTTTTGTTATGAAAATGACTTTTAATTTTTTTAATTAATTATTTGTGGATATTTTAAAAGTTGTATTTCAATTGTTGTCAGTGAATAAATATTGATATTTGCAAAATTAAAGGTTTGTTTTTTTCTTAAAAAAGAATAGAAAAAAACTATTTTTTTATTTTTAAAAATGATCTATCATGATAAATTTAAACTATCAATGATGATCCATATCCATGTATTATTTACAGCATGCTACTTGGTAATGGGGTGTGAAATGAGTTTTGATGAATTAATATGTATTTTATTATGAATTTTATATGAAAGATTTACAATTATTATGTAACTAAATTGAATTTTTTTTATTATGAAAACTTAAAGAGAATAATTATAATGTAAGTTTTCTCATTTTAAAAGTATTTTTTAAATTAATTTTGCTTTATATGAGTTAGTATATTTGTTTTCAATTGATTTTTAATGCATATCTATATAATATAGTATTTGTTAATTAATTTTCCCCCTCATTTTAAATACTCTGGCTCGGCCACTGCCTATAGGTATCATTATATGAGGAGCCATAGGTGGCGGCATTGATGGGGCCATAGGTGGCGGCATCTGGGGACCCATAGTTGGCATTTGTTGGAAAGTCATTGATGGTTTACATCAAAGCTGCCCTTAATTGAAAATTTTCCTTTCTATATACATCATATGTTTCAACACCAACAGACCACAAGTTATTTAACTAATCAATCAAAAGTCTTAGGAAAATATCAAGCTTTTTCTCCGAATTCTTTGGCCTAGGAATCATCATTGCCAAAAACATGAATGATCTAGTCATACACTTCCACAGAGGCAAATTATAAACAGTCACAATTACTAGCCAACAATAGAATGTATTTGAAAACATGTCAAATGGACAAAACCCATCAGTGTATAACCCTAATTGAATATTTCTCGGATCTGATGCAAAACTTAAATGGACATGATTAAACTCCTTCCATGCCTCCCCATCATATAGGTGCACCATAACTCCATTATTTAACTTATGAAAATGATGACATGTCATATCATTGGCATGATATAGAGATATGAATAGTCTCTAAAGCCTTGGTGTCAAGGGAAAGTATCGGAGTTGCTTCTCTGCCTTATTGGAACCTCTACTAGTCGGATTTCTGGGTTTGTATCGTGAACTTCCACAAAAATCACAATTTATTTTCATTGCTTTTGCCCCATAGTACAACATATAGTAATTAGGACACACATCATATTTCTCATAACCAAATCCAAATGGCTGTATAAATTTCTTGGCATCATAAAAATTTGATACCAAATTTTCATCATTAAGCATGCAACTTTTTGTAAAATTAATAAATTTATTAAAGGTAGTCTGAGTCAAATTTAAAGTTGACTTCATATTAAGCAATTGTACACAAGCAGATAATTTGGATTGCTTGGTACACCCATCCCACAAAGGCTCCTCCGTAGCTTTCAAAAGTTTACAAAAATTAGTTGCCTTCAGATTTGGAAGTTCCTCTGCTACCACAAGACTAGACACATTATCATTAAAGTATGCATCACCAACCCCCATTACATCCATAATTGGATTCTTATATGAATTTTCTAGACAAACATCATTCACAATATGACTAATTCCAACCGATGAAGGTCCAACCAATATTGGTTTTGCGATGTAAGGCTCCCCATGTACAATCCAATTTTCATAACAAGGTAAAAACCTTTTGTCAATAGATGCTTGGAAATATCATATTTCTTTAAAAACTTTTGATTTTTTCACCTCACACAAGGACATCTAATTTTTTTTCCTAGTTATATTTTTATCAATTGAAAAGGCAAAATTGATAAATCTTCTAACACCTGTAATGTATTTAGGACGAAGACGACCATCCATAAGACGACGATACATCCACGATCGATCATCCATATTAATATAATTAACATGATAACACCAATAAGCATTTTAGAAATAAGCACACTTCTTTAGCTACTAGTACTTAAACAATTCTTTAAAATAAAATATGTACCGCATAAACAAACTTTAATTATTTGTCCAGCTCACACACACACACACACATATATATAGCCAAGAAATTAGTACTTTTAGAGTTTATGGGTCATGTTCTTAAGATTTACTAGGCTGCTATTTAAGGCCACTACTATTCCAACTAGCAAATTTAGTTAATAACCTTAAAACTCTACAACAATTCTAACATGAGACATTAGATCTTGATATATTTTGTTGGCAGTCTACAGAAACAATAGAGTTATGCTTCATGTACTGGAGGAAAACTTTTTGTGCTATCTGTAATTGGTATTTTATAAACGTTTTCTTTTAGGGTAAGCTAGAAGATGGAAAGAAATTGTTGTGAAGAGGTTATTAAGGAGTTCTAGACAAGGATTAAATAAGCTAAAAAATGAAGTGATACTTATTAACAAGCTTTAGCATATAAATCTTGTAAAGCTTTCTAATTGAATTCATTTTCACATATATTTTAAGCATTAAAATTGAATTTAATTACATGATTTAATAATTTATTTGAAATATAAGAATTGTAATAGGTTATTAATTGAATCCAAATTTAAAAGTATTGTTATTTATCCATTCCTTTTTAATTATTAGAGCAAACTATTATTTTATCCTTATCTTCTTAGTGAAATAATGATTGGTTTGTTTGGTCTGAAAAAAAACTCAATATTAAGTTATATTTTTTTTGGCATTTGTCTTCTCATAACAATTTTTTTTTTCTAAGATCTTACCTGAAAAATTTCAATCTTGAACAAGATTACAAATGCATTTTGAAATTTCAAAGTAACATTTAATTTATAACAAAGAACTAACTCAATATTAAGTTATATTTTTTTGGCATTTGTCTTCTCATAACAATTTTTTTTCTAAGATCTTACCTGAAAAATTTCAATCTTGAACAAGATTACAAATGCATTTTGAAATTTCAAAGTAACATTTAATTTATAACAAGGAACTAACTTATGGTTTTCAAAAACATAATGACTAGCTTATAAAATCATAAAAAATACAATTTAGTCTAATTATTATCTCTTAAAACCTCTAACTTAATAGGAATCTGTATGGTTAGGACATAATCTTGTTGGGTCAATTAAAAAGGGTGTGAATTATTAGAGTATCATAAATTTATTGATAGATAATGATATGTTGTTACATGGATTTCATTTTATAGGAGCCTCACAAGTCCTGCTTTCTTTTGAATCCCATGACTCAATGTTTAAGGCTTTAGAATCAGATATTGGTACATTGAAAAGAGAATTGATTGAAGGTAACGTAGTTGTTTTTTTGAAGTCATAAATAGATGTTTTAGATTCCCTTGTAGACAATAATGTTTTATACAAAACCAAGCCTTTGCATAAAAGAAAATTCCAATGAGATGCTTTTTGTTCAAAGAGCAAAACAATAAGGTACAAAAAGCATAGCAAAAATAACTTAACTGTAAATAAACCTAGCTAACCAAAAGTCAGATCAATAAAAAGGCAGTACAGGACCAACAATTCACAGCAAGAAACTACTAACTTCCCCGCAAAAATCAAAATAAATTTGTAGTTAATTGATATATTATTCAGTCACCTCTAAGTTTCATTTTGGTCTCATAATTTCCATCCAAAAAGAAACTTGATATCGGATTTAATGAAAGAAAATCATTCAATTAATTTTTTTTTTATACAAACTCGCATTGAATAAGGAAAGAAAAAGATAATCTTATATCCATAAAAGTTAATTGAACATAACCAGCATCATGTTCACATGAACCTCCAAAACTAGGATCTACAAGGAAAATAAATTTAAATATGGATTATCTTGTCTCAATGAAAGACAAAGTTCCAATTAATTGAACAGATCAGGATAGACATGCCCCAACAGACAAATTCCAAGATCCTAGTTTGTCAATGAATACAAAGTTACACCACCATTTTAATTGACCAAAGTATGATATAATTAAGCAACCATTTAAAAATGGAGCAAAATAGACTTACCTAAGCCCTAAGAATCAATGGCCCAAGATGGAGATTTTCTTATTGCAACCCAATCAAACTTAGCCAACTCTATTGGTTTATATTGTGATCCAATAAGCCATTTATATTGGTAGAAAAATAAAAAAACATAACAAGATGTTAAACCCATCCAACTATAACCATTGCTAATCTTTAAAAAAAATCCAAGTTAAACTATGAAAAACAAAAAGAATATCAGCATTGGTAGCTCCTAAATTATCATCATTATTCTAAATTACTAAAAAACTTTCTTGGAGAACAAGTTTATTCATCAATGTAAATCAATTTACAAGAAACCAACTTCTTAATGCAGTTCTCAAGAAGTAATCAGAGTCTATCCTACTTGCAAAAGCTGCTCAATTTTGAAATTTAGGAATATAGTACAAAATAAATCTACTATAAGAGTAACAAGAAATTTCCATCAATCGCTCTCTTCCAGACACTTGAATTATCAGCATTGGTCTAGTTGCCTAAAATCATTCAATTTATGAACCGTAACCCTACAAATTAAATTGGGAATTTTGATAAATTTTCAATTAAACATACATAGTTAGGTAAAATTGAATGAATAGCCTAAAACCATTATTCAAAGTATCGGTATAAAAAAAATTTGTTACCTGTGTTCTTGAGTTCTAAGTGAGCGAGATGAAATCTACACAACAGAAAAACACTTGAGATTGAGAAAGTTAGGTAAAAACTTTTTAGTGTAAGTTAAATTGCAATAGAGAAAAAAAAATAAATACTAAATTAATTACTTGAATTATTAAAGAAAAGAATGCAAAACCCAACCCGTTTACAAAGAGAGGGGGTAAATTAGGATATTCAATTGTGATAATGATGGGTTTGGTAGGATGTTGCCATGGGACTATGTTTTAGGTGGTTTACAGAGAAAGATTGAATCTGTTAAGATAAAGGAGAAGAAGATGAAGAAAAAAATTAAGGATGTTGAAGATGAATAAGAAGAAGATGAAAAGTTTGGGACAAAGGAAGAGAGAGTGATTTTTCTACAGTTATGGAGGTTATTAGGGACGAAGGAGATCCACTGAAAGTTAATTAATTTTTAGTAATTGTTTCTTTGTTCTGTGTTTATGTTTCTAAGAGAGGGAGTGCACGTGTGGAATTAGCAACAATAGCGATTATAAATGGTTGAGATTTTATCATATCAAAGTTAATCAACAATCTATATAATTTTAGTTTTATATTAAGATTTAAATAATTATTTTTTTCAATTAGCAACAATAATTCATTGCAAAATTTATATTGCTATTAGCAACAGATTTTTTATTGCTAAAACCGTGTGTGTGTGTGTATATATATAATCCGTTGCAAATCAATTACTAGTAGCCCCTATTTTTAGTAATGGTATCAATATCATGCCTGAATGGAAAAGGACTCAAATCAGTCAGAATAAAATCATATATATGGAAAAGGTCTTCCATGATGAACTCCCGTTGTGGCCTACTCAAATTGCGAAATGGAATGAAATCCTTCCAAGCTATTGAGAACATGAAACTTCTTCTTGCTCAAGATCACTATACCCTATCCCCTCTAAGAACGTACTCTTGTTAATGGCAGAACCTTCTTCAAACCACTCTTCGTGCTCTTCTTCTGAGTCTTCTTTTTCACTGGCCGAAGTATCCAACACTGTGCGCAATTCTTGATCAGGTTCTTCTTTCTTTTTACCACGAAGAAACCATTGTTAGGTCTTCATCTTCCTTTAAGTCACACAATTCATTCATCTTTAACTCTATTTTTGGATATATATTCAGATCATCTGGTTCAAGTCCGCATAATGCCTTCAATTGATTCAGCCTTGATTCTATCTTGTTCAGTTCCTTCTCACATTCCTTGAGGTCAGCTTCTAGTAGAGTTGTTAAATCCTTCAATGACTTCTCTGCATCTGATTCTCCTTGACGCTTTAGATTATTTTCCAAACGCAGAATTTCATGGAAGAATTGAAGAGTGAGTTGGTTAACTTGGTTCTCATCAAATAAGCCTTTCTTCAGAGCATTGCTATCGATATCAACTTTCTTGATCATTGAATTTCCCTCATGTAACTCTAACTTCTTTAATATTCCTGTGCTTTGGACTTCTTGATCCACGAAATCCAGGAGAGCTAGAATCCTGCTTGCTACCATAGAATTCTCATCTCCAATTAGCCATTTGAGAGAAGAGTTCATCACTTGAAACTTTGGTGCCATTTCTTTCATATCTGACAGCAACAACATGAGATTAATGAGCATATGAGAGAGCTTGGTGGCCAGCGTAACTGTTGTAGCCTTCAATGTTTTGACAGACTCCCAATCTTCACCTGATTTAGCAAAGCCATTCAGCCACTTCACATGACTGATCTCCTCCACATCTTGCAGGTCTTTCTTAAATTTATGCAACAATGCAGCTATCTTTCTTCTGAATTCTTTGATTTTGGTATGAACTGTTGGCTTATTATAAGAACTTTCAGGTGGAACAAAACTGACCTTTTTTGTTTTCAATTTCTTACCTTCTAATTCACCCCCATTCATCAATTTCACAAAACCTTCTTTCTTTGGCTCACTTCCTTCTCCACTTTCAGGAACCAGTTTAATTTTCTATATTATCTTCTGCATTTCCTATGAAACTGGTCGAAGATGACATACCTGGCTGCTCCAATTTATCATTATCACCACTTCTCTCTTCATTATCTACACCTCCCAGTACAATTCTTGGCTTTTCTTGTTCCCTTCTTTCACAGACAGACCATTCTTGCACAGAATCGTCTTTCTTCAAGTCTATTGTTTCTCTGCTGTAGCTACTCAAAGAAAACATTTCTTGTTCCCCTTTATCACCATAACCACTCTCACCAGATGGATTGAATCCTATATTTCCACCCTTTTCTTCTTTCTTGGCTTCAAGATTGGCCCAGCTTTCATCGGGTTGAGTAAACGGTGCCATTAACCCAGTCCCTCCTTTGTTTTCATTTTGTTGAAATATCTTCAGTGCTGCAATTTCTGCCTGGATCGCCTCAGCTTCATGTTTATTTCTTAGCAGAAGCTCATCAAACTTTCGTTCTATGTTTTTTTTTGCAATCAGCAACATGCAAAACTAGAGCCTGAATTTCAAGATCAATTTCAGTTTGATCTTTCTCAGCCATTGATAGTTTCTTTGCTCCTGCGAAAGAAAGTTTGAGGGAGAAAGAGAGAGAAAGACAAGCGCCAAAATGTGATCTTTTGAAGAAACCGTTTTTTCTGTTAAGGAGAAATGATTATTTCACGCGAGGGTGATTCTGCAGGAGCGGACAGAATATGTAGTGTGTTAATAACGAATTTGTACATTGCTGCAAAAGTTACGGAGGCTATATATAAGGATTTAAAAAAAATATTAATACAGTAATCTAAAATTCTTGGCGGAATTATACCATTTAAAAAAGTTTTGGTAAATAATATAGTTTTACATTATAATGTTTTAAAAGTGTAATATTTACTAAATATTACTATTCTCAAGCACGATAAAATAATTGTCGCACTTTAAAAGCACATCAACATAACATGTCGTGATTCAGAAGCGTGATATATTATAAAATTTAAACTCCTTCCCAAATTAAAGAGCACAAATAGACATAACAACACTATCGCTCTAAAAAACGATGTCAACAACAATCATCTATCTAAAAAATCAACCAATCATTTGTTTTTTTGCCCTTAAAACACCAAAACTCGAACCATCTTAGTCTCCAAGCATCCTAGGACGCATTCCTCTTCAAAAACCATTGTTGCCGCCGCCGCCGCCGCCCCAGCACTTTCTAGACATACAAGTAAGGTAAACATACTAAATTGCTATTATGTGTGTGTGTTTGTGTTTTATATTTATTTTATGTTTAGTTTAGTTGAAATAAAATTATTGTTTAAGGTTTATGTTGAATTAATGATAACTTAGCTATGAATGCCATTAATTAGGATTGATTTGATATAGTTGAATATGAAAATAACATCAATTAATTAGAAATTAAGAATTTCAATGAATTAGCGTTGAATTTTAGATAAGTTGTCAAATTAGGGAATTTTTTTTATAAATTGATTGAAATGAGCTAATATTGTTATCAATGATGCTTGATGATTTCATACAATAGATCATAAATAAGGTATAATTTTGATGAATTAAGCATTGCATTGAATTGTGGATAAGCAGTTGGATGTGGTATTTTCTTTGAATTTTTTAAATTTACTATGAATTTGGGTTTGATTTCATGTAGTTGAGCATGAAAATATCAATTAGATTTGATATCGTAAATTATTTTTAATTTTGGTGAAATATACGTTGTGTTAAATTTTAGGAATTGGTTTGAATTTTCTATGAATTTTAGCAATTACAATTAGGTTAATCAAATTTGGTTAAAATTATGTCCAATTGAGGGAAATCAAATTTGTTTTTTTTTTTTTAACAAAATGCATTATAATATCTTTATGTTATGTCATTACAATAACACTATTGTTCTTGATGTGAACAATAATATCACATACAATGATGAGACCAGTTTACTATTAATGGTAATTTAGGCTTGTCATATATATATATATATATATTTATTTCATTGACTTAGGTGGAATTATAATGAAGTTGAAGTTGATATAACTTGGTGGTGTTAAGTTGGTGAACACCAATATAATGGCAGTTTTAAGATAATAAATAATTCTTTCATCCAAAATGGATTGAACATAATGATATTGTATGCAAGTCGTCAATCAAATTCCTTAGGTGTCCCAACTTCTAGTTGAGCAAGTATAAATGCATCACAATTTATCACTCCTTCAAGGTCATTTAGTAAAGGAAAAATAGTTTATTGTCAGATGATTTTTTATAAATGATTGATAATACTATGTTTGACAATCCACTTACTGATCAACATAGATTTCACTATTCCGATCTAGTGACAATGAAAATGATGAGATGTTAGAACCGAATGTGAAACTAAATATTGATGATAATGTTGATAATGATGTTGAAGTTGATGTTGATGATGAAATAATATCTCATGTTCCTAAAATTGGAGATGTTTTTGGGTCTTCGTTTGATGTTTCTCATGATTAGGCACTTAGTCATAGATGTTTTCCACAAGGCTCTAATTTGGAAGTTAGACAAACATTCAATAGTAAAAATAATTCAGTTAATGCAATGATGACACATTGTATATTCGGTTGAATATTGAGTTCAACGGTGAACCTTGACCTATTCAATTACAATATGTGCAAGCATCTAAATGTAAATAGTATTTACATGGGGATATCATAAAAGATCGGATACATTTAAGATGGTAAAGTCAAAAGGATCGCACATATGTACCTTGACCTTTATCCAAAAAAACCACCATCAACTTGATGCAAATTTTGTTGCTAATGCTATATCAAACCTGATGATGGGATAATCTTTCAATGATGGTTGCAAACATATAAAATGTGCTTGATCGTCTATTTGGTTCACATGAGGAGTCATTTGAAAAATTTCCAAAGTTGTTATTGGTAATAAAAGAATCAAATCCTGGAATAGTTGTTGATAAAAAATGGTACTCACACTTTCATAATTTTGATATAGTTTTTAAATCTAGATTTCATATCTTTGTTTCAGAATTAAGTTTCTTATCATTTTTTTCCTCTCTTATTGTTATAAAAAGCATGTATGGTGTTTAGGATTTGTTGTTAGGTATCATTAGAGATGATAGTGTTTTGGTATTTTTGCTGGTATTTTTTGGAAGAAACAAGATTTAAATAATATATTGGGTTTATTTTTGGTGTTTTATGATTTTATTGGGTTCTTAAGTGTGATTTATAGTTGAAGTTTGACTGATTTATAGAATTGTTCAACTGGACGGTGGTTTTTTAAGTTAGCTGAGTAAGGTTAGATAGTGTTATTCTTCATGGTTTAGGGGAAAAAAGAATAGTAATGAGAGTATTGTTGGTGATGCTACTATCAAGAGAAAAAAGGTGGTTATCAATGATGGTTTGCTTAGTTATGGAGGCTAGAAGCAAGGATGATGGTCGTGATTATCGTGTGAGGTTAGAAAATTGTTACTACTAGTGAAAGGGGGTGTTTGCTAAAGGTTGATGGTTTAACAATGTCAGAGGGGCTAATTAGATCTATTCAGAGTGTGAGAAAGGAGATGTGTGTCGCTAGATTCCAACAAAAAAAAAGTTGATGGCAATTAGTTTTGTTTTGACATAGAGGTTTATTTTAACTCTATAACAATTTTATAATTTTAACAGTGCGATGGCTATTTAATTATGATTTAAAATATAATGATAATCTTGTAAATATTAAGAATTTTTTCTTAACTTGTTTTTTAAGTTTGTTATTAAAGATGTAAAATGTTATATAACTTATAAACTATGATATGTCAATAGTAATTTTCAAAATAATAGAGGCAAAATAAGAAATAACTAAACTATTAAAGGGTCAGGGTAATTTTTCCAGTTAAAATTCTCTTTTAATTATCTTAGAAACATACTCTCACAGTTTCATATATTAAAAAAAAAATCTACTTAAATCTTGACTCAAAATTCAAAAACAAAATTAATGCATGAAGTACACCTCTTTAAACATCATATTAACTCCGTAGAGTAAATTAATATTTACTAAAATAAAATAAGAAATAGTAAATAATGTATATTTTGGACCCATTAATTAAATGTAAGTATACTAAGGAGAACTAAAGATATTAGGCTAGCTTGAATATTAGATCAGGTTTAGGATGTTTGTTCAAGTTGCTTGGCTTTTTTCTTCTTTTTTAATGCTAATGTTTTTTTTTCCCCTTTTCTAGAGTTCTTTCTTTATTATTTTTTTAAAGTTTGTCTTTTATGGGATTAGTCTTAGGTTCATGGCTAGAGTCATCGGTTTCAAAGGTTAGCGTCGGTTGACTTTTATTTTATTTTTGGGTTCTTTTTTAAAATTGATTTATTTAAATCATATCCTTAAACATTTGATTTATTGAAAATTTATGTTCCTGCCTGTTTTTTCATTTTCTTTCTATGAGGTTATCCCCGATCTTATACTCATGGTTGATTTATATTTTATTTTCTTTTGTGCTATGCGATTAGTCTTGGCTTCATGATCATTGTCACCAATTTCAAAGGTTAACATTGGTTGACTTTGTTTTGAATCTTTTTTTTAAAATTAATTTATTTTAATTTTTTCCTTCAACATTTGATTTATTAGAAACTAGCCTTTGTACTTGTTTTTTCCTTTTCTTTCTATTGGATTATCCTGGTCCTTTGTGCACGATCACAGGATTTACGGGTTAACTCGAGTTAACTCGTATTTGTTTCCATTGCTTTTTCAAATTAAATTTCTTTTTTTTTTAATGTTTATCTTTCAACATTAAATTGCTTAATAATTGAGTTTCATGGTTTTATTTAGTTTTCTTTGAATGTGATCACCTTGGTATCACTACCGAGTCAAAGATTTTGCATCTTGACCAAGGTTGGCTCAAGTCAAGTTTTTTCAACCTTTTTGTAATTATATTGTTTTCTTAGTTTTTATTCTTCAACATTTTATTTCATAGATGATGAGCTTCAACTTTGTTTTTTCTTTTTCTTTCTATGAAGTTATCATGTTCTCATTTGATTTATTAAGAATTGGTTTTCAAACTTTTTTTTGTGTGTTTCTTCTTGTCACACCCGACATCGCGACGACCTTAAAAATTATTTAGTCTTTTAAAAAGAATGGATTGCTGGCATCCTATTCTTTGATGGGGAGTGGTCTTGTTTAAGGAGTCGCCACCTAGTATTATGGTCACTAGGAACCCTAACTGGTCAACAGAGATTCTATAGTACGAGACTGGTTACGTAAAAGGAAAGATATTATCACTCCTTAAACGTTCTGCCTAAAGCAGATTGCATTGCTGGTTTTTTCTTTAATTTGGTCCTTGGACTTTAATTTACTAGCAATTTTTCCTTGAATCAGCTCCAAACTTTATTATTTCTTTAATTAAACCCCTGATTCCTTTAATTAATTAAATCAAAGTTTAATTAAGTCTTCAAACTCACCAATTCTTCAATTAAGCTCTTAATTTCATTAATTAGAATAATCTAAATTTTAATTAAATTCATTTATCTAATTAAGCCCTTGATTTAATTAATTAAACTAGTTCATTTATCTAATTAAGCCCTTGATTTAATTAATTAATTAAACTAGTCAAGAGTTTAATTAAATCTTTAAACTCCCAATCATGTTATCCTTAACCCAAATTTTAATTCATTCTTCATTTATTTTATTTTTACTTGTTTTTCATCAATGTTTTTTAAAAATAAAATAATAAAAAAAATCAAAATTTAGGTCATAAACACTTCTATATGATTATCTCAATCTCATGTACAGGGTCATGAAGTTTATGAGTTAATCCATTTTAACCAGAGTTTTTTGTTTTTTTTTTTTTTAATTTTATTTTTTTAACATTGAATTGTTTAATAACCTGAATGAGCTCAAATCAGGTTTTTTTTATTTTTTTTTTCATTGTTATTTTTTTTTGTTTATTTATTGTTGTTTTGTTTTTTAGTCATACTATCTACATTACTAATTGAACCAAAAACTTAGGCCTCCGATTTTGTTTTCTTTAGAATTCTTGTTTTACGTCTAAACAAAAAATGATTGCCAGTAATGAAGCGCAAACCACGAATCTAATGAAACTCTAGAGTTGTTATTAATGTTGCTCCTTATTAATTTCATTTAACAATTTATACCATTTTCATCCAAATTAGTAGACATATTCCATTGCAACTCTAGGTTTTAAGATATATTAGATTTAGAGTGGGCTTGACCCTGGAAAATCCAATTTTTAACTTTGAGTTTAAATGGATTTTAATTTTAATTTTTTTTTTTTTTTAATTTTTAACTACTAACTTTAACATTTTTTAATATGTTTATTTTTAATATTGAGTCTAAATGGAATTCCAAAGTTTCAAGATTTTTAGTTTTAATTTACACCTTTTATTTTATCATTATTTTTTTAAAAAATTATATTTTAGAGCATACGTGTGGATGTTTCGCAAAGTATCAAGCAAATATCTCAACATTAACTTAATTTTTTATTATGCCAAAAAAAAAGTGCTTTATAATAGCAGATAATTAATATAGAGACTTTAATTGAAACTAATGAAAAATTTAAGGTCATTGTTCTTTTAGCACTACTCATTCTTTTTTACTAGTAATGTTGTTTTTTTTTTAATTTGATTCTTCTACATTTAATTTTATTATAATCTGGCCTTGATAATTTGTTTTGATAAACTTTAATTGATATTCTTAAGGTGTTAGAAAAAAAATTCTAACATTGACATGATGCTCGATTGTGTGAAAAAAAGTTCGAATTTCTTAATTTCACAATTAAAAAAAATAAAGGGATTCAAATTTAAATCAAAGATGGAATTTTGGACCCTTTCTTTTATTTAGTGTGATGTTAGCTTCTTTTCTCAAACTTTTGCCTTTAACTTTTACTTAATTTCCTTTTTAGTCCTTTGTATTTGATAATTATACATTTAAGTCACATTTAAGTCTTTAGTTCAATTGAAGAGAGAGACTCGTCCGAAAAAAAAAATGAGAGAGATAGTTGTTAAATGTACACATTTCAGCAACCAAAACAATTATTTTTTGTGTTGATGAGTTCCATTAATTGAGATGAGTTTTTAGTATTGTTTTTCATTTCATCTTAATAAAATATGTATATCAGGTTAGAGAAGAAAAAAATTGTTTCAATTTTTTTTTGTTTTTTAGAGCAATTCTTGAGTTGATAACTCAATTTCTTAAGGATCTAAAGGTGTTTTTATTTATTTTTAATTTAAAATAGATTGAAAAATATTTTTTTAAATTAAAAAGCTCATTGCTCGATCTCCCGACCACCTTTTTAATAGTTGTAGTATGGAAAATGGATGATGGTGTCTATCCTATCTGTAACAAAGATAATTTAAAGAGCTAGACAAATAGACCTCCCCTGACAGGTTTACGTTTAAAATGACTAAACAAGTTGGGCCACCTAACCTATCTGTTTGGTGTATTTTTCACTTTATTTTTTTTTCTTTGCATTCAATAAATTTACTTTACTTTAAATAGATTAATTAAAATTATTTATGCTTGCTTTTCCAACTGTCTTCAACTTTAATTAAGGCATCGTTTCTACCTGTGTTTCATTAAATTTTGAATTTTTTTTTTGTTAAAATTGAGTGCGGTTTGTTTTTTTTGAATCGTTTGATGTGCTGATGTCAAAAATAATTTTTAAAAAATAAAAAAAATATCATTGGCATGTATTTAGGTACAAAATGCTATTTTAAAAACAACCGTTACCACACTGCAAAGACGCTCTAAAACTCATTGAAATAAACCATTTAGATTTTTTTTTCTTAGTATTACTCAATCAAATATATTTTCATCTTAATTATTAATTTTTTGTTTATATTTTTATTGGATTGCTTTCTTGTACATGTGAGTTATGTTTGAAGGTATCATATCATGAAATTATGTCTATTTTTTTAATAAAATAAATTAATACAACAACAAAGTTAGTAAACACTTTGAACCCGTGGTAGCGCGAACAAACAACATACGAAACTGTCTCTGTTGCTGATTTGCTTTTACATTTAAAATTGTATTTGAATATTTTATTTAAAAAATTATTAAATTGATAAAAAAAAATTTAATATTTTTTATAATTTTGATGTAATGATATTAAAAATTTTAAAAATTTTAAAAAATATATTTTCTGTATTTTTAAATAAAAACTATTTTTTAAAAAACACTAAAACTTTAAAAGTATGTTTGATATTGTGATGCATGGTGCTTTTAAAAAATACTTTTATATAAAAAATATATTAAAATAATTTTTTTTATTTTTGATATCAATATATTAAAATAATAAAAAATATTAATTAAATATTTGTATACTAAATATACTCTTAAAACATATTTAAATATAATTTTAAATACAATAACAAATAATAGACTTTAAAAATGCATAAAATAATTAATAATAAAGGTAAACAGTATCACATTAAAATAAAATAAATAGATTGGATCCTTAATTACCATCCCCACCACCGTGGCATCGAGCGAGTCCTTTAAACAAAAGGATTCGCTAAACTTTTATTTAACAAATCATATTTATAATAAAAGAAAATATTTCAACAAATGAACTGAAAGAACTTTATTGAAATATGAAAGAATATTGTAATTTTATTGTCTCAATCTCTAGTTTTAATTACAGAATAGATTATCAAGTACTTTTTAATAATTATTCTCTAATTTTATATTTATATATATAGGAATCCAGCACCTTGACGAAATTCACAGCAGGATTGAATTTTTGGAGAACGAAATGTTTGGTGGTGGATTGTATGGAGATCTGCCTCCGCCATCCGCCACGGCGGTGGAAGAAAAATCAACCACCAACACCTCCACTGTATGGTCTTCTACTACCTTGATGGCCCCACCTACTCTCCGTAAACCCATCACATCACCACTAACTATTTTAAAAAACCCTAACAAACCTAAACCCCAAATCTCTGCTTCCAAATCTTTAGTTTCTCCGTTCGTGGCGGCGGCGACTGTGCTACCCGATGAGGTGGCTCCGCAACCGGAACTGGTAGGGGTGAATTCGTTGGTTGTTGAGGAGTATGATCCGGCCAGGCCGAATGATTATGAAGATTATAGGAGGGAGAAAAAAAGGAAGGCGATGGAAGCGGAGAGGTTGAGGGAGATTGAGAGGAGGAGGCAAGAGGAGGAGGAGGAGGAGAGGGAGAGGGATAGGGAGAGGGAGAAGGATAGGGAGAGGGATGTGAATATTTCTGGGGAGGAAGCGTGGAGAAGGCGTGCTGCCATGAGTGGAGGTGTTCCGAGGAGTTCTTCGCCACCCAGGAATGGGGATGGGTTTAGTATTGGGACGTCAGGGACGGTGGGGTTGGGAGTTGGTGCTGGTGGACAAATGACTGCGGCGCAGAGGATGATGGCGAAGATGGGGTGGAAGGAAGGGCAAGGATTGGGGAAACAGGAGCAAGGGATTACGACGCCATTGATGGCGAAGAAGACTGATCGGAGAGCTGGGGTTATAGTGAATGCTAGCGAGAAGAAGGTGAAGAGTGTGAATTTCAATGGAACTCCTCCAACTCGGGTTTTGCTCCTTAGGAATATGGTATGTATGTATATTTCTTGATTGGTTTAAATAAATGTTTTTGCACACTATAACTGTAAAGAAACTAACGGATGGGAATCTGCAAAACAGCAACAAGTTTCTGTTTCTATTCTTTGTTTTCCATCTATTCTTTTGTATTTTGTAACATGCTCCACTGATTCTGTTCTTTTATATCTTTCCCTCTGTAAACAACAAACTACTTTGCATGCTATCCACTACTTGGGATTGCCCATTGTTGCTGTATTGATCTTCACTAAGATTTGATATTTATTCTAATTTCATCTGGTGAATATCTAGCCTACCATATCTAGTTTGATGAATGGCGTTATAGTGCCCTAAGGAGAGAGAACTCTGGGCTTTTGATAGAACTAGCCATGAAGCATCTGCTTGAGGAGAATCTGTGCATTGAGATTAGCGTTTGGCATTGAGGATTTTATTCTGTTGGCAACTGTGTTTCTGCGAAATCTACTCTATCCTTGTTCTTTTTGGAATCACTTGATGTTTTAGAATTTGAAGTGTCTGATACCCACCTTTACTCTTACCAGCTTGCTTATTTCTAGTTTTCACGCATCATCGCTCACTGACTTTCTCACTAGGTTTGTAGCTGTAACATACTTTTCTGAAATTTCAAATCCCCCCCACGCTTGAATTTTCTGTGTACTTTATGATTTTTCATTCTCTTTTTGAGGGAAAGAATGTTTATGGTTTGTAGCTTGTGGATGCTTGCTCACCAATGTATTGTCCCAAAGAGGTTTACACTCATCCAGATCACTATATGTGAATCTTAATTTCTTCTGTTTTCTTTTGTTCTATTGTACTCTTATTGTTTACAGGTCCTCCGAAGCTTTAGTAAGATTTCATTTGTAAATTTGGAGTGGTGTTAATAGAAACCAGTTGACTGAAAGGCCGTCTGCTTGCGTTTTCCCTTAGATGGCTGGATTTGATAACCACTCTTTTTTGTTGGCAGAATTGCAAGATACAAAAGGGTTTCAGCTCAATCTTTCTATAGACACTCATTTGAGCGTCCAAGTTTTGTAATTAAAGTCACCAGGTCATAGGTACAAAATGGTTCCAGTCCAGTCTCTTCTGTAGCCACTGATTTGAGCAATTCTGACTCCCATTTTGCTATCAGTTTGATATTACTATCCTTTGGTTGGAAAGCTATTATTGTTTGACGGACAACTGGGTGCTTCTAAGAGTATGTAATTTTCTCCTCACAATCAAAACGAGATTAAGTTCTGAACCTGAGTTGTTGGTTAAATAATTTCTGTGTTGATTTTTGTTGTGCCGTCTATCATGACCTTTGATATTTCAATTTTTTGGTTTGTGTGATGGAACTGGAATCTATTTTCTAATGTGATTGCTATTTGGTTTCTTTCACTTTTTTTTGAAAAAAACAAAACAAAACATGTTTGTACATGAGGCTGCTTCAGATGCTGTATGTTTTTAATATAAAGTGTTTATCCCATGCTTCATGTTTGTGATTATTGATGAAGATTGGAATTAGCTGAAAATATTTCTCTTTTCCTGAAAGGTGGGCCCTGGTGAGGTAGATGATGAACTAGAAGACGAGGTTGAATCCGAGTGTGCGAAGTATGGGACAGTCACTAGGGTTCTTATATTCGAGATCACCGAACCAAACTTTCCTCGTGAAGAGGCAGTTAGAATCTTTGTACAGTTCGAGAGATCAGAAGAAACTACAAAAGCATTGATTGATCTCGATGGGCGATTCTTTGGGGGTAATGTGGTTCGTGCAAGGTTCTTCGATGAGGAGAAGTTCAGCAACAACGAGCTGGCTCCTATGCCTGGTGAAATCCCTGGGTTTTGATGGATGATTGAATGACCTGTCGAGCTCCCTTCAGGATCATCAGGGAAGTCATGGCGGACTCTTATTTTGATTCCCATTTTACTGTGAGGATTAAGCTGTGTTGTAAGTAGGTTCCAGCTTTGGGCTAGAAGGAGCGTAAACTGTGCTTCTACTGACAATAACTTGTCGTTTGCATGAATGACTACGGCTTATATGAACGCTTGAGAAATAATTTTTTTCTGCTTAAACACTCTCTCTTTGATAAGGGACTAACTTATACGTTCCTTGTGCCAAGATTGTTGCATTCAACATCCCGCTCGTAAATCGTGATGGCAACTCAAGGAGAGTGATCTGACTCACTGACATTTCCTGGTTTGTGCTTCGTTCTCTCTGTTGTTAATGACCTTTTGAACTAATAAATATTGGTGGTCAGAGATTAAACATGAAATCAGACACCTTTAGACGAAGTTGAAGGAAAAATTAGTTTTTTAACTAATTAAATTTAAAAGTAATCCTGGTCCTGGTAATAGAGCTTGCAAGGAAAAGGAAAGCAACCCGGTAGAAGCCTTCGTGCACCAAATGTTAGGCTAAGATAGGACTAGAAGACACCTTTGCCAACCCTGCTCCACCAAATGTTAAGCTACGAGCTCTCTCTCTCTCTCTCTCTCTCTCTCTCTCTCTCTCTCTATATATATATATATATATATATATATATATATATATGCATTGCATTGGTTTTTTTTTTTTTTCATGTTTCTACTTCCTACTTTCTTTCTAGCAGTGGTAAATTTCAGGATATACATGAGGACAATCTTGGAATTCAAGACTCCCAGTTACTGGTCTTCTGATCCCAGAGGCGTGTTCTGGTTAGATGCCCTTGCCTCTTGGATGTACGTCCCTTGAAGCTGCTGCTGACTTGGTACCTGCACCTTCATTCCACCTCCGATGATGGCGGCCGCGGCTGTGACTGTGGATGGGTGGTGGAGCCCACTAGCTAGTCCATTGTACATGTAGAATGCAAGAGGATTATTACTGTCAACATCACCGGTACAACTACCTGCATAGCCATGTTCATGACCATACAAGGATGTGGACCCAGCATGGCTGTTGTTGTTGTAGGGGTTGATCATTGTGGGATCGATATTGCAGCGCGGCGACGTGGTTGGACAGCAGTCTCCTCCTCCTCCTCCTCCACCACCACCACCACCACCACAAGCAATAACGGTGCTGCTGGTGGTAGGTGTCGTGTTGGTGCTTGTATTTGGGATCACCCCACAAGTTGGGCACCGGCTCACAACCTTGCAATGAGCAATTAAAGAGCATCTAGTTAAAGAGGTTGTGTTCATATTAAAGCATAGAAACCAGCAAACATATTTTAGTTCCCTTAGGGTGCACAGCTGAGGAAATCAAGGAAAGAATGCAAATTAATTACATAGAGATGGAGGCCAGTAAGAAATTTCAACTTTAAATACCTTATAGCGGTAGGTGGTGCCATCAGGCTCAACAACCCAACCAGCCTCCTTGGCGAGTTCACGGAGGACTTGATTGATATCAGAGCGTGGTGAAAGCTGGTAACCACCATATTTCCTGATTCCATGGAAGATCCTGGTGGTAATAGCTCTTCTCTGTCTCTCTCTCAGTTTTGTTCTCTCCTTATCACTCTCACTCCTGCCTGATGATGATGTTGATGAACCATCCCTCTTCATGGTTTATCCTGCTTCTCTCTCTCTCTCTCTCTCTCTCTGAAGTTTTTTTATATATATATATATATATGGTGGTGGGGTTGGTTTATATATGTTTTTTGCATGACAAAGAGAGAAGATCATGGGAAGACGAACGGAGCGCACAGCGCGTGAAGGAAGAAAATAGAAAAAGTTGTTAGGCAGAGGCTGATCGATGGCAATGTACGTTATTGGGTGGCTGAGGCTCACAAATTGACTGGCAGCACAGTACCCGGCCAGATACAATTCATGGGGGACAAGAGATCAGTAATCTCAAAATAAATAGTTTGCATAAACAACAAATATTATGCCAAACTTTATAAAAGAACAAACACATTTTACTTCATTTTTCAAGAATATAAAATCAATTCATTTATGAAGATTAAAGACTCTGATGAGATGATATTATAACTCTGATTTTTTAATATATATTTCGAGGTTTTTCCTTGATAGATGTTTCGAAGTACTAAGTTGAAGTCAGCTTTGTCACCATATGAAATTATGAAATGGAAATAACAAGATAAGATCATCACAATTCAAGGTTCCATGAACTTAGTTCTTATAATAAATATATTTGGTTCAGTTTTTCTCTTTCAACAGAAAGAGACTGGAGGAGGATTCCCTTGAAGAAGCAGGAGTAAGGATCTGAGGATCTGCTGACTGTTAGTACTGAGTCCTTACAACCGACAGTGAAAACTAACAAGTTGTCAGGGAAAATGGTGTTTAAGGGCAGAAGAAGCTCTTGTACTTTGGTGCAGTAATAGAGCTGGGAGGGGTGGGGTTGCAACTAGTGGTGTTTTGGTTTGGTTTGATGGGAAAAATCTAACTCAACTTGGAATTTTAAATTTTTTAAAAATTAATCTGGAATGAACTCAAAATCAATTCAAGCCAAGTTAAACTGGTTTGGTTTGGATTAATTTTTTTTTTTTTTTTTTGCTTTGAAAACTAGAAAATCCAATACCATCATAATCTTCAAGTTTCTATCAGTCAAGTTTCTAAGATTCAACAAACACTAAAAATCCACGATTACAACAAAAAATGTTAATCAAATTAAAGACCATGTCGAGACTAGTTATCTAGCCATCATGCATGGATGGATACGGAGAGAAGGGTCAAACTAAAAAACAAGATATGCAATAAAGAAAATACACTTTAGTACTAGAGACGGAATATATTATAGATTGATAAAACAAATATATATATATATATATATATATATATATAATATATATATATATATATATTTTTGGTCCTTTGGTGTAAAACAGGGAAGCCTTGGTGTTGGGGTGGTTTAGTATATTTTTAAAGGTTTATTAGTCAATAAAAAAATGGTTAGAAAGTATTTTTATCTTTAAGAAAAATCAATTAGTAAAACTACTTATTTACCTCCAAGATTAAAAAAAAAATAGAAATGTTGATAAGGGTGTGATGGTCTTTTTACTTGTTATAATACAGTAAAATAAAATATTTACCCTTAAAGAGAAAGAAAAAAAAAACAAGGCATGCATCTTAAGGGTATTTTCATCTTTTTTTAGAGTTTTGGTATATTTATGTTGGATAATTGATTTTTTATCAATAAAAAGTGTTGATATGTGCTTATTTAAACGATGGGTGAGACACCATCTAGTGGCCAAACCTGTCCTACCGCAATGTCAAAAAAAATTACCACCCGCTATAGAACTCGAGTCAAATAGCTAGTGTGTATATATGTTCACACATAAAAAACTATATAATTAGATTTAATAGTTTTATTGAGAAATGATAATTAGAGCCTCCTATAAGAAATTGCAATGATCTTCATAATGATTGATCTCATATTAAAGATATTTCTTTGCTTCTTTTATTTTACTTTCTAATATTAGATGTAAATAAAAAAAAAAACTCAATATATATCTTAAATCAATAGCTTATAGGATGAAATTTCAATTCATTTAAGTAAATAAATAACAAACAACAAATATTTCATAAAAAAACCAATTTAAAATATTTTCATTAGTTTTATATCACTAATTTTTATTTATTTATTTATTTACACAGACATATGGCATATATGTCATCAATGGTATAGAATTTATCAATCTGTTTGTTATGTTTTACTATAATGTTAAATGAGATTGGGATGAGATGACATGCAATATTTTCATACAATAGAAAATTAATAAACTAATGCCTTTGATTTTAATACATTAACAGCTAGCTAGAGAAGGAGGAAGGTGGACGGAGGGATGGAATGTGCCGTTAAATTCAAATGTGGAGGACTTAATTGCACATTTTCAAACTTTAGACACCATAGGTTCAATTAATCACCAAATCAAGGGATCTAGATTGATAAAAGCAGTGGTTGATCACTAGAATTCGTTCTATTCCAAATAAAATAAAATAAAAACATGCAAACATCTAAGAGGGGAGAAATAATGGAAAAACAACATCTTATCCTTTTCAGAAGCATAATATCTTTCTTTTTTAATTCAATATTATATAAGAATTTGATTCATCAAATCTGCAACATTCTGCTTCTTACCTAATCATTCTATTTTTTTTTTATTTCTTATTTAGCAACTTAACATGATAACGATCCTTCTTTTTAATCATGACACCTTAATAATTAATTAATTATTATTATCTTTTGATTTTTGTTTTATCCAAGTGCCTCATGTCCCATGAAAGAAATTTGTGACATTAATCCATAATAGGAAGAGTCATCATTTTATTAGCCTAAAGCAATCCCCTATTTAATATTCAGTATCATTAGTTTGGGGTTGTTATCTTGGATATTAGGGAGGTTATTTAGTATCATCATTTGATTTCGCCGATTGTACAAGTCATTGTATGGTTTAAAACAAGCATTGAGAATATGGTATACTCATCTGAGTAATTTTTTGCTCTTCACTGATTTTCTTGCCTCCAAGATTGACACCTCCCTATTTATCTTATCTAGTGACACTAATATCTTTTATCTTCTAGTGTAAGTTGATGATATCTTGCTTACGGGTAGCAACTCTGCTATGCTCCATCGCCTAATACAGTTACTAAGCTTTGAATTCAAGCTTCGTGACTTAGGCATAGTTCACTACTTTCTAGGTATTGAAGTTCAATCTACAAGTATGGATTTGATGCTTCGTCAGCACAAATATATTTTTGACATTCTTACTCGAGCAGGTATAACTTCTTGCACACCGGTTGACACTCTAGTCTCTCATTCAAAAGTTACTATATTGCTAGATACTTCATTCTCTTATCCTATATATTTTTGTCAAATCATGGGTGCTGCTTTCCAGTATCTTACCTTCACTCGCCCAGATATCTGTTTTTTTGTTAACAGAGTCTGTCAATTTATGCATACTCCTACAGACTCTCATTGGATCGTTGTTACGCTACCTTAAAGGTACGACATCTTATGGCTTTCATATCACTCGCGATTCTTCTTTTGCTAGCTCTCCATGGTCTTACATATACAAATTGGGCTGGTAGTATTGATGATCGCAAGTCTACGGGTGGCTACATTATCTTCTTTGGTTAAACACCGATTTTATGGAAATCCAGCAAGCAATGCATAGTTGCTCGCTCCTCTACTGAGGCTGAGTATAAAACATTAGCAGACGGTACTACTAAGATCATTTGACTTCAATATATATTCCTACCTTTTGGTGAGATAACCTTGGCGCGACTTATATCTCTCCGAATCCTATTTTTCATGCCTGTACTAAGCATGTTGAGGTAGATTATCACTTTGTCCTCGACTGGGTTGCGAAGAAAGAGATTCAGATTTGTTTTATCCCATCTCAGGATCAACTTGCCGATGTCTTCACTAAACCTCTTTTTGCTGCGTCCTTTACTGTTTTTTTAATTAAGTTTCGAGTTGATCCTCCACCCTTAGCTTAAGGGGCTATATTATAGAATGTATAACATATATATATCTGAATAGAAAATTAATGTAAAATTATTTCAATGTTATAATCCTTACAGTTACTGTCGTGTTCTGCCCCCCCAACCCCCACACACACACATAGAGGAAAGGTAGGCTAAGACACAACTTAACCCATTCTTTTATTCTCAGCTTAGTTGAGATATAAGTAAGTTAACCTGAACACCTATATTAATAAAAAAAATTCAAAATTTTTTTCTTGACAAATAAGTAAAAAAATAATAATAATAATCAAGAAGAAGCAAGAAGATGGAATATTGTTTTCATGATAAATACCTTCATCCACGTTTGTTTTAATAAATGAATGGACTTAGGGATGAAAAGACAACTGAAAATGAAGGTTTTATGACATGAAAAGGAAGTAAATTGTCCGGGTGTGATATAAATATAACACCTTTTCGGATAACATTTATGAACAATCAAGAAATTAAAGAAAAAAAATTGTTTTCTTGACAAACAAGTAAAAGAAAAAACAACGAGAAGCGAGAAGATGGAATATTGTTTTCATGATAAAAACGTAAGAAAAATCAACAAGAAGAAGCGAGAAGAGGGGCTAGTACTGTTTTCTTGTCAAAGAGGTAGCTAGCCAGCAGCCGCCATTATTCACCATAATTAACCTTTCATTATCACTGAAAAAATCATTCAATAAAATAGTTAAAACATTTTGATATTTTAAACCGTGCTTAGCTCACCCTAAACTAAAAATTTATTCAAAGACTGTAATTTATCAGTTTTTAAGTTTATTTTTTAAAAAATTAATAATTTAAGTTTTATAAATTTCAAGGTTATTGGATATGTATATAATCTTAACTTCAGAACTTATAAAATTAATTAAGATATATATGAGTTGGTTCAAACACTTATATTAATAATAATAAAAAAAAATCTGTTCTCTCGCCTAGAAAACTTATATAAATAGAACCAATTGCCAATAACATAAACATCAAAGCAGTGAAGCGAATTAAGTCTGATATATATCGATATGTCAAGGTTACAAGCAGAAGAAGAAACTCAAAAGGCTTTTGGATGGGCAGCTAGAGACTCTTCAGGAATTTTATCCCCTTTCCACTTTACTAGAAGGTATGCGCATATGAGAAATATGTTTTTTTTTTTTTTTTTTCATATCAATTGCATGATATATACTATGTCACTTAATAAAGAATTTTGGTAAAAAAAGAAAATCTCTAGCATCATCCTGCATTATTTACATATGTTATATATGTATAGAATTACAATTGTATGACATTTTTAGTCATCAATGGATTTTATATATGATTATTTCTCTCTCTTTCTTGTGTTTTTTTTTTCCCTGCTATGCTATCAGGGTTACTGGAGATAACGATATTACAATCAAGATTTTATATTGTGGGATTTGCCATTCTGACCTGCACATAGCTAGGAATGATTTTGGATTTGCTATCTATCCTGTTGTTCCCGGGTACGCTTTCATCAGATCATAATACCATGCACCTTCTGTCTTATCCTTAATATTAACATATCATCATCGAAATAATAATAATAATAGAAGAAGAAGAAGAAGAAGAAGAAGAAGAAGAAACATTACCAGCCGATCATACCTAATTCATTATCTTGCTCAACCACAGGCATGAGATCGTTGGTGTGGTGACCCAGGTTGGGAAAAAGGTAGCCAGGTTCAAGGTCGGAGACAAAGCAGGTGTGGGATGCTTAATAGGCTCGTGTGGAAAATGTGAGAATTGCCAAGACGACATGGAGAGTTACTGCTCCAAAACTGTTTACACCTACACTATTTTTGATGACGGCGGAGCCAACAATTACGGTGGATATTCCGATGTATATGTTGTTAACGAGCACTTTGCCATTCGTATTCCGGATAATCTCTCATTAGGAGGTGGAGCTCCGCTGCTTTGTGCTGGGATTACAGTTTTTAGTCCCATGAAGTATTTTGGGCTCGACAAGGCTGGGATGCATCTGGGCGTGGTTGGTCTTGGTGGATTGGGTCATCTGGCGGTGAAGTTTGCAAAGGCATTTGGAATGAAAGTGACCGTGATCAGCACATCTCCGAGCAAACACCATGAAGCGATTGAGCAACTCAAAGCTGACTCGTTTATAGTGAGTCATGACATGAAGCAAATGGAGGTACATGAGGAGCAATACACTCGCAGTTTTTTGTCAAAAGTCCACTCTATTCCTCTTCTTGTTTTTTTATTTGATCTTGCAGGCTGCGACTGGCACCATGAACGGTATCATAGACACTGTCGCTGCAGTTCATCCTCTAAAGCCACTGCTTGATCTCTTAAAGACTAATGGAAAACTAATACTGGTGGGTGCCCAAAGTCTTGAAAAGCCCTTGGAGGTGCCTGCTATGCCCCTCTACGGTAAGAAAAACCATCTGCTGTTCCTCACTCTTCTTTCATTTACTTTCTTTAAAACTAGCACCTGGAAGTCCATGTATCTGGCAAGAAATTTTCTCGTAAAATCTGTGATATTTATGCAGGAAGAAAGCTAGTGTCAGGAAGCATGGCAGGGGGGATAAAGGAGACGCAAGAAATGATTGATTTTGCTGCCAAACACAACATAGAGGCTAACGTTGAAGTTATTCCCATGGATTATGTGAACAAGGCCATGGATCGTCTTGCAAAAGGAGCTGTCCGTTATCGATTTGTTATTGACATAGCAAACACCCTTTAATTTGAAGTATTTGTTTCCTTCATTTGTTTATTTTCTTTCCATAGAAATATTGTTCTGTTGCCTTTAAGATACCATTTTGGTGTATTGTTAGTGCGTGGAATGTTGTTAAAAACAAAGGTTAAATTAATTGAGGAGAATAAGATGAAAATTGAGGTGAAGAACCTATAAAATTCTATGTAAAACAATCTTTGTTTCCTTTATAGTGGATTTTGGAATAAAAATTTATTGAGAATTACCAACATTAATTCTTCTCGTTATACTCTAAATACACATTATAAAAAAAAAAAAAAAATAGCCTAGCAGGTTTTTTAGATTTAAATCCTAACATTTTATGTATAAAAAAATATTCAAGAAGATTCTTCACATATTTTTTTTTATTCATGGACTATATGTATATAATGAGTTGGTACCTATAATTATTTATGGGTCAAATAATTATTTTATAATAAATTCAAATCCTAGAAATGTTAGCATAAAAAAAAAAAAAAAAAAAAACCCTCAAACTCAAGCCTAGATGGCAAGCCCTAGCCCTAGGATCCAAGCTCGAGCCTTCGAGTCTTATGCCTAAGAATTGAATTGAGGCTCATCCGAGGCCCATGCCCAGACCAAGTTAAGCCGAACATGCATGTAAATTAAACTCAAACTATTTTGCTCAATCTCATTTATAACTCTTCAACTTATCTCTTTATAAATTACAAAATATTCTTGTATTTTTTCCAATATAGAAATACATGTTTTGGATTTCACAAAAAAAACAAGCCAACCAATATTTTACAGATTAATTTATCATTCAACCATAATTTTTTTTAATCATGTTAATGTTGAATGTTAAAATTCTTTTATTGATTAAAATAAGATTACTTTGATTATTTAAAAAAAAAATCGGGTCAACTAGGTTGACTATTCCCACCTGTGATTTGAACCTTGCATCATATCACTAGTCGGGTTTTAAAACTATTATAATAATTATTTTTATTTAAATGTTGACTTAGGTCAACTCGTATTGACTTTCCTAATCCGTGATTTGGGTTTTGCCCTAATCAACGTCTAAATATAGTTTTAAAACTATGATAATAAAATGTTGACCCAGGTCAACTCAGGTTTACTCCGAAGTCTGGTTTTAAAACTATAATAATAATTATTTTTATACTTATATTGACCAAAGTTAACAATCAACTCTACTCGTGGTGCGAGCCTTGTCTTGGATCGAACACTCAAATCGGGTTTTAAAATTATAATAATAATAATTTTTATTCTTACATTGACTCGGGTCAACTTGACTCATGATTCAAACTTCAACTAATGACCTAGGCTTTGCCTTAGATTAAACATTGAGTTGAGTTTTAAAACTATAATAATAATTAATTTTATTCTTATATGTCTTAAACAATTTTAATATTGAGAGTTTTTTACGATGATATTTTAGAAATAAAAATGATAAATATTATCTCTCGATAATATTGATAAGTGTTCTCCTTGTACCTTCTGCTATAAAAATACATAATTTCACTCTAAAATTATCCCGAAAAACAGATTTATTTTTATATATTTATCCAACTAAATATATTTCTATGTTTATCATTTTTATCACAGTACAGTAACAAAACTACCTTATTTATTCATCCACCATTACCTGTTCCTTCCTTGCTAACTAACAATTTAAAAATGTCCTTCGGTTTTCTTGCTTGCTTGCCCGATTATTTTTTATAAATAATATATAAAACATAATCCGAAACATTATGTGCATTGTTTTAAAGGAAAACCCCAAACCTATTATTGGCTTTGTCTGTTTTTGCTAATTCATCAAAGGATTTCATGTGTATTTTCAATTTCATCAATATTCTTCTTAAGTACTATTTGAGTCATTATTTTTTTCATTCATGTTAGCATCATCATCCCCTCTCGACCTCCCCCACCATCTCCACTCTCCTCAATCCTCACTGAATACTCTCTCTTTTAACTTTAGAGAATGAGTGAAAACATAGAATGTAAACGCCTTAAATATTAATGAGCAAAATAATCTCTCAAGGTTTGAGTTAGTTTTTTTTGGTTAGTACATCTTTTCTAACTCTATTTATTTCAAAAGGTGGATTCTAGTTTTGTTAAAAAAGAATAATCCTTTTGATCTTTTATTTGAAAAATTCGAAGTTGATGATATGATGAGATATTCGACTCGCATTTTACTTAAACTAAAAGTTAAATTACAATGACTTTTTTCATTATTCTTGAATTACAAACATTATTTAAAAATTTGAAGATTTTACAGATGTATATATATGGCTTCCTCACTCACACAAGAAGTGGAAATTGTAGATAATTATTATGTAAACCCATATTTTTGTATCGTAAGGAGGAGCAATACCAAGACAATCTAATAATTTTTTTCTCCGATCATTCAAACTTTAATAAAAAAAAATACTATAAAAATAGTATTGTCCATACTCCATTTATATACAATAAATAAATAAATAAATAAACACTCTCCCTAGCTCAAAACTATTTTCATTTATAGAAAAGCTATTTTTATGTTTTGATATTATTATTATTCTATAATCAAAAGCTATTAGTATTATTAATGATGGAAGAAAATGAACTAAGGCCCCGTTTGTTTGCTGGAAAGTAATTTTCTTTTGGAAAGTGAATTCCAAGAAAATATTTTCCGATGTTTGGTAGTGTAATGAAAAATAAGTTGGAAAACACTTTTCTAGTGTTTGGTTATGTCATGGAAAATGAGCTGGAAAATAACTTATTAATATTTTATTTTTCTCAAGTTTATTAAAATAATGAGCAAACAAATCTTACAAATTTAAAAATTTGAATGAGAATGAAATTAAGAAAATATATAATTTCATAAATTATCTCAAATAAAATAAATAATAATCAAAATAATAGAGATCAAATCTAAAAAAATTAAAAAAAAATGAAAGATGAAGAAATTAAAATAATAATAATCAACATTTCATAAACTATTTCAAATAAAATAAGTAACAATAAAAAAAATGAGGATCAAATTTGATAGATAAAAAATTTCAATAAAAAAATGATAAGGAAAAAGCAAATAGCAATTATAAAAATAAGGAATCAAAGTTAATATAAAAATAAAATTTTAAGAGATGAAATTGAAAAACAAATATATATATATATATATATATATATATATATATATATATATATATAGCAATCAAAAGTTTAAGGATCAAATTTGATATAATCAACAAATAATGACATTTCTAAATTTTTCACAACTTCCAAAGTGTTTTCCGCCCAAATTTTTCAGGAAAACACTTTCCTGAAAACCAAACCAAAATTTTCTTTTACTGAAAAGTGTTTTCCGTTGACTAACTTTCCTAATGGCAAACAAACACAAGAAAGTTTGAAAAGTGATTTCTCAGAAACACTTTCCGAAAAATAAACACAGCAAGGGAAAACACTTTCCTGAAAACCAAGCCAAATTTTTCTTTGACTAAAAAGTATTTTTCGTTGACCAGAAAGTGTTGAAAAGGTTTGGAAAATGATTTCCCGAAAACTACTTTCCAGAAAACAAACATGGCCTAAAGAAAAACACCCATTGGCATTTAATCATCGAAGTTTACTACACGACCATGATCTAGTTCACCAAACTATTAGAATCCATATTTCCTATTTTAGATTGGTTAGAGTTTGTAAAACCTTTTATTTTATGGTGACTTCGTGAAAAAACCTTATATTGGGTGGGTGATTAGTCTTGAATGCATGTTTTTATATCTAGCCTAGATTATTTCTGAAAAACCAAGTCTTTTGTGGGTTTAGAAGACATTTCAATATTTAAGTTGAATAAATGTAAAAGGAAGAAAATAATGAAAGGAAAATAAAATAAAATGGAGTGATAGGGAGTGGTGATAAAATAAAATGAAGATATTGTCTATTTTTATCTCTTAGAGTCTATGTATGGAGTCTAGGACTTGTTCATTCTTACTTGTGTTATACACCTAGTACATGAACTTATTTCATAGAGAGAAAAAATATTTTTTCAGAAAATTGGGTCATTAAATGTAGGGTTGTGCTTGCCATTGGTGGAGGTGTTGGTGGCAATATTTTTCTAAAAAAATGAGAATTTTCTTTTTGTCATGCATGCATTATTGATGAAGATGTTGGTTGGTTATAGTACAAGGAAATAACCATTGAATAGATAAATGGTGCTTACACTACATAAAAAAAGTGTTTTGTGCGTATAAAAAAATTATATGCTTGAAAAGTTTGTACATCCGACTCTTAGTGATATTGGAGATTTTTAAGGAAAATCATTTTTCCTTGATTTTTTTTCTATTTAGTTTAGGAAATTAAATATTATGCTTAATAATTTTATTTTTCCTAATTTTTTTAGGACTTTTTTATTTTTCCTTTATTTTTCAGATTTCTTGATTTGTTTAAGTTGGTTTTGGGTTTATTTAAGGAGTTGTAAACCTCTTAAATAGACAAGTTATTCGAGAAAAATATATAGTAATAAAATTACAAATTAGAGTTTTTGTGTGATATTTTTTTGTAGATTTTTGTGTTCTTATACTTATTGTCTTTCTCATGTTGTTTCCATCTACATCACCTGGAAACTTGAAGAAAAGCATAGAGATATGTGTCAAGAAAAGATTGAACAAAATAAAGTGAGTCGGGATCAAATCAAGGCTCGAAATACCAGGTTTCTAGCCTACTAGGCATGGCTCAAACAACTAGAAAGCTAGTTGTTTGGCCCAAACACTTGGAATGCCAGTCGTTTGGCCTAGCCAGTACGTGAGCCACTTGTTGCCTTTGGACATAATATGTGGCCTATTTTGGCCTCCAATGTATTCATAAATTTATCTCATTAAGATCTTTTCGATAGTCCTGAGAGTGTTGTCATTGTCCGACCCCTACATCTAATTCTTTCTTTTTTCTCTCCTATTTTGATTTTTATCCAACTTATTTCTTTGTTCTTTTTTACCATTATATCTTGCTTGTTTTTTCTGGCCATTGGATCTAAACACCAATCTTATCCATTAGATTTTTTTAGTCCTTTTTAGGTCATTAGATTAGTCTAGAAAACTTAGATTGACCAAACAAAGTGTATATTGTTTGGAAGAGGTGTGCATGGTTAAAGGGAGAGAAATATATGATGTGAAAAAGACTACCAACCTAACCTTTTGGGCTTGATTTTTTTAAAAAAAAATTGTATCAACAATATCATAATGTTAGGTGTATTAAATTTGTGTTTTGGAGTTTTTAGTATATAGATTAGCTTAATTTAGTTTTAGTGCTCTACATTATAGTATGTGAATAATCGATGGAGTAAGGTAGTTTTTTATGATGTTAATCTCTAATAAATAGTTAGATTTTTATCTCTTGTATTAAAAAGGAAGTCATTTCATCATTAAAAAAAAAAATAATAGAATGTATTTTATAAGATAAGGAAGTAAAATTCTTGACAAAGCAACCTTGGTTTTTCTTTTACTAGAAAAAGCTTTAAAGAAACGAATGTTATTTAAAGGAAAAAAATTAATTTCATTGAAACAGTCTTATTAAAAAAGATTCCATATAAAAATTGTTGAGGGAAAAAAAAATCAAATGTAAGAATATATATAAAATCAAAAGATTTTACCAATTCTATATAATGTAGAAAAAAGAAAAAAAAATTATATCAATTTTCTAGTTATTTTGATAAAAATAATAAATTCAATTTGAAGTTCTTAGAACTTTTTTTTGTTAATAACAAATTAAAAAAATATTCGATAAAAAATAAAACAAACAAATAAAAAGATATATGGGGCTTTTACAGAGACAAAATAGCCAAAAATCTTATGGATTTCTCTTTTGGCACACCACTTCTATTAGATTTTGTATTCTCAAATGAAAAAATTATCCTTTGCCATAAAAAAACCATATCTTGATTCTTTATTATAGATGCAAACTAATTTTGTTGCTTATGCTATGTTGGAAGTATAGACTTTGAGGTGTAAGTAATATTTTTATGAACTTATTTTTGTAAACATTAGGTGTAGTCCCATGGTGGACAAAGCTAACCTAGTTGAAGTCCAAAATGAGTTAAAACAAATCTAGAAAACAAAAATCTTACTTGACATTGTTTTCTTCAACACGAAAAAAATAGTTATGTCGTGGAAAACTCATTGATAATATCATTAAGATCGACCTAGCATATCAACATTTAAATCTCTTAACCTGATTGTTTGCATAGGTTGAGCATCAAATTAACTATGAGGAAGCCCTCACAACGTGACCAAGTTAATTTGACAGGCTAAAGAAAACTCGGATGACAAATAAAAACATGAGATGAATTTAAATAAATAATCAATATGAAAAATTTAACTATTTTAATTTTGATGCAAAGATATAACGAATCACTCCTTGATCTACCAGGTATTAAAGCAAAAATCGTAACCCCAAGTTATGGACATAATCAAAATACGCTAACTTGATTGGTCAACAATTGTTTTTACTTCCCTACCCTTATTCTGTCCTCAACTAGGCCTTCATTGAGCTTGGGTCAGATAGGATTCAGGGCCTAAATTGAAGAGTTTGTCTTTGTTTTTGTTTTTTTGTAACTAAGGACTAAATTAAAAAGAAAATAGTTTGGATGCTTATAAAATCATCCCTTTAAAACCTGCAACTTTTCTTTTTATTTTGAGGGATTGAAGTTTTTCTAATGATCAATTACAGTTCTTTGGTTTTTGATCTCATAAAAAAAAAAAAGATAAACCTAAACAATCTTTTCCAAAATTAAGCTCAAGAAGAATGGCAAAATGTTTTTCTTTCCCATGAAACCAACATTGAATTCTTACAAACAAATTATCAATCCCAACCATTAATAGAATAAATGCGGAAGAATCAAATAAAAAAAAGTTGAAGGGTAAAAAAACAAAAGAAAATTAACACTATGTAAATCTAAAATGACAATAAATATAGATCTACAGCAATTAAAATAGTCAATTGCTAACTCTTTTAGTTTTTTACTTAATAATATATGCGCGCGCGTAAAGGGGTTTAAAACTATTATTTGTTATTTTGATGAATAAATCCACTTGGTGCTACCAATCAAAGTTGTCAATTCTATTCTGGTTAAGATTTTGTTTTTCTTTAATTAGAATTATACATTTTTAATTTTAGAGCATTTTGGCTTATCGTTTCAGAAGTTATATATATATATATATATATATATAATTCAATATACATAATTTCAATTCCAATTCAATTGAAATTATGCTATCCAAATTTTAAATATAATATCAAGTATTTAAACAACATTTTAAAATTTAAACATCTCTATTTAGTGATTACTAGATCATTGGCATGTGATATGTTGCGAGTCAAATCAATTTTTTAATATAAAAAGAAACTTTAACAGGTGTAGCATTTTTCTAATAAAAAAAAATCATATGAGAGTTAACTTGATGTGACTTGATTGACTTAACGGGTCTAAAGATAATTTGAATAATTATAAAAAAAATATAGTTTGACTAAAAAATATTAAGATGACATACTTTTAAGAAAATATTGAGACAACAATATTAGAATCCACCAGGGTCAACTCTAGTTAACCTTTCAAATTTACAACTTAGATCATGAGACCATGATAACCTCATATAAAACAAATCAAAACAAATTATAAAAATTAATTTTCAGTAAACCCATTTTTTAATGATGAGATTGAGAAAAATTCAATCTAAAAAAAGGACACACTAAAATGACTTAAGTGTACCTAGGTTAACTTGCAAAACCTTTGAAACGGGGTTAACTTGCAAAACCTTTGATCCGAGTCATGAACTGAAATAACTCTAAAGAAAAAAGGCCGAAACAAATAACAAATCCAAATTCATAATTAACCAAATATTGAAGATATTGACTAATGAATTTTTTTAAAAAAATATCAATTAAAAAAATAGATAAAAAAAAATTAAGGCAACTAGATAATTAACCAAACTTGTGACATGAGTTATTAGACTGAGATAAGTATAAAGAAAGTAAACCACAACAAATTATGAAGTTTAATCTCCAATAAACCAAGTGTTGAAGGATGAAATTATATTAAAAAAAATAGATTTAAAAGAAAATGAAAAAAACTATTCATGTAACAGAATGGGCGAAATGAAATTGGAACATCTTGCCAAGAATTTGGCTGAGAAATCTAGAATGAACCGAGATTCAACTCGAGATGAAATTTATTTGGTTGTTTAATTTTTTTTAAAATGATACGACATATAACAGTATTCTAGACAGAACAAATCATAATTGATATCCTTTCTACCGCTAGGCCTTAAGATAAATTCCTTGCATGCAAAACTATAATAGAGTTAGCAAGATTAAATGTAATTTTATGGAGTTAGAGTTTTAATGTAAAATATCAATCCACCTTTAATTAAGAAAAAAAAATTAAAAAAATATTGAATTTCTAAAAAATGGTTATTTAATTTAAATAACTAAAATATTTTGTTAATTTGTATTTATAAAAATGTTTAAGTGTAAATAAGGGATTAATTTGTTTGAAAATTTAGAAAACTCATGACCCTTATTAGAGGGATGATTCAACCAAATAGTCATTGTTAAAGAATGATAAAATTAGTTTTAATTTTGTATAATATTATGTTAAATTGGAGTAGATAAGCTTGTCTATGATAAATTTAATTATGCCATGGACAACAACATTAGCTGATTCAACCAAAGTTATTGTAGGGAGGGGGAGATAGAGGAAATTTAGGTGTAGTTTGCGGATGGAATTTTTGTTTTCTATGTTTAAAAGATAATTAAAAAAAAATTGGTAAAAGAAATAAGAAATGGAGGACTTGTGTAACTAGGGAGATAATGGAAAAATTGTTTTAGAAAAGTGAAATCAAGTGTGAGTAAATAAATATAGGATTTTCTACTAAATGAAAAATCATAGATAATCAAAGGAAAATACTTGTGTAACTAGAATGAGTGTGTTGCTTTAAATTAAGTATTGATAATGTGGAAACTTGGCAAGGTTTCCAAGTTATTATGAATATTAGTAATTTATTGGTCTTGTATTGACATGGAATATCATTGTTATTGTACCCTAGCATGGAACAAGAATAGGCATATCACAATCAGTAGGTGTTCACACTTTATTGACTTTATTTAAAAGTAACTTGTATTGTTTTAAATTGATAACTCATTAAATGTATAATTTTGTGAAAATGTGATTAGAGTGGGGAAAAATGTTAAAAATGACTTGATTAGCTGCTCTAGGAAACTGAGGGCTAATTATGTTGACATCAACATTCACTTGAATTTGATTGATTATTCTAAAGTTGGAAAAAACAGGTTATATTGATATAACAATACCTTGAAAAGAGAAATGTTGAAGATAACTTAATTAACTGCTCCAGTATTGGAGGCTAATAATACCATGAGTTTGCATTGTGTCAGCATAAACTATTACTAGATTAACTGTACTAGGTAATGGAGGCCTAATAATGTCAATGCTAATGATACATAGAGAAAATATATCGACATACTTTTGATTAGTCATTTATATGGTATCAGCAATGATTAGTCGACCTGAGTTATGGGTGGCCAATGATACCAGGGAATCTGATATCAACAATTATGGTTTAAGAGATAGAAGAATAATAATGATGTGGCTTTAAAAGGTTAATGATGTTAAGAAAGAAAGGCATATATATATATATATATATATATATATATATATGTAGTGTGTGTTAGTTTGATGCAATGAATTTAGATTTGTAAAATATAAGTAGTTTATATATTATTTCTTATATTTTTTAAGGGCTTTCATCTTCCCAACTGGAGTAGACTATCTTATTTATCTATGTCCTTATACAATTAAAGATATTTTGGTTTTTTTGTTTGAATTAAATTTTAAATAAAATATGTAAACTCTAATACTTGATTTTTTTTATATGTAAAATATGGATGATTATTCACTTGTTACTTATTTATTTTGGATTGATATATGCTTAACTCTTTTAATTTTATAATTTCTATAATTATAACATTGTATGATTGTTTTGTTATATTGGTGAGAAATTATGATTAATGGAATGATGTTGTTGATAGTTGAATGATCTAGGTTGGAAAAAAATATAGAAAAAATATAAGTTATTGTTGATAACTTGAGATGTTACATATATATAGAGGAAATACTACTACATTTTTTGTAGAAATTTTGGTGGGGATTTCAAATAAAAAATTCTTATATTTTCTATGTCAAAAATTATGTTATGTCCTTGAAAAATTAGGAATGTTACAAATAATATTTTAGTTTCTTTCTAGAAAAAAAAAAAAAAAAATTTTTAAAAATAATATATATTTTGAAAAAAAAAATCAAAAGTTATAAGATATAAAAATTCCTTCTCTCATTAATTTTTTTTTTAAATTATCATTTTTTTTTCAAAATAACTTAAACTTTTGGAAAATTTTAGGAAATAAAAAAAAATCCTAGTTTCTATGAAATAAGAAAAAAATTCAAATTGCTCAGCCATTAAAAATTTTGAATTTTTCAAGAAATTAATAAAATTATAAATTTTTGAAATGTTTAAGAATTTTTCTATCTATTAAAGATTTTAATCATAAAAATATAAATTTTTATAAGTTTTTGTAGTTGATTTCTTGACTGTTTTTCTAAAATAATTTCAAAAATTCAATTTTTTTTTGTAAAAAATAAATTTAAAAACTTTTTACACACTTTGAAAGCTATAATGTCTTAGAATTCTTAAAAATATTTTATCTCAAAATTATTTTTATTCATTTAAAATCTGTATAAATGTTAAGTGTTTTTTTTTAAAAAAAAGCTAATCATTTTTTTTAATTTTTTTTTTTATAGTTTTAGTGATTAAAAGCTTGATTTATTTGTCCGGCACGCTATAAAAAAATAAATTTAATATTTATTTTTTACGAATGAACAGTTTTTAAGTTTTGTAAAATACAAATTCGTGGATAGAATGATTTTATTTCAAAAACAAAACTGGAGCTACTATTGATTACTTCAAGGCATTATAATTATGGCTACTTCAATTTACAAAATAATGAAATAATGTTTCAAATGCAACAAGTGTAAATATTTGTTAGTTTGTAATCAATCAAAAATAGCTTCTTTACAACTTAAGTAGTTTTCCTTTTCTTCTCGAAGGCAAGAAAGAACTTACTTTTTTTTTTTTTAAACTATACTTAGTATTTCGTAATTGTTTTTAAAAGTAACAATATACTTTTTAAGTTCTAATTCTATAATAATATTAGTAACTAGCATAATAATGAGATAATTAGCTAAGTTACTAAACAGTAAGATAAATGATTATGATAAAAATAAATAAAAATATTTAATATTTTTTAACTTAAATAAACTATAATTATAATACCTTCAACCAATAAAAAATAAAAATAAAAACTCATAATTATTATCGTGAAAGGTAGCTTTTCATTTGTGAAAAACAAAATGGACCTGAACAATCCCCGTAGTGGACCTGAACAAATAATGCTTCATTGAAAATCTCGGCCTAGAGCCCAAGCGCTATATTTGGACAGCAAACAAAAGAAGATTTAACAGCCTCTGGTGAGAACCAAGGCCCTTTGTTGCATGTCTATTTCTAAGTATGAACTTCTTTTTTTTTTTTTTTACTATGAATAATCACTGTGAGAAAAATATTAAAAAAATAAACTAAAAGTATCATAATTCCTATAATATTTTAAAAAGAAAATTACAAGGGCTTTATTAAAAAAAAAATTATATATTACATATATCATTTACAGTTTAAAGAATACAAGAAGGCTATTAAATTAAAGAGGACATACTAGTTTGATTTCAATTTATACAATGTCATAGATTCACATCTGGTTCAATATCCCAAACCACAAAAAATAAGGAAGGATATGTTTGGCTGATAGTTGACCTAACCTGACTGAATTGCGTTAGACTTGTTCTAGCACCAAAAAAAAAAAAAAGAAAAAAAGATTGGTTTGTTGAGTGAATAGTCAACCAACCATAACTAAGTCGAGCTGGACCGTTTCAGTCCATCCCAATATATTAAATAAATAATATAATAATATTAAAATAAAAAAATAAAATTTTTTAAAAGGCATTTTAAAAACATGTGGGTCCCTGCATGTTTTTCTAATAATTTTGCATAATTTCAAGTTGTAGACTTACAGATACAGACTTGATATTAAAAGTACTCGGTTTTCTCTAAAACTTTTATAAAAATTCCAAAAATAAAAAAAAAAAAAAAATTCAAAAAAAAAAAAAAAATATTTTGTTTTCATGTATACAGGTCAAATCTTAAAAGTTTATCATGCAAAAAAAAAAAACAAAAATAGATATCATAACCTATTTATGATTTATCCATTAAGGTTTGTTCAAAATACAAAAAAAAAACTTCATATCCAAGAAATAAATAAGTCTGACCCTTAAAATGATTAGGATTTAACCTGATAAGGTAAAGACTTCCTTGCAAAGACATATCTGCCTTAAACCTTAAACAAGATCAATGGATATAAACGCAACTTAGAATAACAATCAAAGAATAATGCAACTTATCTTAGGTATGTTGCATTAGGGGCGATACATCTTCTTCTTGTACAACCAGTCTCTTACCCAAACTCTTGCATACCATAGGTTTTCTACTAACCATAATACTAGGTAACGACCTCTGAACTTTATAATCTCAATTTTATGATTAAATTCAAAACCCTATTTTAAACACACTCTTAGGAGATAGACTCGCCATTTTCAACATCGCGCAGGACATGACAAGATGGCGACTCCGCTCAGGATGCCTTGTTTGGTTGGACTACGCTTTGCTTGCTTGTTTGTTTGTTTGTTTTGGTCTATTTAATTTTAGCATATTTAACATGCTTTTTTTTTTTTTACATAATGTTCATGTATAAGTACATCGAGCATGGATTAATAACTTCATACATTTTAATTTTTGCAAATAAACCTAATTCTAGGCTAGGTGGGGAGTAACAGTCTACCTCATGACTTTCAACTGGGATTGAGACTCATGAAACATCCAATTATGAACTTAGCATTTATTTGGTAATGACGGTCACGCTATATCCTTATATTTCCTTCATGAAAGGTGGTTACTAGGTAGATCATAGACCCTTTTGAGACCAGATAGAAAGGTTACCCCCATATAATGGCCTAAAACCTCCTTTTAAGGTATAGACTCTCTAATAACTCATTTTGCATCAAGGTAGACCTGATCAATAATCCTAAACTCCATGAGATTTCTGAGCTAAGACCATTATTATTATTATTATTTTATTATAGATAAGAATCTAAAATGATGTAATTAGTTGGGAGTAATTCTTAAGGACCAAGGTCCAGATTACCACGTCTAAATATTATTTTGAATAAAAGAGGCTCAGACCCTTATTTTGTTTTGAATTCTCCATTATATATGGGTTTAACTGAGATAAGGGCTTGGAAAAGATCCTTTCAAATTAATGAGACTACATATTTTTACCCATATTCAATAAATAAATCATGGATTAGCTCTTCAAACAAGTTAATCCATACTCAATGTGCATGTATAAACATTTTGCATCAATACAAACATATATATTCATACATGTATCAGGTTAAAATATAGGTCCCCAAGAAGCTCTACTCCGTAAAGTCTACAACAATCGACTTAGACTAAGAAAAATGGAATATAAAAAGTGTGCCTACTGTAATGCTCATTTCCAAGAAGGATTGGAGTTTTTAAATGTTAGTGTGGTCTACACGCTAGCTTACTCGAGCAAGCACTCAGTGTCTATCCACACCATAAATGAGATTCCTATAAGAGCTTCTATAAGGAAGCTGACCAAAAGAAATATATACTAGAATTGGAAGATGGAGCTTGCTCCTATTGTGTTCAAAAAGTAAATGTCTTTATTTGATCATGTCTACAAAAGTGTTTTAACTTTGTCGTGTTTCAACTTGTTTTATTCTTGTCAAAAATTTAGCTCATAATACCACATGACTTTCTCTATTAAATAGGCCTTTTGTTTTTAATGATATCATGCATTCTTACACTTTCAGGAATTCTAAAAGTTCCATCAACTCACAAACTCAGTAAACTAAGAATTCTTTGATGTGTTCCCATTTCCTTAAAAAATTATGCATGATCTCATGTTTTCTTAAAGGTTTCTATAAAAATCAAAGTTTTAGTGTAAGAACAAAAATCAAATTGGTGTTTGTTATAATAGATAAGTTATAGAAATTCAAATGATCTCCTAGAAAGGTGACAATAAACATAGAAAAAAAAATGAAGAACAACCCAAACACCATGAGATGACTTCAAAGCTGAGTTTTAGCTTAACAAATAATGAAAAACCATTTCACATGAAAGAGAGAAAAGCTTACCGATCCTAAATGCATATGTTTGAAATAAAGAAAGATCATCTTTGATGATCGTTTCACAAGAGTAAAATATACCTTTTATAGTCCTTATTGAATCTAATAAACTTTAATCGTTTCATAAGACATATACCATTTAAAGTTCTCATTGAGCCTAATAAAGTTTTCTTGAAAAAATAACTTTTGCTAAGATCATACCTTATACTAAAAGCAAGTGCGAGAAATATGAAAAAAATTCTCAATGATTAAATATGCTCAAACAAAGTTTTGGCATGAAAAAATCTAAAGAGCCTAGAAAGTTTGAGCATACCATAAAAATAGCTAATATAATGACAATGCTCAAAACCAAATGAAGAAAAAACAAAAAGAAAGAACCTAAGCTCGACACTAAGGGGCACAATGGACCATTTTGCAAATCAATTCAAAGGTTTAGAAATCCATTAATAAAAAAGGTCTGTAAACAAGTACTAGTGATCCTTAGTCTTAAAATCCCTTAAACACCTTTTGAGGCTATAAATATCTTTTTTTCTTTGTAACCAATAGTTAAAGTCTACCTACTTAATCAAGCCTTTTATGATCAAATGCAGACAATCTAGATATATAGGCAATGCTTTCTCATTAAAAACAAGCTTCATTATTTATACAAATAAAATGAATGCTTTGAAGACTAATTTTTTAAAACCCTCAAATTAAAGCACGAACCAATTTGACCAACAAAACGTCACTTTATATTTTCATCAAAAGCAAAAAAAAAAATTTCAATGGTTATGAAGACTTGTTTATGGGAATCGCTTGAATTATTTTTAGAACAAGTTTGCTTTAAACCAATATCAAAATGATTTGTGTTTGGAATAACTTTGAAATTTCAAAAATTCTCCATAAAAACATCTTTTTATAAATAACCAAATCTTTTTTTTTCCGCAGAGCCTCATCTCTAAAGAAAACCCGAATTAAACATTTGGGGGTATGACAGGCTATGGGGTAATCAAAAAACACAATGACTCAATGATTCCTTTTCTAAGAAAATAGAAAATATAAGGCAAAGTTGACGACCTTTGAGATAAAGGTTTATAAGCAAAGAAGTATGTTAATATCATGGCTTTCCCAAAGGTCAAGATCACAAGTTGTGACTCGAGTAAGCAAAAGCAAAAAAACTATGGAAACTTGCCTATAGAGGTTCAAACTTTTAAAAAGCAGAAAAGTCTATAAAGAAAGTGAACCTAAATTTCTCAGGTAAGTATACATGCATATTGATCATAATGCATTATACTTTGATCTTTGACATACTATTGTCTTACTAACAAATCTCTTTTAAATGCATCTTTGAGCCCTCATCTCTCAAATCATGCACCTTCTAGCCTTATCTATTTTCCCTTTGAGCTCTCATATCCTACATAGTGTGCCTTTGAGCCCTATCCTATCATCCCTTTAAGACATCTATGGACAAATCCTTTCGCTGGTTAAGTTATATTTTTCATCTCGGCAGGTCACCCATTACAATAAAACCATGTTGGAAAATTTTAGCATTTTTCACTTGGAAAGGTCGCCAATTACAATGAGATCACTGTGAAAAATCCTTGCATTTTTTATTTGGACAGGTCGCCCATTACAATGAGACCACTTTTAAAAATTATTGTATTTTTTAAATCTTTGTATTTTTCATCAAGGCTGGTCGTCCATTACAATGAGACTACTATGAAAAATCTTTGCATTTCTCACTTGGCTAGATCAACCATTACAATGAGACTACTTTGAAAAATCTTTGCATTTCTCACCTAGGCAGTCACCCATTACAATGAAATCATTTTGAAAAATCTTTACATTCTTTACCTAGGCAGGTCACTCATTACAATGAGACCATTTAAAAAAATCTTTATATTCTTCACTTGGGCAAGTTATCCATGATAATTTAACCATTTAAAAAATCTTTGAATTTTACCAACAGACAGGTATCTTGGCTTACCAAACACCACCAACTATCAACCATCTAGGCATTTCATATCAAGCCCTTAGATATTTTGGCTATAGGGGAAAGGATTAGATTGTTTTAACTAAAAGATTAATTGATTATACAACACATCAACTTTATTTATAAGTATCTTGGATTTTAGGACTCATCAGTTTCACAAGTTATATAAAATATATTCTTAAAAAATAACTTTTTTTAAATAATTTATATTGACCACACTGCTAAGTAATAAGAACTAAACAAAAAGATTCAAGCAACAAAAATAATAGAAAGATAAAGATAAGAGATATTTTTTGGATTGGCTTGTTTACTTAGTCGTGTAGTTTTTCATTGTATTTATAGTTTTACAAAAGTATAATAAGAAAACAAACATTAAGAGACTAAGGGGAACGAATCTTTATTGATGCCTATAATTGGAAAATTCCTAAAGGGTGGAGGGGACGGACCCATGTTGATGCCCATACTTGGAGAATTTTCTAAGTGATGGAGGGGAACCCTAGAAGGGTGAGTTTATACTTAGAAAATATTCTAAGAGGCTGAAGGGGGCAAATCCTTATCGAGGCCTGTACTTAGAAAACTTCTTAAAGGTGAAGGGAACATGAGAAGGGTGAGTCTATATTTAGGGAAGCGAATCCCTATCGACGCCTGTACTTGGAAAATTCTCAAGGGGCAAAGTGGACAAACCCATGTTGACACCTATACTTAGAAAAATTTATAAGGGGAAAAGGGAAATCCAAGGATAGTGGTGTTATTGCACTAAAAAGACTAAGTTTGTCCCTTTATTGTAGAGTTATTGCATTTTTTTTAAAAGTTGAAGGCATGTGGCCTCCTTAGAGATGACATGAGACGTGAGATTCCCTCACTAGAGAGAGACCAAACCTAAAAGTGAGAGATGTGAGATCATCCCTGGAGATAGCATAAGGTCTAGGAGTCTATATGGAGAGTTATATTAATGCTTTAGGTTCTGCTTAGTCTTGGTAGTGTATATTTAGCTATAGGACAGGGGTCATGTTACTTTGTTAAGGTTGGTCATCTTAAAATGTCATGGAAGGTAGAGTTATAGCACTAGGGAGAAACTCTTCTAAGAAGAGTGTGCATTTGCATAAGGGAAAAACCTTTTCAAAGAGATTGTGCAATTGCACTAGAGAGAACCCCTTATAAGGAGAGTGTGTAATCATATTAGGGGGAATCCTTTTCAAGAAGACTGTGCAATTGCACTAGAAAGAACCTTTTCTAAAGAGATTGTGCAATCGTACTAGGAAGAACCATTTCCAAAGAGATTAGGCAAGATTCTAGAAGCTCCTATTAAATATCTGTAGATAAAAAGTGTATGTCAAAGAGACAATTATTTTAATTTAAAAATAAACTTACTTCCTATCAAGGATAATATATCTTTAAGTGATTTGTCGGACTTTAAAGAGCCCTCTAATCCATCCTTTGAAGAGTGATACTATTACATTAGGAAGACCCTGGTCAATGCTTTCCAATGGTGGGGATGTTGTAGGTGATAAGACTTGCTAAGGTGGCAAAACTTGATTTTGCCTCTAAACAGCCAATACAGCCTGGATGATGGGTTGCACTTGGTTGATGAGTTGTTGGAAGTTCAAATGGAAAAAAGTGATTGTTGTCACGGACAGATCCATCAAACATTCTAGCCCAATAGTGTCATGGTTGTGTCATAGAATGACTTGGAAATGTCATTAGAAAGTAACTGAGGGCTTTTTTTTATTAGTTTTCCATAGTGATGCCAATGATAAGGTCCTAAAAAATCCAAGTAGCCTGTAGGCAAGGCTTATGTTTTGGATAATCGGTTAATCTCTTGGTTTTAGCAATATGATCCATTCTCTCTAGCCAATATAGTTGGAGGCAGGTGCATGATACTTGCAAAAAAATCTTTTTTAGTGAATTTAGGGTCTTTCTGATGATTAAGTCAGTGACGTTTTGAGAGAAAATGCAATAATATTACAGAGAAATACTTTGGAAATAAATATGCAGTAAAAAAAAAAAAGAGATTATAAACCTTTTGGTTGAAGAATTCATGGTTTATTTATAACTCATGAGTTTTTTTTATAGAGTAAAAGGGCTAAGGCATAATATTGCCGTGATAGTTTTAATGAGAAAAAAATACCCCTGACATATGTATTAATGTTGATGGAAAATATCTCTAATATATGCATTAATGAGGGGAAACATTCATGATATATGTATTAATGTTAATGGAAACACAGTAGGCCCTTAAAGGACTTTTACATATTATCCTTACACAATATTAATATTATGAAAATATGGTGGGCTCTTACATGACTTTTATTTAAGAGTGTAAAGAGAATACAATTCAAAATATAATTATATTAACGAGGTTGAGCTTTTCTTCTAAACTGAACCCAATAGAGCTGGGTTGTTTTTTTAGTTGAGTTCAAAGAAGGTGGAGTTGTTCTCCTTGCCAAGCTAATGAGAAGTGGTTTATGAGAAATTTTGTAAGAACGTTAAAAATAGGTTTTATTACTTAACTTAATTACCTCCTGCTTTGAGCTAATTCCCACCTAGTTAGTTATTCCATGTCCTGGCAAATTACCAACCAAGATTAATTTCATCCAACGTGGATGCAAAATTGATGTAACAATTAAGGCTGAGCATTTTTAGTTTGGTTCAATTTTGGACCAAAATAAACAACCAAATCGAATTTTTTTTAAGTTTTTGAACCAAACAGAAAACCAATTCAAATCAATTAATTTCGGTTCGATTTTTTCCCCTACCAAACCGGTTCAAACCAAAATTATTGACCATATTTTTCAGCACTTTTATTTTTGAAACTGAACAAACACAACGCAAGGGATTTGAGAGATGAAACCCTTAAGAAAGGGATTGAATCCCAATCGAAAGATCTTGAAACCCTTAAGCATATCCTCGAAGCTCTCCAACTTAAAGGCCTTTTGCATTTTAAGAAGCCAACAAATCAAACTAACCAAAAAACCTTTATTTACGAAGAAACTCCAGTAGTCCTAATGAAGCCAGTTTTAATGAATCGACCAAATGAAATATTGGAAAATTGGAAAAGAAGAAGACAGAATCGTGGGGTCAATATTCAGGATGGTTAAAAAGTCAATCCATAAGACCAAGATCTGCTCCGCCTTTCAAAACTACAAATTCATTCCATTCACAAAGCAAAGACTACTGGAAAGGCTCAAGCTAAAGTTCAGGGCATGTCCTTGAGATGAGTGGCTGACTTTTTTCCTGAAAGGCCTAAATGAAAGCTAAAAAAAGTTTGATTTTCATTTTAAAATGGCTAGGTAGAAAGAAGTGAAGATTTGAAAGCATGAAAGATTTGTCATTTGAGAGATGAGAGATAGAAAGGGGGCAGCTGGCGGGTAAGAATGTATTTAGGTATAAGGTTAGAAACTATTTATATATATATATATATATATATTTTTAAAGTGCTGGCCTGTTTGAACCGGTTTAGTTCGGTTTAATCAGTTTCAGACTTTAGAAACCAGAATCGAACTTAACCGGAATTTTTTTGTGATTTTCTAATAAGTTAATTCAGTTTTTTTTCGGTTTTTTTTTTTTTTTAGTTTAATCAGTTATTCAATTTGCTCACCTCTAGGAACAATTTCTGATCCATTCTGTAATGAAGAAAAACTGATTTGCTTTGAATATATACCTGCAAACTAGGTTGCCCTGGAATTTGTAGCTAAAATGTTGCCACTCAAATATTGATTGTAGTTCTTCGTTTTCTTCATTTTTTAATGCAATAAGTGATCATGCTCTCTGAAAATGTGAAAGACGAGTCCAAGAAGCAAACCATCCGAACTGCACATTTCCACTGGGAACAACTTCTATGTTCTTAATCCCAAAAATTCAAAGTCCAACACAAAACCCTAAAAACAAAGGCATCAATCATGAACTCTATCTAGATCTCTACCCTCAAATTTAGATTTCCCTTTAAACCCACCCTGCAATACCCCCAAAGTCTCATGCCACCTTCGGTTCTTCCTCATCAAACAAAACAACAACAAAAGGAATGCAATTTAAAGTCCAAACACAGAAATCCACCACCACCATCATTTTCTTTGACGAAACTACCATAAAAATGGAAGCCTCCTGAGACCCTAGCCCGTCTTTCTATCCATGCAAAAAAATAAAAACACCCCATTCAAACCCTAAAACCCGCTCTCAACCTCACACAGACCATGATATATTTATATAAATCTCAACAGCAACATCTATAACCTAAAAGATATCGTTCCTTATTTAGCATGAAACAGAAACAAAAACAAAAACTAACAATAAATACTAAAACTAGGGCTGCCTAGAGCCTAACCACTGATTTTTTCTCTTGTTTTTATTGAGCATATACTTTTTCTTGGTTATAGAAAAGTTCTGTGTTTGCACTTTTATTTATTTATTTTTTTTTCCTTGGGCGATGTAATAGTTAGGAATAGTGCCCTGAAAAGGATTTAAAAGCATGCTCACCTCTAAATCTTGGAAAAAATAAAAGGGAGAGAGTAAAGTGTAAGCATGAAAGGATACTACAATCGACAAAAACAGAAAGGAAACCTAAAAGAGACATGGTCTCTCCCCCACACGGGAACAATACCACTACTTCTTTTTAATTTTTTTTTGAAATCCACCAAGATTCAATATTTTCTCTTCTAGATAAAAAAAAAATAAAAAAATGGAAAGCATACCACCACAAAAAGAGAAAAAAAAAAGCATCAAGTCTACCATTTCAGAAAGACAGAAAGGCCAAGAAAGCACGAGCCTCGAAAATACAGTGCCTTTCGCGCTCACCTTTAAAATGCCTTGAATTTCAAACGTTCAAAAGGGCAAAAGTTCTGCTCCTGCGTGCCCCTATCTTTCTTAGCCTTACCCTACATAGATCCTTGATATGGCCTACATTACTCATACCTCTACATGTACATCCTCTCTATCATCAATATAATCATCATAACATGCATAAATGTGTACAATGGTTAGTACACACACATGACATACACAATACATACATATGTGTACTGTGTAATGTGTACGTGGGAGCTATAGAGCGTGTAAGCAACGCTGGTGGCTCATTTGTCACTGGAATTTTCCTGGTCTGAGACAGAACGAGAGCCAAGGAAAGGAGTGTACCATCGTCTGATTGGTCAGAAAGTGCTGGGGCTTTTAGCATGAGTTGGACTCATCCAGTGCCCTACCCTTTTAGTTTAATTAAGACTGTTATTTTGTGTTCCATAAAAAAAAAGGTGATTTCATTAACTAAATTTTGTAATTAATCTCTTTCGATATGATTAATAATTGACCTCATTGGCTGTAAAAAACACTTCAAATTTCTAAATTCAAAATGTAATTCATGTGGTAGGAGCACATCATGATTCTTGAAAGAATAAAATCTGAAATGCCAGAAATCACGTACACGAAGCTGATAAGGTTTGTACCGTTTTGTTTTTGCTTCCAAATACTTTGACAATCAATCATTTACTTATATTTTTTATATTCATTTTGTAACAGTTTGGAAACGTGGTGGTCTGATCTATATTTTAAAAAAATTTAAAAATTTTTATTTTTATATTTTATTAAAAATTAATTTTATATTTTCACATCGTTTTAATGTGTTAATCTCAAAAATAATTTTTTTTTAAAAAAATAAAAACATCATTTTAATACCTTTTTAAATAAAATATACTTTAAATTACTATCACAATTACAATCTCAAACAAATAAATGACACCAAACATTCTTTTTATTCTTTAATTTAAAAAGGTAATGAAGTGAGAATAAAAACATAAAACGAGCATTCCCTAAAAATACTATAGGGTAAAAGGAAAAATAATTTAAAATAATTGGAAGGAGATTAGCTCGTTTGATTTTATTTTATTTTATTTAACCCTCAATGGGTTCAACATATTTATCATGACATCACCTCTCTTCCCTCGACTAAGATTTACAATCAGTAAGCAACAAGCCTGATGTATGTGGTAAGCTGTGGAGTTCCCAGATTCTTCGTAGCATTGACCCACAACACTGCTCTGTAACAACAAAAATAACGATTCATCCCCTGTTGTGGTCCCTTTTATAATATTGGTTTTCATCCTTGGAGGCCTTCATTGTTTTCTGCTTCCTTCCGGGTTCTTTTGTAATTGGGAAAATAATAAATTTTAAAAAAATATATTAGAAAAATAACAAACTACATATATACTATTTTTAATTATGGTTGTTTCAAAATCCATATCTCCTTCAAATTAATTCACATGTACAAAAATCAATATAAAATTTTAGGAAGATGCTAATATGGCATGAGAGAGAAAAAAGAAAGAAAGAAACGGTCATCGGTAACTCACCGACCTTTATTTTTGACACATTCAGTAACATTAAAAAAAATCTTGACGAGACGATTCTAGTTATACATTGAAAGACCATCAAACAAGGTTATTTTGGTTAAGGGTTTTGTTTAGAGTTAATTTAGGCTTAATCACAGCCTTGTTTTGTGGTCTTTCAATGTGTTGCTAGAATTGTCTCGCCGAGGTCTTTCTAATGGTACCGAATATGTCAAAAATGGGTCCCTAGTGTTTCCTTGATGATCCATCATTTCTTTTTATTTTTTTCTTCTCTCATTTCTCTCACCTCATACATCAACTTATCTTCTTTTTCTTTCTCGACCATTATATCTTGAATCTTATCTTTTGACCATTAGATCTTCATAAGATTTTGAGTTGACTTTTATTAAAGTTAATTAATTTGCAAAATAACTAAACAACCAAAATAACGGTTGTGTACAAAATTGATATTCAGAAACGTGGTTGTATTTAAGATGTGTATTTGTTATTTCCCAAATACTTTTCCAACCTATGTCATTCTCTTAAAAAATTTACCTATCTATTTTTTTTAAAAAAAAAAAAACACTTTCTTTTCTGATTGTTTTCTTTTTCTTTATTTGTATCGTTAGCAAACCAATGTTGACTTGTTATGCTTTGGTTACTACTTGACAACATAATTAAGCACTTATGTTGAATTGTATCAATTAGGGTTTTACATTGAATTTTAGAACTAATTGAGATAATTGGGGAATTTTGTCTAATTGAAGCAATTATGTATGAATTAAAGTAATTGATCCTATAATTTTTATTGAACCAATGAGAATTTGTGATAACTGATCAAAATAGTTTTCGTTGTTTTATAAAACATGTTTTCTAATACAATATTATTATATCATTACGGTGGTACTATTGTTAATAATTTGAATAGTATAATTGCTTACGAAGGAGGAAACAATGTGATTTTGAGTTCTAGTTTAGACATGTTGCCAACTAAACTTAAACATGTTATGAAGGAATTAAGTGGAATTATAATGATGTTGAAGTTAATATTACTTGGAGGGTGTTTGTTAGGAAATGTCCACTCCATCATATTGCTATGTTGATTTCTTGTGATATGAATTTGAAGTCTATGGTTGGGTTTTCCATCCAAAAATCCCACAAGATATATTGAGTTATACTTGGATAGTCAACCTAAACGAGTACATTTATTCTCTACTATAAAGTATACTTAGGTCCCAACATATACTCAAACAGGTATATAAGCATCATGGTTTGCTATGTAGTCTATATTAGTTAGTGGTGCAATTACCTTAACATTGATATATGAAATTATAGAAAGAGATGATCAAAGTATATATGACCATGCTTATACCAATAATAACAAAGAAGATGAGGGTAATCTTAATTTGGGTTTGGTTGAGACACCATATAAAGATAGGTCAATAGAACCTTCTATTTCTAAATTTTAGAATGGTATTACAATTGATAAATGGTATAAAATGATTAGTCATATGAATTTAGGGATAATTATTAAATTAGAGGTTAGCCAAACTTTCAAAATAAAGTTTGATTTAATTAATATAGTCAAGATACCAAAGTACGATGAGGGTAATGTCAATTTGGATTTGGTTGAGATATAATGAGACCTCATCTTTCTAGGTTCTAGGATTGTAGTATAACAAATAAAATGATAAACAATGATTGGTATCTAAGGCATAGGAATTTAGATGTAATTGTTGAGTTAGAGGTTGAAAAAAAATTTAAAACAAAGTTTGTTTCAATTAATGTATTTGAACAGTGGAACATTGAAAATTCAATGGAATGCGATTTTTAACGTTCGACTACAACTTATACAACTATAATGTGTGAATACATAGAAATGTAAATGGTAGTTATATGGAGAGGGTACCATAAGATTTTGAATTTGTTTGAGATCTCAAAATTGACTGGTTTTCAAGCATATACCAATACATCTGCTAAAGAATACCATTGTCGATTTGATTCAACTTTGTTTACATCAGTGGTTTCTACAATTATGATAATTGATATAAACATAAACATTGTTTCCATTCAAATAGTAATAAGTACATAATATAGGTTTATGGTCTCATATTACAAGGAATGAAAGGAAAAATAAAAGGTTCTCGAGCGGCCTTTTGGTTTACATAAGGAATCATTTGACATTCTGCCTAGATTGTTGTTGGTTCTTCAAGAATCAAATCTTGGTATAATTATGTAGTAGGTAGGATCACAAAGGATATTTTGATGATGTTACAATAATATTTGGGAGAGGTTTTTATAAATTAAAAGCTGAAATTGGGGTTGGAGATATTATAAGCCGCTCATAATTGTCGACGACACCAACTTATACAAGATGTTTATTATAAAGTTGTTTATTGTAGTTTGTTTTGATGCGAACAATAAGATATTTCCTTTAGGTTTTTCTTTGGTTAAAGAAGAAACCAATTAAAACTAGAGGTGGTTCTTGGATTGTATTCAATTCAATGATACATTATAGGTGGTCATTATGGTACGGGGGTGTTTGGGAGTATGGTTGCGATTGTTTTTTAAAGTGTTTTTTTGCTTTGAAATGCATCAAAATAATATATTTTTTTAGTTTTTTTAAAAATATTTTTGATATCGGCACATCAAAATGATCTGAAAACACTAAAAATATTAATTTAAAACAAACAAAAATTTTAATTTTTTCAAAAGTTTTTTTGAAATGTGAAAAATAAATACCATGATAAAGATATGAATCGAGCTAGTTAGACTTCACCGATATTATTTGCATCACTTTGTGAGCAACTTCAGCATCAGGTTCAAAGTTCTAACTTTGAAAAAACTTTTGGAAATGGTTTCTAATGAAACATCAAATAAAAAAATTAATGCATGGTATGATTAAATAATTGAGAAGGATTCATGAATCAAAGAATGACTAGAATCTAAACCGAAAGGAAAATGAGCACTTTTGTATGATAAGGACCACCATTACGACAATACTATAACAAATATGATATAAGTTTTTATTAATGTCTTGAAAGTTGGATGCTCATTGTCTATCACAACTCTAGTTCAATAGACCTTTTATAGGTCAAATATATATTTTGTTTGTCAAAGAGCCTAGACATAAGATTTCATTTATGTCATATATTATGGTCTTTTCAAGTACTTTATGATATCACAACCAATTTAAATAATTAGAGAGACTAAATAACACTTTTATTCAACACTGAAATTAGATATTTTCAAATCAACAACTTCTTTAAACCTAGTGTTTGAAGAGGGATTTGATAAACAATTAACATTAAAAGAAAAGGTTATATACAAGTTAAATGCTAAATTTTTAATTATTTGCGTTCACACCTCCTTGCATGTTAGTTGTGCCTAATTTGTGAACCTAGGATATTTTTTCTAGTATATTTTGGGCTATGATAATTTATCATTTTTTCTTAATTCAGTGTTATTTGTTTAAAAAAAAGCATAGTAGATGAGTTTTTTTTCTCTTTTGTAAAGTATAATTATTTAACATGGAAAACAACATAAAATAATTTTTTTTTTCAACAAAACTTGATTAATGAGATTTCACATTTAATGAAAAGAAGTGGGATTAATTTCTTCCATCATAAAATTCCATGCCCGATAATAACAAATGCAAAAACAGCATGCTCTGCATTCAAGCAAGCAGAGAAGAGGGAGGAGAGGAGGGCAAAAAATAGTTAAAAAAGTGATTTGTTCGTGTTCATTAATATGATCCTCTGAAGGAATATAGATTCGCTTCAAGATCCCATCATCTAGTACGTAGCTAGGTGGCAAATTGCAGGGCAGAAGAAGCTCCTTCTTTTTATTCGTCCTCTGCGAACTAGCAGCTACATAGCTGTTTTGTCATAAGTTTTTTTGCCTTCTACTGCTGTGGATACTCTTCTTCATACGATTTCGCTGTGTCTCTCTGTGTTTTTTGTCCTAACTTAACAGCTGACAAGATTTGGCTGGCCAAAGGAGATTAGCCCCTAAGAACGTAGTGCTACTAGCTACCTAGCTACCTAGCTCGCTCCTTTTGGATTCTTGAATTTGAATCATCACTCGCCAATAGCTCTTCTCGATAAATATTTGGTATCTTGATTTGATCTCTCAGCTATCATCCTGCTTTGATCTTTCGTCCCTATCCCATTTATTTATGGCTACTGGTTAGCTCTTGAACAGAGCTGTAATTTTGCTGACACAGGTTGCAAGCAGTGTGTGCTCCAACAACAGCCAGCAGCCCACTAGCAATTTCAACGTGCTAAGCCATCAGAAACCGTGAAGTTTGTACTTTAAATGACATTTTCTTTTTTTCCTGTGAGAGGGAGGTTACGGGGTTTAGAACGTTAAAAAGGAAAGTTCATTATCAACGTATATCCAATATTTCATGTATTACGTCTAAGTTTTCTTCAGATATATTCACCACCTTATAGAAGTCGGTTTGTTTCTGGATTTCAAATATGTTTTTAATTTTTAAAAATTAAAAAAAATGTTGTTTTTATATATTCTAGATAAAACACAAATTACCAAACGGACGGTATCCAAGTGGGAAGTATTTTACGAGGCTACCAGATATCTATCAACCAAGGAAACGACAGTAGCTCACAGGTTTAAGAGAATTTCTGCTCCTGTATTATCTACATGGCTACGAGGCTTTGAAGTCCTAGTTACTCAAGTATGTCCCCGGAAAATTGACTACTCAACGCCTCCTTTGACAAAAGAAACGAAGACAGCATCATGCCCTCTACTAGAAACACTACCAGCAGCATGATTTGTGATGTGGATTGACCCTGAGGGCATTCAATAAACGAAAAATAGCTAAATTTATCCACCACTTTGGTTGAAAATTCAATCCAGCTACCCTACCAGAAGGCGGTCCCTTTCGTGTTGTTGCCCTGCACTCCCAACACTGGCAATCATTTTAATAGAAATTTTCACCAGATTTACCAAGACAATGATATTCAGATTTGATAAAGGACAAGAGCACATCAGCATTACATATAGACAAAAGCATTCATGATATTCTGCCTTCACTTACATTCCATATTCAACGTATAGTCATGGGGGTCTTGTAGACTAACAAGAAAGGAATTATAACTTAAATAGATAGTAACTATTCAATAGATAGCCAAGGTCTCTAAACATCTTTCTCAGCCATTACACAAAGGACCAGTTCATGAACATGAAGGCCAGGCAGTGGTTGGAATCATCATCATTGAGAACTTTCCATGCAACCGCCTGCTCGTAGGAGACTGGCCTCCCCATGCTGGATACACATATTCCAGCTGGCAGATAAGCAAATCCCTGAAATGTATAATAGCATGATGACACGTTAAAACAGTTTCCATGTGATGCTCGGTTCCAGGTAAAAGCAGAACACAAATGAAACTCAATTACTCAGTTCCAGGTATAGAGATATTCACCTGTTGCGTTATCTTAGAGAACTCAGAGCAGAGAATCTTCCGTCCTGCTTCATCAAGGATCTTGTCAAGCATAATGTCTTGAAGGGCCACAAGAGTAGTTTCAAGCATATCAAGTCCGGCCTGGTTTGCAAAAGTGAAAACTGGAGATGCCTGCAATTGTTTTTAATCCAATCATGTTAATGCTAAGATCCTGGCCAGAACCTAAAGTTCTTTCCCTCTAGTTGATCAATGGACAGAATAAATGAGTGGTGGTTACATTTGTTTTCAAGGAGCAGCACATAATTGCATCTGAATGGTGCCACAGCTGCTTCAGCAAAGCATCACCAGCTTGGGAGTCAACCCGAAATAGTTCTCCTCCAGTATGGATCCTTCAATATAAACAGGATTATGATAAATAGATCAGTGGTGAAATTGAGAAAAATTAAAAACCAATGAGTAACAAGACCCGTAAATTTCAGGAAAGAAGAAACAAACTGCAGACCATGCAGCAGTTACAAACACTCTGCTCCAGTGCGCTGAGAGTTCTATGCCTTCCAGGCACTAATTGCTTGAGCCATTTTTATTCAAAATACACCATTAAATTATTTTGTTTCTGTACCTCAATTATCCATTGCAACGCTGAAACAACTTCAGAAGTGATTCATTATACTGTCACCAATTATTATTAATTTGAAAACTCTAGAGACAAGGACAATAACAAGCTATTTTAGTAGACATCGACTAAAACTGCACCAATTTCACTATTGATATTGATTTTTCTATTTTAAAGCTGGAAAAATTGCCATGTTTAAATGAATAAAAAGATAATATTGGATACCTGTAGCTTCGGCATATCCATTGTGCCAAAGTTAGAGCCTCAGGAGAGCCAGGAAGGGTCTTTGGCCCCACATTGGAGCTGAGCCTGGAAGGAGCAATTGCCATTGCAACCCTCTGAACAGACCCCACAACACCACGAACATATTGGCGAGCCATGGCAGCCACATTGTCTCGCATGTGGTTCTCAAATGAAAATTGGAATGCAATTGTCAGGACTGACCTAAGGTTATAACTGTTGGTGTCAGCCTCACTAGCTGGACGTGTGCCACCAGGTCCTACTTCAAGTGTAGAGGCTAAATCTAAAGTGCGAGTCGTAGCAGGTGCATCCTGTGATACAAGAAACCAAAACAAGTTATAGAAATGAAAACATAACAAAAACTACATCCAAGAGTTTTAGAGTCATGATTATGGCAGATTGATGGTAGGGGTCACCCAACTGTTTTAGGATCCAAAGGTATGACACGAAATCCAGATGACAGCAATGGTGCATCATCAGCAAAGGATTCATCAATAGGCGCAAAGACAAGCTGAGCACAAGCACCAACAGCATTTTCATCAACTCCACTGCATAGCTGCCAAATTAGATTTGAAAAATGTAATCAATTATTCCAGACAAAGATCCCCATTAAAAATAGGAAAGAAATAAAATACAAGTTTCAGTTTCCACTCAAAAGCAGAGGTAAACCAACCTGCAACAAGTACATATCCCGAGCCAATGCTACATCTTCTGGGGAGAATGCATGACCCTCCAGCCGAACTACCTCCAAGAACTACCAATCAAGGAAAAGCAACATCCCACATGGTACATCAACTGTTATGATTGTAACAAAAAGGAAAACAAAGGCAAATAAATACACTCAAAACACTTACCTCCTCATGCTCCATGGTATGCGCAAGAGGTAAAATGACCTGGCTACTAGGGAAGCCACCAGGTCTGGCACAAGGAACTGCATAAGGACTTGCTTTAAGACATGCAGCAGAGTAGGCATCAACCCCGTAGTCAGCCCACTCCGAACGATGTTCTCTCAAAAAACGAACAAGCAAAGCAGGAGGAACATTCTGCAGAGAAATGTACAGTCATCATTTTATTAAGGTAACACGACATTTATTATTGATAAGCTGAAAATATGTGCAAGGGGAAGCAGAGTTTCTGGTACAGTATTAGAGCAGATCAAAAAAACAATCACCACCAAATAATCTGATTTCTAGAGATTACCTGCAGCAACATCGATGCCTTCGCACACAGCACCCCTCCTCCAAATGTAGGAAACATAGATGCATTGTATTGAGTTCCTAGAAATTTATTTGGAGACGAATTTATGACAATGGTCACATCATCCCCACCATCACTGCCCAGAAGTGACCAACCATCATCTGTGAACCCATTCACAGCATCATTGAACCCCCTAAAATCCAAAACACAAACTAGTTAACAAAGAACCAATACTCTTGAGAGCACAAAGATTACAACCCATTGCAGGTTCTTATGCTCTAAAACAAGCAAGACCATGTAGAGCAGCAGCTAAGAAAGATATTTTAAGCAGTAGCTTAAATATGCTGACTTGGTGGGATCATGGGGGTTGCAATTCAACAGAATGGCACTGCCCCAGTAACCAAGTGTTATGCTGGAATATCTTTACCTGCAGAGCCTCTGACTAAATGTCCTTAGAACAGCAGGCTGGCGGCCCCCTCCATACTGAATTTCCCCGCTAGTCTCTTGAGCAATTTGTCTTATGTGCCGCAAGGCCTGAAGAATCAAATTACAAAACCAACATGAAACACATTTCACTGAATCAAAGAAATAAGGTCATACTCATGGTGATGGTATTACCGCCATGGTCATTTTCTGAGCAAGAATTTTGGATGATTCATAAAGTGGCCTCAGAACTTCAGGAACACTCCAAACCTAGCATAACAAACAGATATTTCAAATTGATGCATGAAGTGAATAAATCAAATATCAATTCCGGTAAAACTTGAAAACTTGAAATAGATCATATTCTTACATCTAAATCAACATGATCAACAATGTGAATGATGGAGCCACTGCCCTCACATGGTCGAATTAGATAGCCACTGGGAAGCATTTCAGCTCTTATGAAGCTTGAAGTAGGAGGTCCTGTTGGGCCACCTGTAGAAGAAGTCAATGACCTCTCACATATCTGCACAAAATTGAGAAAAGTGAATGCTTTGTATCATAAAGACCTGAAATTAAGAATGAAAATAAAGAGAAAAACAAAACCACTAAGACTCACAACAAGACTTCCATCTTCCAAGGTTGTAGTATATCTTAGTGTCCAAAAGTCACGTGCTGCAGCCAATGTTGTTGGGGCGTAAGTCTGATGAACACAATGAATAGATTAATACAACAATTAATTCAGATGTCAGGCCCAAAAAAGAGGCTAAGGCAAGGCCTAATACACAACATACAAATATACAAACCTGCATGTATATCAGCTCAATTGTCCCTCCACTTCCTGTAGGAATCACACTCAATATGTCAAGGCAACGGCAGTCGCGAAACCAAGATGGACGATCTTTGAGGATTTCAGCAACCTGAACAGACACATTCATCAAATGCTATAAAACGGGGAAAAAAATAAAGAAAGCCTGTATAATTTAAATTATTTAGATAGATATGTACCTTTGTGGGCTCCAGGCTCACAAGGCCGCAGGCTCGTGCTGCTACCCCACTACAGTTGCGGGAAACAGCAACAATTCCAATAGAATCCGGACCAGGCTACATTGTCATAGGAAGTTAGATTTACCACACAATAAGAATTAAAGTACACAAAAAATAACACAGTACATAAGAATGACAAAAAGTTCAATGGGTGTTACCTTCATACCAATCATCTGGACCCAGTCGACAGCAGTTCCAGTAGCCTTGGAGAGGAACTCTGCCAGGGTCTCCTCAGCTATTGCGAGAAGACTAACAAAAGTAAAGTTCAAAATGCAGTTATGCCAAAGAGAAACAGTCTCTTGATCACATTGACTCAGAAAATGTAATAACTTACCCAGCTGGGTTGTTAGCATCCCTTTGGGGTTGCTGAGGTGTTGGGTTTTGCTGTTGTTGGTGCTGACCACTCATGACCACAGACTCACAGCTATTGTCTGTGGTCGTTGCCGAAGCCTGTGTAGAATCCACCAAATAAAAACTTATTGCAACATGCACATGAATAAAAACTTGATGATTTCTTACACAAGCTAACTCAGAGAAAACATTCAAAACAGACAAAATTTAGGTAATGATCTATGTCAAGAAAGACCACTGAAGCAGGTACCTAATTCACCATAATTAATAAAAATGTAGGTTATCTTACGGTCTGAATTTGTTGGCGCATGAACCCATTTTCATAAACCAAATGGGAGACTTGCTTCTGCAAACGGTCATTCTCTTCCATCAACAGCTTGTTCATGGCAGTCAGCTTTCTATTCACTGTCTGGAGACGAGAAGCTTCCTTTCTCTGTTTTTCACGACATCTACAAAATAGAACAATCAAAACCCAAGCCACTAACTTAAACAGCACACTTCTCAAACATGGTCACCAAAAGAATGCAGAAATTTGCAAAAAAATAAAAAATCAGAAACATATCAACATAATAATAATGATGCAAATCTCAAAATAATGGTCATGCCAAATTAGAACGGACATAGGAAAGTTTATAAAGTAAAAAAAAAGGAACTCATTCAAATTTCATGTCAAACATTTAAACGCAAAAGCCAGCATCCAAAAAATTCCAAAAACCTTCAGAATTTTCCCTGAGCTTTCACAATTATATTGTCATGACAATCCAAGAAAAATGACTTATATCTTCATCATGAAACTGCTGTGTTAAAACACGCATTTTAGTTGCAGAACAGAAAACTACAAAGAGAAACACCAATGATCTGAAGCTTGACACTATCTCTTTTGTTTTCTAGCAAACCGCCTCCTAGCTTATTACGTTGCTGAAGAAAGACACTTTTACGCGGAAAAAAAAAAAAAAAAGTTATGCCCTGTCAACAAAGATGCGCTTCTTAATCTCTGTACTGCAAAGTAACAGAGATAAGTGGGGGGAAACGATAAAGCACCAGGAAAACCAGGAAAGATGTCATCAAAAGCATATTTTTTAGCTGTCATTACCAACCATTCAATTTCAAAGCCACGATGAATGCCGAGTAAACTCCTTGTAATCCATTCAAACTGAGCGATAGTGAGATTATGACGAACAAAAAAAAGGCCTTTCCAAGGAAGAATCAATAAACAAATAACAATTACTTTACTCAAATAATGTTGCTTGAGATCATTAATCTCCTTGAAAGCCAAGACAAAAACAAACGGCTATTTTCTTAAGAAGTAACAAAACAAAAGAAGAATTTATTACCAATTCAGAAGAAAGGCAAGACCTTTGAAACTTGATCTATCCAAACACATCAACAAAAAATATTTGAAACAATTATGTAAGAAAAGAAAAATTGAGAAAATATTAACAAAAATACTGATCTTTTATTCTTGAGCTATACTTTCCAGCTTCAAAAAGTTAGAAGACAAGGGAAGAACAAACCCAAAACAAGGCCGCAGGTTCTAGGAAAAGCCCCAAAACGCGCCTCACAACCATGCTGATTATTTTTAAACGATAACAAAGCTAGCACACGAAACAAAGAACAAATGAACCATACCCTTTTCCCCTTTCATTTTTCTCCTAATAAACCATTAATGCCACAATTAAATTTCACATGAAAAAGACATCAAACTTATTTGAGCAGTAAACAACAATAAAAAAGCCAAAAGAAAAATGCAATTTATAAAGCCTTGATGAGGTATCAAACCCATATCCCATTCCTCATTTCCAGGCTAAAATCTGAAACAGGAAAAAAAAAAAAGCAACACAGAAGAAAAACACACTCATTTGGATCCAAATGAAACAAACCACAGATCTCCAAATTTGATCCAAACAAACATGCAAACATTTTGAGAGAGATTTGAGGTTCTGTAGCTTTGTTTCTTAATGAATTAATGTACCTGCGGTTTTGAAACCAGACTTTGATCTGTTTGGGCTCAATGTTAGAGAGAATAGGACACTCTCTAATAAGTTGTTGTCTTCTCAAAGAACTAGGCTTAGGACATTCTGTATACACCCTCTCCAATGCCTCAACTTGCTCAGGTGTGTACCTCACATACTTACTTGAATCCATGTGCTTGTCCTTACTGTGCATAGAAAGCGCCATAAAAATCAACAAAAACACCTAATAAAAGAAAACCAACACCGACCACCCAGGTGCTGTTTCGAAATGCTTAACAACAACAACAACAAATTAAAGGAAAGGGGGGTATGTTTTTCTGTCCCCTTAATGAAAAAGGGAGAGTCTTTGGTTTGGTTCTTGTGTGTCTTCTTCAATGTTGGTGGTGGAAGTAGTAGTCGTGTTAGTGTTGGTTTCCACAGGCAGGCTCTCTCCTCCAAGAGAGCCACCTCTCTCGTTCATCAGACACAAAGAAAGTGTTGTGGATTGGTTTCGTTTGCTCTCTTAGTAACTACTGTAACAGCAGCAGTAGTGGAGCAGGAGATAGAGGGGGGAAGGGGAGGAAGCTGTTGTGGACTTTTTATCTTAGACGCCAATCTCGAGATTCTTTACTTCGGTTTTTGCTGTTGTTAAAAATAAAAATCAAAACAAAACAACCCGGGGCTTTGAATTGAATTGAAGAAGAGAGAGGGGGGGTTTTTGTGCTTTTGTTTATATGATATGATAGAGAAAGCAAGGAGAGAGACAAGCACAGGAGAAATGGCGAGAGAAACGGCAGGTCAAGCCGGATTTTATTGATTACCACTACTGCTACCCTACTCCTACTATTATACTCCTCCCGTATAGCTTACTAGGCAAAATAGGAAAATCTTAGTTGGTAATGCCTTTCTTCTGAGAGGCACACAGATACTGCAGAGAGGGTCTTTTTTATTATTATTCAACGATTGTGAAAGCTAAAAACTAAAAATGGGGTTATGCTTTGCTCTTGTTTTAATTCTCTCTCTTTTCTCTGTCCATGGCATCGAGAATCTACAAATCATCAAAAGACATCGAGAATCTACACTGTTCAGTACTGAATAGTGTTGTTGTTGTTGTCGTTGTTCTGTGCAGGCTGTCAGCTGGCTGCTCGCCTCAGCAGCGGTGCATTTTATGGGTTATGATGCATTGCATGCGTGTATGGACCATCTGTCCACTTTTATCTATGCATGTATGGATGTGAAGATTGTGGGTAATCAATCCTCTTGCATGGGAGGCATGGAGAGAGAGAGAGAGAGAGAGAGAGTGCTTGGACTTTAGTGGTGCATATGGGCATGCAATCTGGGTGGGTTTTGACCCGTCTGGTTCATGGATTGAGAGGAAAAGGTAGCGGTGAACTCGGGTTAACCCTTGCCAGCAAATGTGGCTGAGGCCCAGCAGCCAGATAATTTTCTTTGATATACGATTTTTGGAGATGGCCCTTTTTCTATTGATAAATGATAGGAGGAGGGTGGCGATAAGAAATTAAGCTTATCTTTGTTGCATGCATGGAAGCGAGAAGTAATGTTTTATTTTTACTCAACAAAATGAACGAAGTGATGGCATTGTAAAATTAAGGGTGATGAAATAAGACTAGAAATGCTTACACTCTTTATTAACTCTTTTTTTCCTGCTAATAATTGATATTCGGTACTCTATTGGTTGACTAATTAATAGTTTCTATTATAATTGTAAGAATGACATTTAGGGTATGTTTGGGCACCCCGTTTCAAAAGATTTTGAATTTTTTTCTTGCTTAAAATAACTTTTTTTATGTTTTCACATCATTTTTATATGCTGATGTCAAAAATAATTTTTTAAAAATAAAAAAATATTATTTTAATATATTTTTAAGTAAAAAACATTTTGAAATATCACTATTACCATAATCTCAAACAGGCCTAAATGATCTAAAAGAAATCCCCAAATGGTAACTGCAACAGGCTAGTCAATTTGTAAATAAATACATGGTAATATATATATATATATATATATATATATATATATATAAGTAAAAGTATTACAAGAAAGATTCTAATTGTCTCGTAGAAATTAAAGCTATTTAACTAGCACTCCGTCGTGGGATGTAATTTTTTCTTTTCCAGAAAAATAGCAGTTATGCAAGCTATCTCGATGTATTTTTTTGCATAAAAAAATTTCAAAGAATAAATTGAAAAGCCTATGCAAGAATCTAATTAAAGAAATTGATAACAATCTATGTAAATAAACAGAAAAAAATCGTTAATAATAACCAAAATAGGAATTGAAAACATTGAGAGATGAATATAAATCAAGATATTCAATTACATAAAATGAGATATTTACCAGATTGTGTTAATTGAACTTGTTTATTTCAATCAATAAAATATAATAAAAATAGAAACACAAATAAAGCTGATTGAATAAACCCACACTCTAAAAAAATAAATTATGCAAGGTCGAACATGTAAGAAATATTATTTAAAAATGAATATTCTTTATTTTGTAAAATTAATTTCTTTGGTATAAAAACAAAAGAAAATATAGATGAATTAGAATAATATCTTTAAAAATCAAACATAGACAAAGGATTTATTTTTTTAAATAACTTATATTCAAAAAAGGCATGATAAACTTGTGACCTAGATCATGAAACTATTATAAACATATAGAAAATAAATCAAAGATAACCACAAAAATAATATTTAAAAAAAAAACTTATGCAGAATGATAAGATCATAAAAGAAAATGAGAAAAAAAAAAGATGTTAAGTGACATTAGCTTTTCAAACTCGTGATCTGAGTCATTAAATCGAAAGCACTATAAATAAATAAAAAAAGTGAGGTTAAATCCCCAAAAAATCATATGTGAAAAGATAAAATCAAGAAAAAAATCAATTACACAAAAGAATCTGAGAAAAATTTTTAATTAAAAGTATAAGGGTAAGAATATAAAAAACAACTTAGAGGGCAAACAAAAACTTTCAGTTTGAGAGTTAAATTGAATTGAAATTTAGCTTTAACAAAAGGAGAAACAAATCAAAAGAATGAGAGTCAAATTGAAAAAAATAAAACAATATAAATATCATTAAAGGATGAAATTAAAAGCCAATAAAAATTTAACGAAATGGCTAAGGAAATAAATTAAAAATCAAAAGAATAAGGACCGAAATGAAAAAAAAACATATGAAAAATTATAATTGAAGGACTACATTGAAAACAAACAAAACTTTATAAAAAGAATAAGAATGAAATAAAAAATCAAAAGAATAAGGACTGAAACTGAAAAATAAAAAAGAAATAGGACAATTGTGCACTTCATCTGGTAGAAGAGAGAAAAGAAGGGGAAAAAAAAAAAAGAAATGACCACCAGCGATAATCTAACCATCATACACCATCATGTGTCACACCATGAGGAAAAGAACATCGTGGTACTTTCACAAACACGAAAAAATGTCATATTTGGCCACTGAATGACATCATACATGTTGCCCAAATTAATGGTGCCAATGCCACCCTTTCGTTGGCGAGTAATGAACACACTCCGATAGATTTCTTAAATACAAATAATAAAAATTCAATATGAAAAATACCAAAACACCCCTATGAACCTAGTAATTAAAAAAAAAACTTGTGTTAAAGTACAAAAGTACCCTCGAATGCAAACCTTGTTTTTTTTGTTTTCTAAGGTCAATAACATATTTTCACTATATATAAATATAAAGAGAGGGAAAAAAAAAACCTAAGCCTACAACCCAACATTTTTTTTTATCCTAGGGCAAGGTTGTCAAAAATGTTTTTTTGACATAAAACAAAAAATACAATATAAACTTGGATTGTAAACTTGAATTGTAAGATCGTAAGTAATTTTTTTAATTAATTATACATTGATAATTCTAGCCAAGAAATTCATTACATTAAAATATTATAAAGTGAGTCAGCAATATTATAATCAATGAGTGATCTAAATAAAATGAGAGAGATAGATAGTATGAATCAATAAATTAATGACATGAAGAAATAAAAAGTCTCAAAACTTCTTAATATAAAAGAATCACTAAATGGTAGAAAGTACATATGAAAATGGTGACAACTTGGTTGTTCCCATCACAATAAGTTCTAATGGACCCCTTTTGGGTTGTAAGCTAATGAGTCTAAGCTAGTAATTAACTAACATAAATTCAATAATGAAATAAACCCTTATACAATGTCTAACGTGCTAGAAAAAATTCAAATTAAAAATAATTATTCAAAATTAAATAAATAAATAGAATAGAATAATTAAAAAGTCTTAATGTTAAAATTCATTCATATAGCTCGAATCTTCAATTTTAAAATATTCTTGATAGATTTGAGTCCTGATTTCAAATATGTTGTTCTCTATCGTTTGGATGAACTACTACGCCTACAATATATGGTTAAAAACCTTCAAATGTCTAGTTTCCATCCCAACTTTAATCGCAGCAAAATTCCACCGGTAGCTCCAGATATATCTCAAACAGTACATGAAGGTCTAGTTTGACAAATTTAACAAGATTCGTCTCCTAACTTAATCCTCTGAACTATTATGTTTCCAAACTTCATTTGACCTGAAAATTTACCAAAATATTTTTTTTTATGTCTAATATTTCCTTGTAAAATTTGAGTTATATCCAATGTACGGTTTGAAAGATCTGTCCAATCTTAGAAAACTAGTCAACAAATATTTAAAGGTCAAATTTAGACCTAAATTGGTTCACATCACAAAATTAGTAAACTCATAAAATCGGACCAAGTTTACCGAGTTTATTGATTTTGCACGAGTTAAATCTGATTTTACTGGTTTTGAGTTTTTAGTCCGATTTTGCACGTTAGATACATCTTAACTCATAAAATCATACAATTTTACAAGTTAACTCATGATTTTAACAACAATGATCCTAGGAGTAAAGAAGTATTTTTATTGTTTAAAAGCATGTAAAAAGTAAATAAAAAAATTAGTCAACAACTTTAGATTTTGTTGGTTGTAAAAGTGTATTATTACTATATTAAAAAAATTGAAAAAACTAACATACCTCTAACAATCTTGTAATGCCCAATGGGCTAGTGGAAAAAAATCAAAGTACCCTCACCCTCAAGCCTCTATTTTTTTCCTACCCAAAGGCAAAAATGTAGTTTCATTATATATATAATGGGAAAAAAAACACTATTATATAAGTCATCACAAATTATTTAACAAAACTATGGTGATTTAGTGATAAGAAAAGCATGTTTTAATTATATTTTATAAAACAAATATTACATTGTGGGCTATTAATTATTACTAGATAGTTGGCTCGTGTTACATTATAAGTTAGATAAAATGTTTTTTGAACATAAAAAGAAACATCCAAACATTGCTAACATTTTCCTAGTAGAAAAACTTAAGGTTGATTTGATATGACACGATCAGCTTAATAAGTCTAAAAACAATCCGGACAATTAGTAAAAACATCTTTGACTCATAAAAGTTCAAGACAATATTTTTTTTAAAAAAAAGACTAAAATGAAAGCATATTGTATCGGCCTAGTCAACCCAGGTTAACCTGTCAAATCCGTGGTTCAGATAATGAGACCATGATAACCCTATATAAAGCAAATAAAAACAAATTATGAAGTTCAATTCCTAATTAACTCAATGTTGAAGAATGAAAAAAAACAAAAAATAAAATAACCTAAGTTAATATGTTAAACGTGTGACTTGGATCATGAGTTTGGGATAACATTATAGAAAGTAAATAAAATGACTTGAGTCAATCCAAGTCACTAAGATAACTTTATTAAAAGTAAACAGAAAAAAATAATTTGGGTTAACTAACCAAACCCCTAATTTGGGTCACTAGGATAACGTTATAGAAAGTAAAGAGAAAAAATAACTTAAAATAACCTGAGTTAACTTATCAAACTTGCGACCCAAATGAACTCATTATTAAATGAAAAAAATTAATATAAAAACAGGGCACAATAAAATGACTTGAGTCTACCTGAGTTAATCTATTAAACCCGCGACTCAAGTAATGAGATCGAGATAATCTCATTGAAAGCAAACTGGAATAATTCATGAAGTCTAATTCATAATCAATCCAATGTGTATAGATAAAAATGAAAAAAATGGCAATTGAAAAAAAATAGATAAAAAAAACTAAAGTCAGTTGAATTAACCCTCAAAACCTGCAACCCAAGTCATAAAACCGAGATAACCTCATAAAAAACAAACCAAAATAAATAATGAAATTTAATTCTTAATCAACTCAATATTGAAAGATGAAATTGAAAAAAAATACCAATTAAAAAAGACAAAAAAAAATCAAATCAACCAAATTAACTAGTGAAACCTACAACACGTACGGGTCATTAAACTGAGATAATCACATAAAAATCAAATTATAATAAATTATGAAGCTCAATATACAATAAAATAAATATTGAACGATGACGTTAGGGAAATAAACATAGATTTAAAATAAACCCTTTTATTGTTTTGTTATTTATTATTGTGATTGTTATATTCTTTATTTATTTTTTAATTCTTTTCGTTTTGGCAAAGGGTGGTTGATGAGTTTATTCACTGATTTTAGTAATGATACCACGTAGCACCTACATTTGGTAGAAATAAATCTAAAGAAGCTCGAGCCAATAAGAACCAGTGATTAAAATTGAAGAAATGGCAAGCAAAAGAGAGCAGCAAGTTAGTGCTGTTCTGCCTGTCGAGCTAGATCGGTAGCTTCATCTTTAGAGATAGAAGCAAGAATGGCCATTGATATCTCATTTCTTTATGTGTATGATCCCTTCCATAGCATATAATATGCATGGCTGGCTAGGTAGTCAAAGTTAAAATTCCAAGTAATCTCTATAAATCGATGCTTTTGGATATATATCATGTGCAGTGTCATCATGAACTCAACTTTGTGCATGCTTGATGCCTTTTGACCTCTACGTGCCAAGTGGCAATTGTTTGTATATTAGGGTTCCAAGGCATGTTACATGTGACCCGATTAAGATCATCAATAATATATTTCCATGGCTAGAGCCCAATGAATTTGAATTCCTGTTACCATGCATGCATGTACAGCACATATAAACCCCCCAGACGCAGTAAAACGAGGTTAACCCAGATTCAAATCTCATCAGAAACGTAGCTTTTTAAACCCTAAAGTTCACTTTGTGGTTAAGGTCGACCGGCACCAACCAACCATCCCTTTTGGTGACAATTTGAGAGTGTTTCCCACCTAGCTCCTTCCCTTCATTCATAAGAATCCAAGAGATTGAGAGAGAAAAGGAGAGCTGGAGACAGAGCCAGCTTTGAAAGAGTGCATGTTTTAAGCTTTGGATGCTTTGTAAAGATACAAAACACTTTATGGCAAATGTCAACCTTGTGAAATCTACAAGTCAAATACTTTTCTCACCATCATCCACCTCTCTTTATACCGCTTCTCTTTCTCTCTCACACACACAAAAACATACTACACATATATATAATTAATGGCTTATGATGGGGGCTCTCAAGGAAAGAGTCAATGGCTACACAGACTCACTTGGTGTCTTCTTGTCTCCCTAGCTCTTTATATGATAATGAGGCTCTTTGCTTCGCGTTTTATTTTTTACCTTTACCTCTCCTTTTCGAAGAGACGGGCACACAAAATTAGAGGTTCGTGACAGTAAAACCCCACCAATGGGGTATGTCCACTGAGGCATGTTTCCTATGTCTCATTGCGTGATTTTGCAAAATTTACAAAGGTGGTAGTCTCCATCCAGCCCCGTATGAGGGACCCCATTGCTATTGGGTGGAGTAGAGGCGGCCCCATACTTTGTCATGCACCAAAAGAGTGTTTAGACTCCACAAAATTTGACCCCACCATGCACATTCCTCACCCTAGAATTGTGTGCCTTTGCTTTGCTTCCATTTTACACCTCTCCCCCTCTCTCTCTCGTTTGTTTGAAGTGGTGTTGGGGGTCCATGCATGATAAGAGGTGTAAAGGCATTAGACATGGATAGAGCACAAGAATCGCAGCTTGATGGGCTGCTCATGTGAGGGCAAATCTTGTTATCTTTGCTACTAATTATAGCGCAATATATAATCCATGCCATGATTAGGAGTGATATTAAAGTATATGAATTTTATTTGTCAAAACCTTTGGAAAGGAAAGGAAAAGGGAAGGGAAAGGTTTCATCGATCGGGATTGAGTGAGAATGAACAAATTAAGGGCTGGCTTTAATGGCATCAATCATCTCTCGACATGACAACAACATCACCATGCATTAATATTTCTCCTTTTTCCGATCATGTCACCATATGGAGATAAATATATATGGAAGCATCTTCGTGTTTGTCCAAAAGGTATATATATATATATATGCAGGTGGTGAATGCAATACAAAATGCACCTGATCATTTAAAGTTTTCAATACTCCATCATGGCTTTGTTTTGCAGTTTATAACGAATTTCAGCCCAGCAATTAATTTTGTGTTCGCATTTCGGCTTGTAATGGTTTGTCCATATCCCCTAATTAAGTATATATTGTCTACCCTTTAGTGGTTAATTTTTGCTCCTCCCTTTAAGTCTTTAACTACTTTGGTTCCTTAGTTTAAAATTATCTCTGTGTGTGTGTCTATATATATATATATATATATAGATAGATAGGTTACACATCATGATATCATGGTTAGGTTTGTTTGTTTAGCCAAAAATGAAATGACAACTTAATGAAGAAGACTCAATATTTTTCTGTTTATTTTTGCATTTGAAAAATGTTTTTAAAAAAAATTTGAAATTTTTTTTATTTTTTTCTTTATTTTAAATAAATATTTTTTTGTGTTTTTAAATTATTTTGATGCACTGATATAAAAAATGATTTGTAAAAAAAAAAATTATTTTAATATATTTCAGAATGAAAAGTACTTTGAAAAATAACCACAGCTCGAAATAAGAAATTTTAGTTAGTTAGTTTTTATTTTGCATTTATTTTTTGTCTTTCTGTTTCTGTTATAGCAGATTAATCCTAGTTTTTTTCTATTTTGTTTTTCTTTATTTCTCTAAGGTTTTTTTTCATGTTTAAGTAGTATATTGCTTCAGTTATTAGTTTTATAATCTTTTCAATACTTCAATGATTATCCAAAAAAAAAATTTAAGGAAGAAGACTCGATCTCTGTTTTCCTTGCACCAATGGAATTTAATTTCCCTGTCAACGTATAAGACAATGCAGAGAGAAAACCCTATTCCGAAAACTCTTGTGCGTATAATCATCATTTTCGGCATTAGTACTTCTCATCTGGTTTTCTTCCTTTCCATATCGTCGTCACATTTCCCATGCCAATAAGGGTCATAACTCTCGATTACCCCTTCAGCTTTTCATTGTAAAATACTATATTTTAATGATCAAGAAAAAGAAAAAAAAAACAAGAGAGAATAATACTATATTTTATCTTTTACATGATCTAGAAATAAAATTATTAGTTCAAGCTTCGCCACCGGAGGAAAGTTTCTAAGTGAACATAAGAAGGCCATCAACGACAGCAAATTATGTGATATATGTTTGTGCTTTGTGATGGAATGGGAACTGATACGGACGAGACAATCTAGTAAGCAGTAAAGAACGATGAAGTGAAAATGCACGCAAGACCAAGAATTCTCCTTTTATTTTATTTTACCTTATTTATTTATTTTTGAGTTTTTGGGATATATATTTTAGTTTTCTTTTTCAAGTTCTTTTTTTGATCCCCTGGAATTGTCACTAGCTAGGCCGATGTGTTTGTGATGCTATCGGACGGACGGATTTTAATGCTCTTGGACGAGAGATGTCATAGAAAATCACTTTGTATTTCAGGAATACTCACCATTCCATTTTGCATGCACATAACTTAAGTCAAATATACTAATTAATATAACATATTGAAGTCGATATAGTTCTTGTTTTGATTTTCATATATTATTTCTATTTTTCTAAATCACTTAAAATCATATCAATTTTAACATGATTGTTAATTAGTATACTTAGTTTAAGTAGATGAAATATGAAATGATGAGTGTTCTTAGAATAATAGAGTTATTTCAGATCATTGTTTGTTAATTATAGAAACCAAATTACATATATTTGATAAAGAAAAAAGGGAAAGTATCACGTGGTAGACTCTTAATCCTGTTAGAATTATTTAGTATTATTATAATACATAGAATATATATCGACTTCCATCTTGTTAATCCATAATTAGATCAATGACAACTAAAATGATATGCATGCACCACTTCAATACATAAAATATCGTATAAAATTAATTTTTTAATTTTACTTTATAGAAATAACTAGTTTTAAGTTCTATAAAATTTAAAGGTTACCAGAGGTTTACATGGTCATTAATTTCAGAGCCCGTGAAATTAATCAAGGTACGCATAAGCTAATCCAGGAAAATGATATGCCTCGTCAGAGGAGGTGTAATTTAATTGGTCAGGTTCTATATAAGTTTATTGTCTTTTAGAAGTCATCAGTTCAAGTCTCATAAATTTTAGGGTCATTGGAGACTTTCATGATTGTTAATTTCAAAGCACGTGAGATTAATCGGGAAGCACACAAGCTGACCCAGACACTCTCATTAATAAAAAAAAAAATAACATATACATAAAACTACATAAAATGACAGTACATAACAGCAAATTATCAATAAATTTTCTACAAACGATACGTTTATGTAAAATTAGATAAGAATATTTTACAGTACTTAATTCCTTTGCACTATTGCCCTGCCAAAGAATCATTTTCCTAAATAGCATACAACTTACCTGGACAAGAAGAGAGAACGAGTTCTTGGTGACTAAAAATCTGATGATATACACAAATATTCCCGGCTCTCTCGGCGGCAGGAATACATCTGAGTGGTGTGATTTCTCATCTGTGTGTACATCTATAGAGATGTAGCTAGTCATGCATGCATGTGGGTCTAAAGTTTAGTATCATTGACAATGAGAATATGAACAAAAGCCATTAAGCTCACGGAAGCTCCTAGCTAATGCATCAGCAACAACCCAGATCTCCAGATAAGGTGAAAAGGATCATGCAGGGCCCTAAAAAAGACAAATACAGAGGCAGTGTTGGGAACTTATTGGCAAAAATCGAAATGATTCAGTGGTGGAAAATATGACGATCAGATAATGTAAAACAAAAGAAGGTAACAGTGATACGTTGAATTTTGAGATTCCATTTCCACGTCTTTCTGATGGAGAGATAATTGACAAGATATCATGCCATGGACTATATATTTATTTGTTTGAATGACCCATTCCTCCATATTATCATTCACACTGGTCAATAGTGAGTAAAACCCACTTTATTGACTTCATTTCAATTTTCCCTGTGCCATCACAATAGGGCGTGATGATTCTAACAAAAAAAAAACAATCTGCCGAATTTCCGGTAATAAATTTAATAGTTTTATGATATTATAATTGAATTCAGGTACCATTGGAAAATGCTGACCTTTGGAGCAAAATAATTGGCTAAAAGTTTATGATTATCTAATTAATACATCATTAATTAGTTATGGATTAGCCTCAAGAGTTTAACTTTTATGGAACTTGTTCGATAAACCAACGCTGGAAGAGCTGGTTACGTAACAAAAAGTTAGTTACATAACAGTTTCACTAAATTAGTTATATAATAGTTATTTTGGTTATGCCAGCTATCATGGCAGCTAGTTTCTTCTTTTTTCTTCTTTTTTTTTTTATAATCGTTTCTCTTGTAATTGTCTCTCAACAAACTGTATATATACATTGTTATTTCTAACCTTAAAATACAGAGAAACAGAGATTCGTATTCTCAAATTCTATCTTGGTATTAGAGCTTGTATCTTAGAAGACTCTTTTTTTTCCCAGCCATGGCTTTTGCGTGTAATCAATCTTCATCTACCTCTGGTCTAGTTGGTTCTAGACAAAGCACAACGATGGTGTCCATTCCCACTCATCAGATGCTAAACCATACACTACCTGTGAAACTTGATCGATCAGATTACATCTTGTGGAGGTCTCAGATTGATCATGTTGTCTTTGCCAATGGATTTGAGGACTTGATAGATGGCACAACCATCTGTCCGGAGAAGGAGCTTAGTCCAGGAGTGATTAATCCATCATTTGTCGTTTGGAGAAGACAAGATTGCACAATTCTCAGTTGAATCAACTCATCTCTCACACCAGCTACCATAGCACAGATCATTGGCTACAATACTTCTCACTCTGCTTGGAATGCATTGGAGAAAACTTTTCATCTTCCTTAAAAGCTAGAATAATGCAACTACGGCTTGAATTACAATCCACGAAGAAAGGATCTCTATCCATGATAGACTACATCATGAAGTTCAAAGGAGCTGCAGATAATCTAGCAGCCATTGGAGAACTTGTCTTAGAACAAGATCAGGTTATGAATCTCCTTAAAGGCCTTGGTTCTAACTATAATGCAGTAGTTACTGCTATCAACATTAGAGATGATAAGATCTCTATTGAATCAGTTCATAGTATGCTTCTAGCTTTTAAGCATCGTCTTGAGTAATAAAGCTCAATTGATCAAATCTCCACCATGTCTGCATGTTATGCTTTTTCCTCTAATAACAGAGGTGGTGGAAGAAAATGCAATAGCAGTCGAGGACAAAGCTATACTTCAAATACCAGCAACAACACATACAGAGGTCGTGGTCGTAGGGGTAGGTATGGATATAATGGAAGACATGGTTCAACCAACTTTGAGAAGCCACAATGTCAATTGTGTGGCAAGTTTGGTCATATTGTTCATGTTTGCTATCACCGGTTTGATATATTCTATCAAAACTCACAAAACAATGGTACTTCCTCTTTGAATGCTGGAAATCAAAACTCAATACCTGTTATGGTTGTATCTTCTAATAATCTTGTAGATGACAATTGGTATCTTCACTCTAGAGTAAGTCATCATCTGACTTAGAATGAGGGGAACCTAACCAATTATGCACCTTACACAAGAACAAACAAGGTCACAGCTGGTAATGGTAAACACCTATCCTTTTCCAATACTGGTTCCCACCGTCTAGTCTCTACTTCATATTCTTTCTAACTTAAAAAGGTGTTTTATGTTCCATTTATCTCAGCCAACTTGATAAGCGTTGCTAAATTCTGCTCAGATAATAATGCTTTAATTAAGTTTTGATCTAATAGTTTCATTGTGAAGGACCTGCATACGAAGAAGGTGCTAGCTCGAGGCAAACTTGAGAATGGGCTTTACAGGTTTTCAATACTACACAAAAACAAGAAAATGGTGTATGTTGGAGTTCATGATCTTTTTACTTTTCATTCCTAAAGATTCAATCTTGTTCATAATATAGTGGAGCTATGACATCACATATTAGGCCACGTTGCCACTGGCATTGTAGTTCAAGTAATGCAAAGTTGTAATGTCTCTTGTAAAATGAATAAAGCTATTGTTTTCTCTACTGTTTGCCCTTCTTGTCAACTTGTTAAAAGTCACAGGTTGCCTACTTATCTTTCATCTTCCTATGCATCCAAACCTTTACAACTCATTCACATTGACATCTGGGGACCTGCCCTACTCAAGTCTACATTAGGTGCGAAATATTTCATCCTCTTTCTAGATGATTATTCACAATATACATTGTTCTATCCTCTGCAAACAAAGGACCAAGCTCTCCGAGTTTTCAAGCTTCAAGTATAAAATCAGTTTGATGCAAAAATAAAATGTCTAGTCTAACAATGGTAGGGTGTATAAATCCTTTATCACTTTTCTTCAACAATCTGGCATCTTGCATCTATTTTCTTGTCCTTATAATTCAGCTCAAAATAGAAGAGTTGAGAGAAAACATAGGCATGTTATGGAAACTGGGTTGGCTTTGCTAGCTCACGCCTCCTTACCAATGAAATTCTGGCAATATACCTTCTAGTCAACCACTTTTATCATCAACAGAATGCCAAACAAGGTACTCAATAATGACTCACCTTATTACACTCTCTTTCATAAAATTCCTGAATACAAATCTCTCAGAATGTTTGGTTGCTTGTGTTATTCGTTCATTCATCCTTACAACAATCACAAGTTGCAGTACCGATCCATTCAATGTATTTTTCTTGGGTATAGCTTCAATAACAAAGGATATTTGTGTTTTGATTCTCTAACTGGATGAGTATATGCCACACCTCATGTTGTTTTTGATGAAACAAAATTTATTTCCACTACACCTACTTCATCCGTGACCAAGTTCTCAAAGGGAAGTTATAGATGCAGTTTGTTCCTAATAAAGAGCAACCAGTGGATCTCTTGACTAAGCATCTCCCAAGTTCAAGGTTCTCGTTCCTCAAGTCACAACTATGCATTGTTCCCAGACCCTTTCACTTGAGGGGGGATAATAAACCAACACTAGAAGAGTTGGTTATGTAACAGAAAGTTAGTTACATAACAATTTCACTGAATTAGTTACATAACAGTTATTTTGGTTATGCCAGCTATCATGGCAGTTAGTTTCTTCTTCTTTCTTTCTTCTTCTTGTAATCGTTTCTCTTGTAATCATCTCTCAAAAAACTGTATATATACTTATCTTTAACTTTAGAATGCAGGGAAATAGAGATTTATATTCTCAAATTCTATCTTTGTCCATATCTTCCATGTGCGAACATAATTAAGATGCAAAATATCTTACATAAGGTTTTAATAAATAAAAATGCTCATCTTGTCATTCACTCTACAATTATAAGAACATCTAATAATATAATATCTCAGTGTACGAGGGTTTTTCCTTAAAAATATTATATTGATAAATCTAGATTTAACGGATTCAAAAATCTCTGTCAAGTCAAACACACCAAACTATTGCCTGAATTAATATGGTCCATGCATTACATATGAACCCAATTAATTTTAGGTGTTGGGCATGCAAGTACCCATCATTAGGTCCAAATATAATGCTTAGATCCAATTAAATTATTTTTAAGTGTTGGGCACACGCCCAATACCCATTAGGTCCAGGCGTAATGCGATGATCCAATTATTTTTTGGTACTGAGCACACGACCAACACATTGCTGGGCGTGCACCCTAGCATCTTTATGGGCTCGAGCAAGTGCCCCAAGCCCAACACTTCTTTGGGATTTTTCCAAGACGACCCCATGAGGGTCTTTCGGTAATTGTTTTGGACCCTTGTGCAAGTTTTCAATATTTTATATTGATCCAATGCGTATTACTTTGAATGGAATACAACTCAAAATATCACAAGGGTGAAATGATTCTTCAACCTCTTCTCACTACAAAAGACAAGACTTGTGGGTTATAAATACTTCATGAATCCTTCAAGCTTCAGGTTCACAATCTTTTCATTCTTAATATTTTTAGCATACATATTTTTAGAGTTTATCATTTTATTTTCTCTCTCCATAAAGTTGCTAACTTAAGCATTTGAGAGTCATGACATTCATCCAATAGGACCTTCTGCAAGTACCAGCTATCATCTATATTGGCTTATCAGGCACCACCAACTACTAATCATCTAAGTTTTCCATATCAAACTGCTAAAAACCTTGGCTAGGGAGAATGGATCGAATCATTTTAACTAAGAGGTTAATTGATTATCCAACATATAAGTGTTATTCCTAAGCATCTTGAATTTTAGGACCTCATCAATTGACGTCATCTTTGAGAAACAAATAAAAAAGCTATTAGTTTCTTTCTAAAACTTGGTTTTGACATTTCCAAGTCATTCTATGACAACTAACCAAGACACATTTAGGATAAGATGCACAATGAATCTACCTGCCATCTCGGGCACTTCTACCTAACCAGACATTCAACAACTCATTGATTAGGTGTAAGTTCTCATTTGGGTCGTGTTGGCAACCTAAGAAAAAAATCAGGCATTGCCACCCCAACAAGTCTTGACACCCTCGGCAACACAATGTTTTTAACACTATGGCTATCAGTCGTACCACCTTACATGATTACACTACCCAGAGGAGACTACGGATAATGACATTCACAAGAGTCCCTCAAGGGGTCACTCATACCATTGTGATACTTATGCACAAAGTCAGTACTCTGAATATACTCCTCCTAACTATCATCGGATGAACACCAATCACTGTAGCCATTGTTCCATGCCAAACTTTTTGGGCTCGTAAGAGACTAACAGACAAGGGACTAAAAGACAATTTGTATATATTTATAGCCCATATTATGTGAGGGGTTCTCTCTTGTCGAAATAAATATTAAACACTCAACTCCCTAAGAACTACATTTCTATAAAAATAAGTATAGAAAACTATGATGGCCTGTAAGAGCATTACAGAATATGCGTATTAGCTTAGAGTTGTTCTTCTAAGATAGTGACTCAATGTGAAAAAACCTTCTTACAACCTTATTGGGGGTCTGCACATGCTTGGTACAAAAATTGCAAGCCAAACTTCATCGAAGGGTTCATTGACCTTTGTGTCAAGCTAGTAGCATGTTTTAGCCCTAACATATCCACCAAGAAGAGCTTTAAGAAGCTATTTAGTGTTCCCAACAAAAAGGTAAGCCTACACAGACATATTTAAAGAGGTTTAATGGGGAGATGCTCAAGGTTAAAGAGTTTCTTGAGTCAGTAAACATAGAGGCCTTGATAAGAAAAGTAAAGGAACATGCCCTCTAGAGAAAACTTTATACCTTACCAGACAAAAGCTTACTCAAGGTGAAGCAAATTATGGAAAATCACATAAGGGAGGAAAACACTTGTGTGCTATGATATAGGCCTTCTTATTTTTACAATGCCAACCAACATAAAAGATCTTTCAAGAAAAATCATTATTCTAATAGAAATGAAAGCTTGAGGAAAAAACATGAAAGACCAACATATAGGCGTTTGGTGTAGGATTGATTACTCCCTTAAGTCAAAATAGGATCACCCATTCAAAGTTTAGAGTAGTAAAGAAAACATGTACCACCTCTAAGACATGTTCATTCTAATAACATCCCTTATTAAAAGAACAATCCATATTCTAGACTTTGACTAATAAGATCCTCGAGTTGGCAATTGCCTGCCGAAAAAAAAAAAGAGGTTGATAGAAGAGGGTTTACGAGCAACCAAACTTCAAAAGCTAGGTCGTCATGAGTTTAAACTGATTTTAGGATAGCATCATCTGAGTCCATACCTATCACTTAAGTCACCTTATGATACACAATCTTCAATGAGAATGTAAGGTTAATTGTAAAATAAAAATAGTGTATCTCTAACATACATTTCCTATCTATATATCTTTAGGTGACACCTAAGGGTATCTTACCAATTCACCAGGGGTTGACCTCGGATATTTTATTCTCCAATGCAATCTTGGACTGACACATTCTTCAAATGATAACTAAGGGCCTCTCACCAATTCATCAAGGATTGATCTTATATCTCACATTCTCTAATGTAGTCTTGGATTAACACGACTCTCTTGTGAGGCTCTCCGTCCTCAAGCTATCTCCAGGGATGATCTTAGATCTCTCACTCTCAGGTACAACCACTCTCTAATAGGGGGATCTCATACCCCATGAAAAAGCTAGGGAGGTCACACTCCTCCTTCACTCTAATTTGACCACTCTTCAGATGAGGGCTTTTAAGTCTCCATGCCATCACTAAGAAGGCTATAGGCCTCCCACTTTTCGATAAGATCTTTCTATAAAAGTGAGATCCTAAGCCCTACATCATTAGCTAGGAAACCATGAGCCTTTTTATCTCTCTCTAGTACGTTTCGGATCGGTACATGGCTTCCGAGCCTCGCACTATCACAAGGAACAACCCTTCACGAGTTCCTTCAACCTCTTATAAGTTTTTCTAAGTATAGGCTCACCCTCCACGAGTTCCCCTCGGCCTCTGATAAATTTATCTAAGTATAGGCTCACCTTCCACAAGTTCCCTCAGCCTCTTAAAAAATTTCTAATTATAGGCTCACTCTCTACGATTTCCTCTCAGCCAATAAACAAAAATAATAAAAACATAAAAATAAAATTGTCATTGAAGCAACTAACGTTTCAAAAAAATAATTTTTTATATCCTTATTTCCCAAGCAGAATTTCCTTTCATTCTCTTAAAAGCTAATGGACATATTCATTAAATTCAAACTCTTAAAAATTTCTGGTTATGTTCATTTTTTTGTGCTTCAATGGTTATTGTTGATACATTTAAATGAATTGACTTGTAAATGAATTAAAAATAAATATTTTTTATTATACAATTTTAAGGACCATAAAGATATATATGTTGGAAAACGTTATTCAAACATGGTTAATAGACACATTTAAGGCCAAATTAAAAGCGAGCTCTACTCATTTTTTCGTAAAACTTTGTTGGAGTTTAGTCTCCAACAAAATCTCTTTAACATTGAACATTAATATGATTTAAATAAATTGGTCTATGCTATTTATATAGGGAGCTTGTTCCCTATAATGCCTCTTTTGGTTTGTGTATACTTGTATACATGATTAGCTTGTTTTCTAGCCATGTTCCATTATCTTATATATTTCTTACATTTGATTAAAAAAAATTTTGATTTAAATAAATTAAAGGTGAATAATAAATTAATCTCAAAAAACCCTTAATTGACATGTTTTGGTGAAACCCAAAACTCTCTAAAAGCTTTTAACTCACGTAAAAAAGAAACAAAATTTATTGGTATTTATAAATTAGAAAGTTGAAAAGTTAAAATTGTGCCTAAATGAAATCTAAGCTTTTAGAGGGGAGAGATCCTAAGCAAAGTAGACTTTTAATGTAAGCCCATACACACATGTCGGCCCCGACGACGGGCCTAGGTTGGGTTCATTCTAAAATAACTTTTTAGGCCACAAAAAATTATTTTTTCCCAACTTAAATTTGGGCTTAGATTTGGTCTATGAAGAATTAATTCTTATAATCCATTATTTTTTCCAGCCCATGAAAATAATTACCTGAATAGTTTTTCCAATAATTTTTCAACTAAAAAATTATTTGTTTTATGACCATAATTTTCATGTATTGTTATGGATTTATAGTGGTTAATAAAAAGTTGTTGATGTAAAAATTAATTATGGTTAAAACCATAATTAACTTTCAACTTTAATCTTTCAAAATTAGCTATAAAAGGAGGGTGAATGAAGAGTTAAAGAGAATTTTATGATTTTACATACTCTTCTTTACCTTAGATTTAGTGTATTTCTCCTTTTTTAAGCTTCTATATCTCCAAAATCTAAAGCTTATGTTTATTTTGATGAGAGTTTATTGAGTTCATGTAGTTTGATTTAAAGACTTTATTTAGAAGTGCATCTAAATTAAGATGATGGTATTAAAATCTTGGAAAACATATTGCAAATAACTTTTGCACCAAGAAAGGAGTAATAAAGTCTTACAAATAATGAATTTATCATTGATAACAATAAAAGTTTTATTACTTAAAGTGCTCCAAGTAAGTATATTTTTTTTTTTTTAATTTAA